>NC_087068.1:4751636-5235255 GCF_963678635.1 Symsagittifera roscoffensis | reverse complement strand
GTTAGTTTCAAGGATAGTGGAGAGTAGAAAATCAAAACAGAATAAAAAAGAATAAAAAGTTACTGATATTGTTCTCAGAAAACTTCTATGGTACATGGTAAAACTGGGTTTCAGAGAAATGTTTTTTCTTTCTTAGAAAAGTCTTTTCCCGTTTTTTGTTTCATTTTAAGAACATGATTGGATATTGTGCAAAGTCGGGTGTTATCATGCGATGTCATCTCACAAGATCAGACCTCGATAAGCGGTTGGTGTTCCATATAAAAGCAATTGATTTACTAATTTCAAATGATCTCTAGTTCAACTGTTGTTTAGCACTTGTTTTGCTGCTAACTGGAGATAGTTGATAGGCCTTGTTGCCAGAAATTGTTTCAAATTCTTCTCATAAATAACTCGCTAGTCTACATATCCGCCCTAACATTAAAAATTTGCATTGTTGTTTGTCTGTATACATTGCAACTTAAATGTAGAAAAGTTGAAACTTTATCTTTTACTGTTTTTTGTACTTTTTCTGCCAACAAAGTTACCATTCAATCAGTCATTCCCCTATTTTTGTTTATCCCTAGATTAATTTGTTGACTAACAAAATTTCAAATCAAACTAACCATGGAATAACTGTCATAAGTGACAAAAAACTGTCCATTATAAGTGTACAAATTTAGCCTATAAAAGTTCCGCTAGCATGTAACCATCAAATAAAAGAAATTTAACGAGCTTTTGTTTCTTGAAAAATTCATAAACAGATTTCTGTTCTATACCAAGTTCCACTTTAATTCAAAAACTATTTCGAAACTTTTTTGAATTTTTGCACTTGCCTTTTTTTTGCTTGAAAATATTTAAAAAAATTGAAAATTCGAACAAAAACAACTGCTTAATTGGGTACAAACATCTGATTTTCTATCATCTTTAAATTTTTAGCTGAAGATTATCTATTGATTGATGTTTTTTTTTTGAGAAAACAAGCGTTTCTTCTTACTCAACAGAGCATAACAGGCAAACGAGATAAAACCTCCAACTTTTCTTCCCAATTTTTTATCTCATTCATGCTTCTACGACTGAAAAAACTCCCTTAAAACTAACCTTGCATGAGCGAAATTATCCAAAATTTCTATCATTTTTGCTTTTGTCATGGATGTGTTTCCGATTCATAAAAATTTGGTCAATTTTAATTATGATACGGACACTAGTAATTTTAAAAATCAGTTTAAAAAAAAGCTGTTGTGTGTGCGTAAATGTATAAGTAGGAAGGGTTAAAAGCTAGGTATATAAAACCATAAATAAGAAAAAAAGAATTGGTAAATTTAGTTTAAAATAAATCAATTTGACAAGGAATTTTTTAATCAGAGCAAAAAGCAAAAACAACGACAAAGAGCAAAAAGCAAAAAAAGCCTAGAAAGCAAAAATACACTTTCGGTTTTTTCGAAAACAGGATTTTTTCGGAAACGAATCAAAAATTGATAATCAAGTCTGAAGAAAAGTTGAAATTTTCACCTGGACAATTTGATGTTTTTGGCTCAAGATTTTGCAGGAAAAAATTACGGAAGTAACAAAAACACATCCGAATATAAAATCCTTCACACTTCGTGTTTAGAAAAAACTATAACAAATATAAGAAAAAAGTTTTAATAAGCTGGTCTGTAAGTGCTGGAGTTGTCTTAGTTTCGCAGAAGAAAAATATGAACAATCAATTTTGTATTTTGAAAATTGCTCAGAGAAAAAGCAAAAATCCCAGGTTGACTTCCATAGACCAAAAATGCTAATAATACAATTTCATAAGCAAAGTATACAGAAAAACTAATCATACAAATTCCATACAGTTTGCTAAAACGGTGTCATTGAACTTTCAAAGAACGTTTTTCTTCGTATGTCATAAAAGTCGGTGTATCGTACTAAATAAAAAAATATAAACAATTTGTCGAAAGAATGCTAATTAAATAAATTCCAAATATGTAAATTGAATGACTAGAACTTTTTTGATGGCGACAAGATAAAGTTATCCATGTCGGAAAATTAGTAGAACGTTTTGCGATTTTTCTAAGTTCTTTTCTGTTCATTTCACATATTTTTTTTCTCTACAACTTTTCGTATTAAATATTTCGAATCTTTTGCAGCATCTGATAACCCAGTTGATACTTGCTGTGAAACAGGAAGAACGAAAATGATAATTGGTTCATTTACTGAACTTTTTTATATAGTATTAAGACAACTTATTTAGTTATCGTCAGGATTACACAAGGCAACATTGTATAAACTAATCGGAATTCGATCCGTCGGTACGACAAAAAATGTTGTTAAAAGGACCCATGGCCTGAGAAAAAAGTAAATGAAAAACGTTGGACAAGCTCGTTGGTGGCATATTTATGTAGTCCTCAATCAATATCGGATAATTTCAAAATTTGCCAAAATATAAAAGTTTGATGCTTTCAGTATATGATTTGTAAAAGAGATCTTTCATACAATTCAGTTCGTATCCAATGCATTGTAAATGCAAGAAGATCAAACCTTTGGTGACTCTAGTTTTGAGCAAACCATAATTTTAGTCATTTGTGTTTAGCCTCTAACACATCCCAAAAAATTTGAGAAATTAAATTTAAAAGATTCCATTATTTAATTTATGTGAAAATGCTAGTCATAAAATTTCCATATATGAAAAAACCCTAATCATGCAATTTTCTGTACTTATGGAATTGCATGTAGAGTGTATGATTAGCATTTTTTCATCTATGTAAATTGTATGATTAGCATTTTTGGTCAACCTGGGAAAGCAAACAAAATTTTAAGAATGTCAAAAATTGTTTTGTCACTGGTTTTAATAAACATACAAAAAGTTAAAATTTCAGAGAAAAAATAGATAAAAATAGACAAAAAATAGGTCTTCTTTTAGAGAATGTCTCTAAGCTCTAATTTGGTATCGCATTGCCCGACAACGGTAAGAATAAATTGGTTGAAATGATAAAATTCCCCGCTCCCAACTTCTGGGTTATTTTGGTTGGTAAATAACCCCCATCTAACGCTTCAGGTAATCACCAGTTCTATGGCTTAGCCAGAGGTTGTTCAAAGTACTATTAGAACAATTCGAATGTTTAGAACTGAGTAATCGCACATTTCAACTTTAATTACGATGAGGTATTATGAATAAAAATTTTAAGAATTACTTTCAAAACTTAAGTAATGGAACCTGATCTAAACTACATTTTATGATTGGATAAATTAAATGTTTTACCAATGTAAAGTATTTAATATTAACCAATCATGATCCATCTAACTAACAACCCACTTATTTGTAAGTGCTGAAGTTACTTGTAATTTCAGCACCAGAGAGATTTGAATTTAACTTAGAAATTAGTTGGACTCTCCCGAGCACTTCAGCAGCCGCAATAAACCAGTATACCCTAGATCTATTGAGCCTAGCAGAGACTAGTTAAACAACCTGAGACTAGATAGTATAAGAGTAAGATTAGGATCGGTATTAGACTAAGAAGTTGCACGAATCTATCCGGCCGAAAATAAGATAGCGTGACGAGCAGACGGTGTACCCTATCCGAAATTACTCTATGAGTTATACACACAAGTCATAACTCATCTGGTGCGACCATAAGTCTCGAACAAGACCTTACTAGATTAGAATTAACCAAAATAGATTAGAAATTAGACAAAAACATTTACAAAATGTTATACGACAATAATTTAATTGAAATGTCTCTCCGACTCAATAGATCAGAGCCAATATTCCGAACCATAACAGAACTACCCGGAATTGGAAGAAGACCTCGAACCAAAGACGACATACGACAAAGTAGAAACTTGCCGTATAGTTATATGATAGTTCGGCAAAAGCCAGAACAAACTTTTATATTTCGAATACTACTTGCAATGAATTTAGATTTCCATTTGCAAACATAAAACCTTGAAGTTACTCTTCAAAATCATTTCAGGCGCTAAACAAAATTAATATTATACAATAACGATTGATAAAAAGATCTTAGATCGTTCTCCTAAAACTCTGCAGTATTATACAAAACATGTTTGAAAAATATTTATTGGAAAATAAAAATAAAAATTAGTAGCATGACAATAAATGGTTAGTAATCATAAATCATCCTGTTGTTCCAGCTTCATCACCTAAAACATAACAGCAATCATCAACTCACTAACATCATAAAACACTAAATCTTTCCTTTACACAAATTTAAAACTTTATTAAAACTCAAAGTCACTTAATTTAAAATCAGATCATCAAGGCTTATCCTTGGATCTTAAATCATTTTCTACTTAATTAAATTTCAAACTTGATCATCAAGGCTTATCCTTGGATCAAACAGAACAACTTTGTTCTCCCCCATCCACTTAATTAGTGTCTAACGACCTCAAACGTCGATTCACTATCCAACCCTTTCTAAAAACCCAGGACTAATAGAAATTTTTAAACAAAACTAATCATTCAAATTAGGATAAACAGTGAAGAACTTCGGTTATTCATCCTTCACTTGACCCCCCCTCTTACCAGACCCAGGATAAATCTTAGACTTAGTAAGTTTAAAATAGTATCTAACGAACTACTCGCGTTCTAATTATACCTGAACCTTGTGGATCGATTTACTATTCTCCAACCCTTGAACACAATCACTACCCCTAAGTAAGATTAAGTAAGTTAACACCTTAGCTTATACTAGTCACGAGAAAGTAAAAATCATTCTTCGGAATCGATATACTTTTCTCTCCAACCCTGAACAAATAGACCCAGGTTAAGCTAACCAAAAAATCGTAAGGACTAACAGTTTAAGTAATTAGAATTCACTTAACAACTTTTTGCATCCGTCATCCTAAACCTTATGTCATTTAAAAACCTAGGAAATAAAACAACAATCGTTTTACACAATTGTGAAATAGATAACAAAAAATACGACCTTGTAATCACACCTCATACACAAACAGTTGGATACATTCGCACAAAACGACAAACACTAAAGAGGAAAATAATAACTAAACAAAGACAAATAACACGAAAAAGATTTTCAAAAAATCGAAACGCATTTTCAGAATCAGAAACCAACAGTTTAGACGAACTTTACAAACTAAAAGAATCAATAGATAAAAATTGCCCACTTCACGATCAATTATATTTTTCTGACTCAGAAACAACTTCAAATTCATCACAAAGAGGAAAAAGAAGAATAAAAAAACAGTACAAACACAAACCAGTACATCTATACAATTGGAATCAACCAATTCGACACATTAATAATTACATATTAACAGTCATCGAACGGAAAAATGAGTTCAACGCACACCCCAGGTGACGAAACTCCAGATGATGATGAAATCTTTCCTTTTATAGTAGATGCAGATACTGATAGAGGACAACACATATTTTGTCAAAATTTACTCGTAAATTTATTTGAACCCGGAATCAGTCCATGTAAAACAGAGTTCCCCGATGTAAAAATCAAAAGACAAATCATAGATCACTATCTAAAAGATATATGCAACATAACACAACAGTATGGAATCTACTCTATAGAATTCACTTCCCCAAACCATAATAATAGAACATATACTATTCAAACAGACGATCTTGACTTAGAATTTTCAAAAGTTTTTTCAGAATATATAAAAAGCATCCAATACCATAACTCACAAAGAGCAAACTCCATTTTCACCAATGAAGTTTTCGCAATAATATATAGTTATATTTCGATATTAGAAAATGAACTCCCATTAACAAATGTCTCACCGACAGAAACATCTAAACATTTAAGAGTACGACATGAAATCACACTACTCTCTAGTTATTTAAACATCATTAAAGAAAATTTCACGAAAGACGACGTTTCACAACATACCAAACACGATTTACAAAAAATTTTGGCATGGTTCATAATAGATTATTTTACACACAATATTGATTTAATTGCACAAGCAAGAAAAAATTTTAGACCCCAAAATTCGAACGATGATACCGCTATCACAGAACAATCAGATTATGTTTGGGACCCCGAATGGTCTCATCCCGCATTTATAAGCTTTCCACAATCAATCTCAAGTCAAGCAATAGGTACAATATCTTACATAAGAGATTATGTAAGAGTAATACCATTAACAATTGATGCAACACCATTAAACTATAATACATTTTTACCCGATACACAAAATAATAGTTTAAACTCTACAGTCATACACAACGAAAACCTCAATGGAACTAGGAATCTTACTCAACAAGATATACAGACACCATCACACTTCATAAATGAAGAAATTGTACACACAACAACTACACAACAAAGTATTTCACCAATACGCCCGAATTTAACAACACCAAGAAATACAAATCTTTCACAAACACAAGTAACCTTACAATCAACCGTTAAACCTTCGGTTGCTCCAAAATATTCACATATGGATTACCAAACATACAGACCCATGACAATACCATCAAAAACACACAAAACATTCACTAGAAACAACTTTGCAGACCATAATTATAATTATACACATCCGTCAAAAACAAATTATCAACCACAAAGAAATTTTAATCAATATACAAAACCTCGAAACTGGGATAACCCAACGGCCCAATATAATTCCAAAAATTTTCAACCAAATCCTCCACAGGATCGCAGTGAAAATTACCCATTTTTTCAACAAAATAAAAATAAAAAACAAACATCTTATCAAATGGATTATTTATCCTCAGATGATGATTTTTTACAACCAGACATATTTGCACCATATACTCAAGAATATCGTAGACAAGGAATACAGAAAACACGTACAAATCATAGGAATTTTTCTCCACAACCGATAGATGCACAACATCAACAACCAATTCAACAACAAAATCCAATTAATACACAATCTTTTCAACCAATTCAACAACAAAATCCAATGACTGCACACTCGTATCAACCATCACAAATGCAAAATGAAATACCACTCCCATATTATCTTCAACAACATGAAATAACAAGAAACCAACTTTCAAATTTTTCTCAAATGCCAAATGCAGCAGAATCATTACAAATGACAATGAATCCATACCTAATGGGTGGATCATCAATAACATCAAACAAACCTTTAATGGTTTTCACAGGAACAGACCCTGAATACTCTGTAGAAGATTATTTAAATGCAGTAACAGCAAACCTGATTTTAAACATTGGACCTGAACCAATTAATACGCCACTACATCAAAACTGGATACATCGACGCACAGCGTTAATACAAACAACCTTAGATGGCGCAGCCCAAAAATGGTTTTCAGTACTACCTCTAGAAATAAAATCAAACTGGAAAAGATTTACACAAGAATTTTCAAAAATGTTTGACTCTGAAAGAAACAAACAACAACAAAGAGTTTTATGTAATGAAATTCGCAGATTACCAAACGAAACCATCAAACAGTTAGCAGTAAGAATCGAAACAATAGTTCGAAAAGCATATTCACTAAATACACACGACTATAAAAACACAAAGATGACAGAAATCTTAATGATGACCTTAACACCACAATTAAGGAAAATAGCAATAAAAAAGAGAGCATCCCATCCTTCTTCAATTCGAGAACCCGATTTAGATTTTAGAAAACTAGTAGACAAACTAGAACAAGCAGAAATCACGATGAAACTAGAAGAAACGGAAAATCTGAAATTACAATACGTTAACAGAATTGAAACGACTCCCACTAATATAAACAATATACAGGAATCAGATACAGACCTCGTCGAAAAAATCACTGAAATACTTAATATTTACGAAAAGAACCCAAACTTTAAAGGCAAACCATCTTTCAAAAAATGGTGTAATTATTGCCGACGATACGGACATAGTATTTCCGAATGTAGACAAAAACAACAAGATAGTCAAAATAAACCTCAAAAAAACAAAGAACCAAATAAATCATTCTATCAATACATGAAAAAAGATCAAAATCTACCAAACAAAAATGTATACAGCAACAACAGTTCAGGAAAGCCACTTCCGAACAATACACGTTATACAAGAAATCAATCCCCATTTGACTCAAGTTATAGAGGAAGATCACCAGAACGAAGAAACACGCAAAATTCATCACAAAATCACTACAATAGACCAAACAGTAGAAATAACTACTCCAGATCAAATTCAAATACACAACGATTTGTTTCTAGATCTAATTCCCAATCAAGAAATAATTACTATCCAAACAACCAATCACGAAATTCATCATACAATAGGAATAGAAACTACTCCTATAATCGAAATAGAAGTTATTCAAACAACCGAAACCAGAATTACCCGAATAATCGATCAAGGAATAACTCATATAATAGATCGAACTATAACAGACCAAACAGCAATTATCAAAATAGATCGCGAAATAATTCACAAAACCGACATTCAAGTTATAATAACCGTTATAGAAATTATTCCCAATCACCACACCGGAATAATAATCACTATAATAACTCTAATAATCGTCATAGAAGCAGTACACCTAAACATCAAAGACAAATCAATCAAGTACAAGCTAACCCAGAAACAACATCAGACCCTCCAGGTATTGATGACACAGTAACTGATACGTTACAACTCAATCAAATAAACTGTACATCATCAGATTCAGAAAGTGATACAGAAAACACTCTTTCTATCAATATGATAAAAGTCGAAAATGACTATGAATCTGTCATATATGAACAACCTTTTTCATCACACATATATGAAAATCAATCAGAATTTCTTCAAAATTATTACATTACACCCATAAATTCCACACCAACAACGCAAGAAACAAATGCAAAAAATACTACAGAACAACCCAATCAAAATGTCAAAACAAAATGCTTGAATACAAACCACATCTACCAAAATATACAAAAAGAACAACCCAAAGAAAAAATTTGGACAATACCATTTCTCTTAGAAAGCCCAAGAAATAAAGAATTTCAACCACCAGACCTTGAAATAGATTTTTTAATTGATTCAGGAGCAGAATCAAACATAATAAACATCCCCACATGGAATGAAATAAAAACCTTACACCCAAAGCTAACACCTCTTGAAACCTCCAGCAAATTAGCAACAGCACAAGGATCAACATTGATAAACTACGGAAAAATCCAATTATTTCTCCTCCCCACCAGAACAATGGAGCAAAGTAAAATTCTAAATAAGCCATTTAAACAAATATTCCATATCACTGATATTAAATATAATATCATTGGAATACCATTTATTTCGAAGTATATACCAACAATTAACATCCTAAATAGTAAAATATTAATCAAAGATAAATATACAAAAACAAAAGAAACATCCTTAACATTTTTTCAAAGATTAAATAAACAACCACCATTCTTTTCAAAATTCTATCCGATATTTAACCAACAAAGAAAACACCTGAAACCACTATCAGGAAACATCTATAATTTTTCAATCAAACAAGTTCACCAATATGATAAAGAACAAAACAAACAAAAATTTTATATGTCAGATTTTGAATTCAAACCTATTCATAAATTTTTCAAAATCACAATCTCTTCAATAAAACATTTGAAAAATTCGAATTCAGATATTATTTCCTTACATGTTTATAACAACACACCTTACCAAGTAACATTACCTTTAGGACTTTTAGGATATTGTGAAACCAACGCTACAATATCACCAATACACGAAAAAGCCTATCGCGTAAATAATATACTCCAATTACTAGATATTTGCCAATCTACAATTCTTAATGAAGAATTATCTATAAATAATATAATAAGTAACGAAAACAGAAATACGGATTATTTCACAAAAACTCCATATTTCAAACCTACATTCAACATAAGTAACTACACAGAGGACCAACAGAAATTTTTAACAATGTTTAATTTCCAACATTCACAAATAACACAAGACGAATTCGAAAAGTTAGCCAAACAGCTCATTAAATATTCATCAGTCTATGCAACATCAAAATTCGATGTTGGCAAAATCAGTTCATCACTACATCTCCCATTAAAACCAGACGCAGTTTTCAAAAAACAGAGAGCAAGTAAAGTACCAATTCACTTACATGATAAAGTAAACAGATTACTCGATATTTTAGAACAGTACAATATTATATCACCAGTTAATAAAGAAGAACAACCAAAAGGCAACACATTCATCAACCCCGTTATCATTCTAGCTAAAGGAGAATCATTAAAAATCGTTCTCGACGCTAGATACCTCAATTCACTCATAGATGAATCAAAATGTAATTGGCCCATCGAACCAATACAAGTTATTTTAACAAAAATAAATGGCAAATACTTCACAACCGCCGACATGAATAGTGCATACAATCAAATGCCACTAGATGAACAATCACGACGTTTAACACAATTTGTTATCGGAAACCAACAATATGAATTTAACCGCTTATTCTATGGAATATCCATAGGACCAGCAGCATTTTCAGCTTTTATGAGCAAAATTTTTAGACCACTAATACTCAAGAAAAACGCAATCACCTATCTAGACGATGTTTTTATGCAATCACAAACAAAAGACGAAATGTTCAATGTTTTAGAAAAATATCACCAAATACTTCAGAACGAAAATCTGAAGGCAGCACCCGATAAATCACACTTCTTTTTGACAAGAGTTAAATTCTTAGGACATAACATAGAAAGAAAAACAATCACTCCACTGAAATCACGCATTGACGCTATTCAAAGACTTCAACCACCAACAAATAAAAAGAAAATCCAAGAATTCCTTGGAATGTTAAACTTTTTAAGTAAATATGTTTATAAAATGCAATTATATCTACGACCATTTTACAACATCCTTAGACAACAAAATAATTTTGAATGGAATACAGAACATCATGCACGATTCGAAGAAATAAAGAAACTTTTAACTGAACAAATTTCAAACACAATTCCAGACCCTGATCAACCATTTTATGCAATGTGCGATGCTTCGAACTTTGGCATCGGCGCAGCACTATTACAATCACATAATGGTACAAATAAAATGAACCTGATATCAGCAAATTCCCGATTATTCACTCAAGCAGAGCTACGACTCTCAACTCTAATGAGAGAATGTACAGCCATAATATATACACTGACAGAATATGAATTTCTGATACTTGGATCACAACATCCCACAGTTTTATTCACAGACCACAAACCAATCATTTTTCTTTTCACACAGAAATCTAACCCAAACCACCGAGTTTACAGATTTCAATTAATTCTAATGAAATTTCCAAACTTACATATAGTTTGGACTGCAGGAAAAAATCTTGCATTACCAGACACCTTAAGTCGAAATACACCACCTGAATTACTTACACGAAAAACAACAGTTGAAATACCCAAAAACATAAAATTCTACCTTGCAGAAAACGAAACATCACCCCGATTAGAATGCAAATATGCAGTGAAAACTGATATTGAACAATCACAAATAAATAATTTACAACATTTCCCACTTTATTTAGATTGTCAAAATAATCATTATGAAGTTGACCTACTTGGAACATCAACTTTTAAACCAATTCCATATTCCCAATGGATAAAAAATAACACCCAACAAAAACGAACAAAACAACACCAAACTAAAAAAGACCATTTTCCACTAATAGAAAAAGAAAATTTAACTGATAAAATAAATTTATCAGGACCACCAACAACCGATTCGAAATACACAATAAATCAAGTTTTTGACCTTCATGACCCATTAGATACAATACCCTTATCTAAATTCGAAATTGAAAACATTTTTCTCCCTCCAACAGAAACAATTACAATTTCAACACTAAAACAATACCAAAATCTTGACCCAATAATTCGACAACTAAAATCATGGCACAAATATAAAACTAAACCTACCAAAGCAGATTCAACCATACTAGGCAACAAGACACTCCTCCGATATTTTCGCAAATTTAATTACACAACAATTAATGAAACTACAGACCTTTTAGAATACAACTTAAACGAATCCATAGTCCCCTGTCTTCCTTTAAGTATGATTCTCATCGCTTTTAATATTTCACATACACAAAATATTAAAGGACACTCTGGATCAGAAAAAACATATTCAAATTTTATACAAAATTTTTATTTCCCAAATGCACCAATCTGGATAAAAGTACTATGCAATGATTGTATAGTATGTCAACTAAAT
This sequence comes from Symsagittifera roscoffensis, assembly GCF_963678635.1. Lineage (NCBI taxonomy): Eukaryota > Metazoa > Xenacoelomorpha > Acoela > Convolutidae > Symsagittifera > Symsagittifera roscoffensis. The sequence continues at coordinate 5,223,108 of NC_087068.1, read as the reverse complement.
AAACCTTACCCAAATCAAAAACAAATAGCACAAAAACAAGATTTTAAAGGACAAAGTTTGTACTTTAATCACCGTATCTCATTTGATACTAAAGGCCCAATTTCACCCTCATCAGAAGGAAACTCCTACATTATGGTAATTGTTGACGCATTCACACACTATGTAGCACTTAACCCAGTACCACATTGTAATGCTTATTACGCATATACAACACTTTATGAACACTGGATAGCAAAATTTGGACTACCAGAAATTTTAGTCACAGACAATGGTACAGAATTCATAAATAATGAAATAATAACACTATGTCATTTATACAACATTAAACACAAACCACGTACATCTCATGCACCTTGGACAAACGGCTTAGTCGAAGGTATGAACCGTTCACTACAAGAATATCTTAGATGTATCATCAACCGAAATGATACAAAATATACCGAATGGTCAGCAGATGTAAAATTATTTCCCTTAGCATATAACTCACAAATTACGACAACACTAGGAATGTCACCATACGAAATGGTTTTTAACCAAAAGCCACGCAAACCAATAATGTTTACAGCAAATTCCCATAAAAACGCACAAGGTTATTGTCAACCAAATAAAGACTCAATTTGTTATAACCTACCTTTACATACACACGATGAAGATCATTTTCATCACCCACAAATTCTTAAATTAGCCTCCGGTACACACACCGAATGGATTTTAAATCGAGATAAGAAACACAATGAAATTTACCAAAAAATAACAAAAAAGTTATTACAAAGACAAAACATAAATGAACAAATCAATTCACGTTTTACACCAGCTACCGATTTAAAAATTGGAACATTTGTTCTCATACCTAATTTTAATACTCAAAAAGGAATTTCTAAAAAATTACAACCCCTCCGAAAAGGACCCTACCAAATAATTGCAAGACCCACTGATGTCACATATAAAATTACCGACTCCAATAAAAAAGAAATCGTTCAGCACCGAAACAACCTATTACCTTACTACCCAAAAGAATACGCACTCCGCGAATTAACCCAATTATATTCCTTCACAGGATTAAAAATAGTTCAAAACGAACCACATCTGAAAAATACAGAACAAAATGATAACCCCACCGAAAATCAAAACACAAAACCAACCGCTACCAAAAACACTACAAAAAATCTAGACCATAAAGAATCCCAAAAGCAAAGGAAAAATAGAAAAATGACAGAGCAAATAATACCCCAAGAAGAAATAGACAAATCAGAACATAGAAAAACAACAAGACTCCGAAATCAACCACGTAAAAACTACAAAATGTTCATCCCCCAATCTAAAATATTAAAGAAAGTAGAATTTAAAAAGTAATTTTAAGACTTCATACTTCACAATCTTGAAACCTCCGAAACATTTTTCATTTCCATTTTTCAAAATAACATGCTGACAAGTACGCAATAATTCTAGTTCAAAATAGACCAATAGGATTCATCCAATCCGTCACTTTCTCTAACTGAAACTAAGACCAATTAGACGATTCATAAAGAACTCCAGGCACATCTCTAACTATAACTTTACAACCTCCAGGTCAAAAATAAGCAAACCACTCCAACTTGACAACTAAAATAAATATCACCATAATACCGTACCCCTCCCTTATCTAATAACCCAAAGATCAACAATATTTCCCCAACTCAGACCACGAATACCCCCAAAACAAATTTGTTACCTTAGCCTAAAGTAACAAAATGAACATTTTAATTAGCCTAAAGTATAAAAATCTCACCATACCCCGGATCATTTGACAAACAAAAATAAAGAAAAAGACGACCTCCCAGTCACCATGAAAATTGCCCCCAACAATTTTTTACAAAACTCAACCCACTTGTCAAAAAACTAATAAATAATCCGACCACACTAGAAAATCGCCTCAAACAGCAAAAAATATTCGACCAAGAGATCATTTCTTAAATGCTCTTCTCTCAAACCGTTGCTCAAATACTTATAAATTTTAAACATTTTTTTTCAATACTTGAAGCCTTTATAATATTTCTTTTTGATATACTTGAATCTTTTCTAATAATACTAATCATTTTTTGTAACATTTTTTTAATTTTCTACACTACTCTTGAACTATTCCTTCAACTTTCCAAAACCCTTGAATATATCCACAGGTACGATTTCAACAACTTGTCTAAATGATACGAACAATTTTCAGTAGAACTGATATTTTTTTATTGTTTGTAATTTTCATAACATTTTTATCATCCCTCATTTTGACCATATGTAAATGTATAAAGAAAGCAATCATCACATTTGCCCTAGCAACAATTTTCCTAATTATTTTTTTGGAAGAATATTATAATAAACACAAATTTTCTCACTAAAGTAATAATTCAAAAAACTATCAAAAATTGCTACCCAACAGTCACAAAGTCAGTCTTCACCGACATCATCCCAAGATAACCCAACACCACCTTCAACTACTCAAAATCCTCAAACATCTACACGAATTTCTTTTCAAGATAATCCATACACTTTTGAAGAACGGCACGCTCGTTTATCTGAACCACTAGAACCAGTTCAACGACAAGCATCTCTAAGTGAACCAACATATAATCTTTACCCAACACTACCACAAGAACTAAGTAGAATACGAAACCTTAGTCAAAACCAAAACACAACAGAAATAAATAGACAAATTATACATCCTCGACGAAATAGAAATTTTCAAACTCCCCGAGTTCATTTCGAAATACCTCAATCACCATCACAAACCACTCCAGAAAACACCACTGGTATCACACCAGAAACTCCTACACTTTTTTCACAACGAAGCACTTCAAGTCTACCCTCAGATTACTTAGGTTCAACACCAACATCTGAACAAGCACGAGAAAATCCTTTTAACCCCCCAAACCTAACATCACGACTGCCATACTGGACTACACATTCATTCACACAAGGTGAACCAAATTTAGTCAATGACCCCATAGACATTTCTACAGATACAACATCTTCATCACTACCCGAAACATTATCACTCCCATCAACACCATCAATTAGTCAAATCTCACCGACACCTTTTAACTTAACTTTTCCAAACAACCTCGACGCAAGATACCGAGAACAATCATTAACAAATATTCCTTTAAGATTAGATTGGAATACATTCACAGCACCTCCACCATTATTTGGACAACATCAAGAAAGTAACCGCCTTCATAACTGGGCACTTAATAGATTACAATATCGCCAAGATATTCACAACGATATCCGTGATCACAATATTCAAATACTCCAACAAAACAGTTTACAATTAAAGTTTGAAATCACAGTTAAATTAAACAATATTACACAACATCCCTACCCATTAAACCCACCTAACATAACAGCTCAATCACTACCACCACCGTTTATAACTACTGAAGTAATATATAAATACGACAGATATACCAAAAACACAATTGGTTACATTACATTTTATAACCCATACTCAGGATTATCATACACATGTATATTCTAAAATTATTAATTTTTTTCCAACTCCTTTTTCTAGTAACCTCAAATCAAAACATAAACCCTTCCCCCCGTACAGGACCACAAGATTTATTAGTAACACATTACGATTGCGAAGAAAATGAACAAAAAACACTACACAAATATGCAATAAATCAAGTATCACAATGTGAAACAGAACCACAAGCTATAGAAACCACAAATGTAATAGCAACACTCTATTCAAAAGCCCGAGCAACAACAGTTACAGGTTATAAATTCACAGCGACATTTTCCGAAAAGAAAGTACATTGTTCACAAGTCTCCAACGGCAACAAAAACCGACTTGACCATGAATCATTCTATCAAAGTAATATAGAACGTCTTTTACATCTCAATCCCGACGATTGTAAGAATGAATTACTTAGACTAAACATCACACAAAAAAAAAACTCCGAAAGAAAGTTAGTTAACTTTCAAGTTTTTTCAGACTCCGTACATCAATCACAACTTGAAAGACACCAAGGACATATAAAACTAGACGACAAATACCCGTATAACGGCGCACACGGACGATTAACCTATGACATACATGATAAACATTGGATACCACACATTGGTATAAATAACCCATCAAACTGCAAAGCAGACACGAAAAATAAAGGATACCAAGAAATAATGTTTTTCGATTGGAAAATACAACTCGAAAAAATACAACTCACACGAGATTTATCTGATAATACAATGATCTATCAAGGAATCCGACTACCTTGTAAAAATGATCAAGGATATTGCGACCCTACAACAAGAACACAAGCAACAATTGTTTGGTTCCCCGAAGATACATGTACAACATTTCAAGTAGCAAAAATACACGCTCGTATGATAAAATTTCACGAAAAATATTTCATACAATCAATTCCTTATGAACAAGTCAATCCATCACGAAAACTAAGTTCTAATTTTAGAAACATTGACAATATAGAAAATAAATTGACACGTTTTCAAATATATCAAGAAACAGAACTTGCATGTAAATACAGGAATCCACTTCACAGAACACAATACTCTGAAATATTAGTTGAATACGAAAAAGGATTCGACATGACCACTGGAAAAGTAAAAATCGACCCATATGCCACAGGTCATCCTCCAAACGAAGGAACATCCTATATACCAGTTAATTTTGAAAAAAGCAACGGACAACCTGGTGGACATCTAAAACCTTATGACACCAGAAGCACACGCTTACAAGAATTATCACTAATGAATACTACATATTTCGGTAATATCCACTATGATATTCATTTGGATATGAAACTAGACTATACAATTAGCCGCATTTTTCAAGAAATGTCACTCTCCGAATTAGAAACACTACACCAACTATGTGAATTGGAACGAACACAAATATTACAATCACTTGCACTAGCAGTATTAAAAATACCCTACGCAGGATACTTATTATCAGGAAATAGATCAAATTTTTTAGACTACGAAGGAAACATCTTATGGTTTTATACTTGTACCAAAAAAGTATCACCACTATACGTTTTTGAAGATAAACGATGTTATAAAAGAATCCCTATCTTTTATAAGAATAAAGTACATTTCGTGGATACACTTTCACGAAGAACCTATTTCTGGGATACCGCAGTCCCATGTGGATCAGAAAATAGCCACAATGTAGTACAACTAAACCCTGATGAAAATAAATATTATCTTCTCACTCCATATCCCACATTAATGCAATCACTCAAAAAATTTTCACCAGAAAGCATTCGCGCTATTGCTCGAAACCCAAATATAGACTTACAATCAATAGGAATCTATTCAAAATCAGATATTCAACATCACATTAGAACACAACAATTCCAAGAATTATTAACACAAATGGACACTATACAAAGACAATCAATAGACCAAAATTTACGCAAACTTGCAGAAACCGCAGGTTTTGCCGATATCTACACACAAGACTATAGCGGATATTTTAAAGACATTAAAGATTATATATATCTAAACGGCGAAAAATACCGTCCCCAAGATATATCACCAATCAACATTTTTAGTTTTGTTACACTCAAGAATGAAATCCTTGATTTTCTAGGATGGCCCTACTACATCTTAGAAAAATTGACTATTTTATACGCAATGTTTAACTTTATTGGATTTCTTTTCTCACTTTTGAAAGGAATCTACAACACATGTGCTATACACACACAAGTAAACAGACAAGCAAGCGTAGCACGCATACTCTTTGCAGGATTTTTCGGAATTTTTTCCACATCTATAAACAAAATTCTTTTAGACGCACAAATAAAAGAATATAACACAAAAATAGCAACACGACAAAATACATACGACGAAGAACATAACAATGTCGACACACAGCCAACGGCACCACAATTACCACCCCTACCACATAACCATCCACTATCCCTAGTCCCACGAAATTTTCGACATTTAGCAATCACACATAATCCAAATTTTCGACTCAATACATCGCAAAGTCCCATCCAACATATAATGACACATCAATCACAAGATGATAATACTTATGAACAAATTATTGAACAGCCCCATACCACCGCTTTTCAATCTCAAAATAATAATTTTTTTAGCCCACGATGAGCCGCCAACTTGGATCACTACACCGATCAAATTCCCATCCAACCAATCTTACCTCTCCAATCCCAATCATACCACTTTTTGCTTTTCCGCCACCCGATTTTCCATCTAGCAATGTAACATCAGGCATGAATTCCGACACTAACTCACATATTTCAGTTTTATACTCCATCTCACAGCTAAATAACCCGAATATTGAAACCCCCGATGAATTTGCCGACTCAATACCATCCCCATCCAATAATTTTCATAACCCTTCTAATTTTTCTCAACCTCCTTTTCAACCCATATTGTCCAATAACCCTGACCCAATCACTTCCACACCCTCTTATGCTTCCCAAGTTACCCCAACCTACTCCTCACACCATTCTGACCAATCATCTCATTCTCCAGACACACCCCGAATCTCCCCAGAGCTAGATAATTTTATTACCCTCCAACAACAACCCTACCACCTTAACACCCCGACCATAAACCAAATCTCCTCCACTACAAATTCATCCAATCCCCCTACACCCTCTTCAAATTATACTGAATCATTAACACCATCATCCACATCCACTATATCTTCACTAAACACTAATAGAGCTTACCGCACTTTTAAAAGAAAATTCCCCAACCATCCTTTCCCAGCAAAACCAGGAACAGCCCGTGAATACATCAACCACCCCCAGCATACTAACACTAAAGAATTTTTAGCTATCACTTTACCCTCATTTCCACAATACACCTTAAACACCCCTCACGACGCTAACGAAACACGCAACTTTGTAGATGAATACGTTTTAATGCCCACTCTCTCTTGGACCTCATACTATCATTTCACTAACCCTCTTTGCTTACCTTTATCCAGCACTACCATCGATATAGAACGAAACAAAGACATGCTATATCGACTAACTACACCACTAACCGCTAGACAGTTTACTTACGTTGGATATAAAAAATCACTAAAAATACACACTGCACCAAGAGCTAATGAATATACACTAGAATACTACGATCACAACATCATCAGAGCTAACCAAGATCAATTCTTAGACGACGATCGCTTCGCTAATCCACAAATCACCGAGAAATTTTTCATCAAGACACCATATGTATTTACACTAAACATCTTCGACCGAAAGTTTGATCACATTATTTCAGAAGCACTAACAAACACACAAGCATACGAAAGTTTTAAAGAACGCTTCCAAATCTTTTCACTAACCTTTCATTTCCTTGCACCACACGAAAGAGATTTGCACTGCTCACATGATATTATGTTGCGCACTAAACAAACACATACATACAGTTACTATCGTTTCATCCAAAATCACTTTGACCTCCACACACCCTCTAGACAACCACACCATCGTTTTCAATTCACCAATTCAAAATACACTTCACCGTATTTCCTAAATTTCACATATTGTATTAAAGACACTAACCTCCATGGTATTCTTCGTAATTATGACCCCATAACCCAAATGTACATTTTCTGCCCCATCACCAAGACCTTCAACGCCGAAGAATCCCGACCCTTCCTTATCCCGCACGAGTTTGTACAGCCTATAGAAATCCCAATTTTAGAATTCATCCACAACACTAAATTTAATCACAAATTATATAACTTAATCCAAAACACACCTTATGAGTTTGCAGTAGGCACTGAAGAACTAACCACTATTAAGGCACTTCAATTGCTTTGGCCACTGCTTCAGACTAAAAATATCATCCGCATTCTAGCTAAACTACTAACAACTTCAGAACTAATTCACGACATCTTCCCCCACGGTTTTTTCCCCGACGACTAACAGGTAAGTATGAATTAAGTAAATATTACTAACTAATTACAGTATTAAAAACTCACCATTCTTTATTCATGTTTTCCTTAGATTTTTAGCTTTCATCCGACAATCACCTACAAAAACCACAAAAGAAACAATAAAAATCACAATTTTCATCAAACAATTTTAAAATTCTATTAATCTCTTACACTTATAAATTTCTAAATTTAATATCAATGCAGTAAATTCATCTATAATATTTTCCCCCAAAGCAGTAAATCTAATTATGATGAAAATTTGTATCTTAATATTCCCCCATGACTAGCAGTAAATTTCTAAATTCTATGTAGTAAATTAAATAAATGCAAATGCAGTACTAACCTTTTGATATTTTCATTCATTCGCACAGAAATTCTATCCACACTCGCACAGCTCGCCCACGAAGAATTGTTTAAAATAATGAATTTCAGTTTCAAGTTTTCACACTCAACAACTCTAACATAAAATAACATGTTTCAAATTTTCCTTTAACCCGGTTGGAAAGGAATCATATACTAAACAAAACTAACCAACGCAGCTCACTAAATACCACAAATCATAGAATAACAGCATGACTTAGAAAAGGAAACCAACGGTACCCAAACCGGATTAACCCAGTTTAAAACTGGATAATTTATTCTTTTGAAGACTATTACAAAGTCTTAGAAAGAAATAATAAAACACAAAAAAGTCGAAAGACAAACCCATACCACAAACAATTTGCTTTTTGGAAAAAGTACATAACCAACAAGACATAAGTAAGACCACAACAAACCCAACATAAAACGTTGTCACATAACAGGACCCCTCACAAAAACCGCATGAAATCATACTCCCACTCCTGGCCTAACCCACCAGGAAGGACGTCCTGAGCATGCTCTATAGCCGGCCTAACCCACCGCGCTACATCCACGCTTTGTGACCACACCTCTATTTTTAATAAGAGCTACTCAAGGGTGAGTAACTCTTCAAAATAACCGAACTAAAACAAAAAGCTTTTGTGAAAACAACTAACTAAAATCATTATTAAAAAATATTAAACTAATAAAAGTTTTATAAAATGTAAAATCACATGATGCAATATATAGATCAGAATACAACACCAAGGACGAACATCAAAAGACAAGACGACCCCACTACACTCGAGAGAGAATGACCAACTACAATCGATATGCCGCTCACAACCACAACTCAAAGGATTTAGAGTACGACTTGACCTCGCAGAAAAGGACTTCATTGAACTAGACCAATGACCACCTCGATGTTCAAGTATACGTACAGATCCGAGTAACCAGGCATCCCCTCCACGCACAATCTCCACGCCATTCCCAAGCTAGATCAGACACAAAAGAAGTTCTCCACGAAGAACAGAAAAACCTGACATAGCCAACCATTCTGAAATCAGATTTGAGTTTGTTGCGAAGACTCAGTCGTTGTCACAAGAAGAACACAACGTCTTATGTCTCTAACTCCAGCTTCCTGGAACTTCCCTAACAAAAGAGGAAACGGAAGAAAATTATGATGTTCACCAAAAACAAACGTCCATCATCCATCCTTCGAATTGCAGAAGAACTATTCTAATAAACTCTGTAAAACCCGGATGGGTGGAACCTGATCTAAACTACATTTTATGATTGGATAAATTAAATGTTTTACCAATGTAAAGTATTTAATATTAACCAATCATGATCCATCTAACTAACAACCCACTTATTTGTAAGTGCTGAAGTTACTTGTAATTTCAGCACCAGAGAGATTTGAATTTAACTTAGAAATTAGTTGGACTCTCCCGAGCACTTCAGCAGCCGCAATAAACCAGTATACCCTAGATCTATTGAGCCTAGCAGAGACTAGTTAAACAACCTGAGACTAGATAGTATAAGAGTAAGATTAGGATCGGTATTAGACTAAGAAGTTGCACGAATCTATCCGGCCGAAAATAAGATAGCGTGACGAGCAGACGGTGTACCCTATCCGAAATTACTCTATGAGTTATACACACAAGTCATAACTCAGTAAACCAGAGCTTGTCTTAACAACAATACAGGAGCCTTAAAATCTCATAATCTATCTGTTTTCTTTGATTAATTCCAGCTGAAACCCCGTGGAAGTTTGGAATGAGAACCCACCCTGCGGGAAAACAATCCAGGTAAATATCATTTCTCCCAAAAAAGCCGAGAAAAGTGCAGAAACTTTTGAATCTGCTGTCTGTACGACGAATTTTTTTCAGGGCTACCTTTTTTTTTTTAGCTCAAACCCATCTAATTAATGAGCAAAAGAATCTGAATTTTCAATCTTTTTTCGTCTCATGAAAATTCGTAAATCTGTAGATCTGCACTCACAACTAACCTTTTTGAAAAACAAAGATTCAAATTTTCCACTTTTTTTGTCCATCTTATGTGTAAATTTACTGCGAACAAATTTACCCGTACGTTAACCTTAGTTTTGTTTACCCTTAGTTTGACTTTGTGGCCTACAAAACTTCCAATCAATCCATGGAATAAGCTTGGCTGTCCAAAGCAGCCTGTTTTTTTGTGTAAATCTCATGTGTAAATTTATTAGTTCACAAAAACTCTGATTAGCAAAAAAAATAACAGACAAAAACGTTTTAATTGTTTTATTGGCCATTTATTGCATAAGATATTGTAAATTTTAGAAATCCTATCAAAGATTTTACAATTGAAAAAATAGTCTAAAAAGTAACCTTGGTGGAGCAAAGACGTCGAAAATTTCCATTTTTAGGCATTAACAAGAATGAGTTTCCGGCACTGAAAAATTTTGATAACTGTAATCATGAAAGGAACGTAATTTTGAAGCTTCCTGCTTTTTGTGCCAATTTCATTTTAAAAAAATAAGCAGCAAATATTTATATACAGGTATCATATGCTGAACCATAAGCTGAATGTTGATAAATTCATGTTATAATCGAAAAAACAAAAGCGCAGTATTTGTGAGATGAAAAGAAGTGAAAAAATGGTATTTTTATTTGGAAACTAGAGATAACAAAAAGATATAGCATTAGTTCCGGTTTCACCTGATTCGCTATGTACAAATCGAGATAGCATGACAACAAGGGGATAAAATATGGGAGCAGAGATAACTATGAAAAGCATCAAAGATTACTAAAACTTTTTCGAAAAATTTGATAACCGACTAGTTACAACTAACACCTTTTCGACAGTTTGATACCGTTTCAAAAAAAATTTTGGAAAAAGATAATTGTCAAAATATGATACTTTAATTCTGAAATTGCCATGGAGGATTATAGACAAATGTTTTCTTTGCAAATGTCATTGAACTCCAGTTTACTTTCAAAATTGGAAAACTCAAGAATTTTATTATTTTTAACAAATCAAAACTGCATTATCAAGCCACTTTTGTCAGTATTTCAAGTTCGAAGAAAACAAGGCAACTTTTGTTTTGGGCTTAGTGCATAATTACCCAATTAACATTTTTTTGCGATCAACCAAATCACTCAGAAACAGAAAACGAAGACAGTTCACGACCGAATTGCTAATCTATTTTATAGGTCTTCGTTTTAATTTCACACTGCTATCAGAAATCATCTCTATAAAATCCTAATATTTACTTAAATTTATGGATAAACATATTTAAAATCTTTGAAAAATGAAAAAAAATATCAACTTTATTGATGGAATTTTATCTACCGCATATAAATTTTCTCTTCACGCAAATAAATTTATCTCTTTACTTGTTTAACAACGCGTGCAATCCATCTGAAAATTACCCAAAATCTGACAACTGAAAATAGTTTGACAGCAACTCGTAGACTTATGGTGCGACTTGGTTCTCCTAAACTATTTTTTTTGGATAGCGCAGCATACTTTGTCGCCGCACGTAAGCAAACCATGGAATAACCCTTAAATATCAACAAAGACGAAATAGCAACCAAGCTTCAGCTGAAGTTAAACGACTGGCGTCTTTACCCACCAATAGCTCCTCTTTTTAGTGGGGTGCGGGAACGTCTCTTTTCGAGTATTTCTTTTGAATTTAGGATCGGACCGACTTTCCAGGATTCTTTTTTCAGTTATTGTACCAGAATTCGAAGGCCTAATCAACTCAAGACCCTTGACCCATGTGACTTGCGACGTTAATGACTTATTACCACTTCCATCCGACCACTTCCTACTTGGGAGGCCATTCATTTACGCTATCGCAGCTTCATTTTACGACCAAATGTATACAAACAAACTAAGCAACAAATCCTGGAAGCTAACTAAGGACCGACTAGACAGCTTCTGGAGGTGACTACTGAAAAAATACGCTCCAACCTTGATCAAACGAGTCAAGTGGAACCAAAACGAGGAAACCGTAGAAAAACGTGACCTCGTGTGGGCCCTCGAAGACTTTACTCCACGAGGCATAAGGCCCCTGGGTTAGGTTGTTGAAATGTGTACCGGTCCGGATGGCATTTGCGCAGCTTCATTCTACGACCAAACGTATACAAACAAACTAAGCAACAAATCCTGGAAGCTAACTAAGGACCGACGAGACAGCTTCTGGAGGTGACTACTGAAAGAATACGCTCCAACCTTGATCAAACGAGTCAAGTGGAACCAAAACGAGGAAACCATAGAAAAACGTGACCTCGTGTGGACCCTCGAAGACTTTACTCCACGAGGAATAAGGCCACTGGGTAAGGCTGTTGAAATGTTTACCGGTCCGGATGGCATTTGCGCTCATGCGTAATCAAAACAAGGTTAGGAACGCTTTAGGAAATTTTAAGACTTGAGAACCAAGAGTCTGGATAAAAATGACAGCTAAAGATCTGATAATTAGCGTTGCGCAAAAAAAGTGGTTGAGAAAAGGGTACCCGAACAACGTTAAGTGGATTTGCCGACAAACTACCTCAATTTGGAGAAACTCAAAAGATAAGCGGATAATTAGCATTCAGTTGCAACTGTTTTCACTACAAGACTTTATGCTACCTTTATTTTTTTTTCTTAAACAAAAACCACCATTTTGTAATCACTTCCTCGCTTCTAATAATTACTGCGCTTGGATCAAACAGTTATGAAAGAAAATTAACCGAAGGGTTTCAAAAAAAGTTCTCGTTAAAAATTTATTTCATTCGAGATCCAAGAACAGAAGAACGTACAGAAATTATGATCAAACAAAAAACCCAAAGAAAAATTGCGTTGCCTAAAAACGATTCTGTTTCAAACATTTCGACTCAAATATTTCGACTGTAGCATATGAAAAACCAGTTGGTACTTGCTGTGAAACACGAAAGAGCGAAAATGATCATCAATTAACTTACTGAACGTTTTATTTATAGTATTTACAAAAGTAATTTAGTTATAGTCAGGGTTACAAAAGGCAACATCGTATAAACTAATCGCAATTTGATCCATCGGAACAAACAGAAAAGGTTGTAAAATGGTGCAAGGGCTGAAATAAAAAGTTATATGGAAATTAGATGACGAGCATGATGATGGCGTGTTTAGGTATATCTTAATCAATATCTGGTAATTTAGAAATTCAAATTTTGAAAATTATCATCTTTGAATATTTTGCCAAAATTTAAATATTGGATGCTTTCAGTATATGATTTGTATAAGAGACCTTTCATACAATTCAGTTCGTATCCAATTCGTTGTAAATGCGAGACGATCAAACTATTGGTGACTCTAGTTTTGAGTAATCATGATTTTTGTCACTTGTGTTCGGCCACGAACACATCCCAAAAAGTTTGATATTCTATTTTTTAGTTTATGGGAAAATGCTAGTCATAAATTTTTCATTAATGAAAAATCACTAACGATAGACTGTTCATGAAATTTTCTGTACTTATGGAACTGCATGAAAAAAGGTATGGGTAGGCTTTTTCCATGCAAGAAAATTTTATGATTAGCATTTTTGGTCAACCCGGGAAAGAATTAAAATTGAATCAAAATTTCAAGAATGTCAAATTTTCTAGATTGTTTTGCTATGTTTTGTCAACTAAACCAGAAAAATCCAATTATTCCAGCATTTCCAGACAAAAACAAAACCAAAAGTTTTGACCCGGGAATGCGATGGAATCGATTTCGAAAACAAAGATTTCTACTTCGGAATTTAAAAAATGAACTAAATAAAAGTCACAGCAAGTTTATAGTTAATGTTTTTAACTACGCCTTTTTAGTGCAGGTCTCAAGAGAAGGTTGAAATAAGTGAGCTTGACTAACAGCTTCCTTTATAATGCCCTATAATGCGATCAGTTTTCACAACTTTTGTGATTCCGTCTTTTTTTAGAAATAAATTTTACGCCATATTATCTTTCCTGACCTCTCCGATTAGTTTCCAAATTAGCCAATTGAAGTGACCTACGATGTTGTGCAATTAAAGTGCAACTGTATCACCCGGTACCATTGCCTAACTTCGAGCAAAAATGAATGAATGTTAAAAGAGATGGTTAGTGAATGAAGTTAACTTGATCCCACTTTTTATCATTAAATTAGCATAACCTATGGACCCTACTTTTTCGTTCTCCCGTCCTATTGATTTCTAGCCAATAATTAAAAAAAATTTGAGTACCTGCTTGTTACTAAAATTTACTTCGAATTGATTTTGTTCCGACTTTCGTAACAAAGAGAACGGAATATTTGTGCTCGGGGTCGGTTTTTTTTCTTCAGACAAATTTTGACTTTTAACAAATCATTTTTAACGGAAATTATTTTATATAATTCGAAAGCTATTGTTGAGCCTAAATTTGAAAAGATATTTCACCTGTGATCATTTTTCGGAAAGTAATAGGGGTTTAAAGATTGCCATTTTGGCTAATTTGAAACAATTAACGCGCGATATAATTCGCGCTATCAACGTGTAAGCGGAGATTTAACCCTTTTTAAAATCGTTCCAAACTGCTTCAAGGAAACTTATATGCCATAATTAATTTGCTAGTAGGAAGGAAATTTATCACTTTGTATTTAATATGTCGCGTGGGGGGATGTTTTTCAAAAAAAATTTTATTATTAAAGTTTTCATGCTAATGCTGCTCCATAGAACTTAAAAGGGAGTCGGAACATTCAGGGCTTCGCCCTGATACGAGCAGCTTTGTTCCAAATTTTGTACTTCAATATTGTAGCATATGACAGAAAAATTTAGAAAAATATTTGCTGTGGCGATTGAAAGCAGATTTTTTTGAAGCTGAAGTTTTTTTGCCAAGGTTGTTAAAACCTGACTGATAGTTTTAATGAGAAGAAAAACTAAATTTTCATTGCGGCCATTTAAATTAATAATGTGCATGCGTTGTTCTTTGTCGTTTGAAAAAAAAACGATTTTAAATTTGTTAACTCAAGGTCAATTGATTGAGTCATATTTTCTTCAGTAGAAAACAAAAGAGTACCTTTCCTGTTCGCGCTTAAATTGATGACGTCATATTGAGTCATATTTTCTTCAGTAGAAAAAAAAAGAGTACCTTTCCTGTTCGCGCTTAAATTGATGACGTCATTAATGGCGCGAAAATTATAACGCTAAATTTAGGTTTTCAAACACGGCCTTAAAATTACTGCTTAGTCCGATTAAGCTCAGCTTGTCATCAAAAATGTTTACAGATTTTTGAGGTTGTTGAGAACGTTTTTGAATTCACGATAACCGGAAAATGTTTACCTTATTTTTTCAAATGTTGTTTTTTTCATGTTAATCTGTTTAAAAGAGCCGATAAATTACAGATCTTTGAGCCGGTTTTTTAGCCCGAGTCTTACAGTTACAGGATACAAGAGTGCTTCACATTTCCCCAATTGTTTCTTAAAATGTTCTAAAGAAAAGGGCTCAAATTAAAATGAAATTTTAAATGATCGTTTTTTATCAATTTACACTATCTCACAGAACATTACTGGTTCACTTATAGCTCTTTTTTAGTCTTAACCAATTAGTTCTCGGTCGCTACTTTTAGAATATTCAATTAGCAGACATTTAACAATGGATCGCATATAAGTTCAGCTCTCAAATCTTTATACCCCATCTTTCATGAGTTCATAGAAAAAACTAAGTCGAAAAACAACCATTTGAACAATTTCCGAGCGAACAGACAACTCAAATTATAAGTTTGAACATCTGGTGTAGCGTCTTTGTGCTGAAAAAAAAATTGCACTACTTGTCGAGGCATTTTTTAAAAATTTTTTTCAATTGGCCAGTTTTAGCGTTTTCAATGAATTAGTGCTTATTGTTTAAATTGATGCAATATTGTTTTGATACAGTCCTAATAAGTAGCGCTTGAATTAGAAACATCTACCAAACATGATTTATGGGTCGGCACTTTCGCGGTGTTAAAATTTTTCTAACATATTAGTTGTTTTGCAGTTATTGCACTATAATGAAAACCCATTAAAAATAAAAGTCTGTATTCAAAACCAAACTTTTCTTTCAGTGATGAACCTGAGGGAAGTCAAAACTTTTGGCAACAATAAATTCATTTAATTTCTGAATAATTAATTTTTCTCTGCCACAATAAACTTATTTGTGCTCGGAGTATTTGTGCTCGGGGTCGGTTTTTTTTCTTCAGACAAATTTCGACTTTTAACTAATCATTTTTAACGGAATTTTTTTTATATAATTTGAAAGCTATTGTTGAGCCTAAATTTGAAAATATATTTCACCTGTGATCATTTTTCGGAAAGTTATGGGGGTTTAAAGATTGCCATTTCGGCCAATTTGAAACAATGAACGCGCGATATAATTCGCGCTATCAACGCGTAAGCGGAGATTTAAATCTTTTTAAAATCGTTCCAAACTGGTTCAAGGAAGCTTATATGCCATAATTGATTTGCTAGTAGGAAGGAAATTTATCACTTTGTACTTAATATGTCGCGTGGGGGGATGTTTTTTTAAAACAACAATTTATTATTAAAGTTTTCATGCTAATGCTGCTCCATAGAACTTAAAAGGTAGTCGGAACATTCAAGACTTCGCCCTGATACGAGCAGCTTTGTTCCAAATTTTGTGCTTCAATAGTGTAGCATATGACAGAAAACTTTAGAAAAATATTTGTTGTAGCCATTGAAAGCTGATTTTTTTGAAGCTGAAGTTTTTTTTGCCAAGGTTGTTAAAACCTGACTGATAATTTTAATGAGAAGAAAAAGTAAAATTTCATTGCGGGCATTTAAATTTATGAGGTGCATGCGTTGTTCTTTGTCGTTTGAAAAAAGCCGATTTTAAAATTGTTAACTCAAGGTCAATTGATTGAGTCATTGTTTCCTCAGTAGAAAACAAAAGAGTACCTTTCCTGTTCGCGCTTAAATTGATCACGTCATTATTGGCGCGAAAATTATAACGCTAAATTTAAGTTTTCAAACACGGCCTTGAAATTACTGCTTAGTCCGATTAAGTTCAGCTTGCCATCAAAAATGTTTACAGATTTTTGAGGTTGTTGAGAACGTTTTTGAATTCACGATAACCGGAAAATGTTAACCTTATTTTTTCGGATGATATTCATTTCATCTTAATCTGTTTAAAAAAGCCGATAAGTTACAAATGTTTCAGCCGGTTTTTTAGCCCGAGTCTTACAGGATACAAGAGTGCTTCACATTTCCCCAATTGTTTCTTAAAAAGTTCTAAATAAAAGGGCTCATATTAAAATGAAATTTCAATCGATAGTTTTTTATCAATTTACACTATCTCACAAGTTCATAAGTTCAGCTCTCCAATCTTTATACCCCATCTTTCATGAGTTCATAGAAAAAACTAAGTCGAAAACAACCATTTGATTAATTTCCGAGCGAACAGACAACTCAAATTATAAGTTTGAACATCTGGTGTAGCGTCCTTGTGCTGAAAAAAATTTCACTAACTTGTCGAGGCATTTTTTAAAAAATTTTTCAATTGGCCAGTTTTAGCGTTTTCAATGAGTTAATGCTTATTGTTTAAATTGATGCAATAATGTTTTGATACAGGCCTAATAAGTAGCGCTTAAAGTAGAAACATCTACCAAACATGAGTTATGGATCGGCACAATCGCGGTGTTAAATTTTTTCTAACATATTAGTTGTTTTGCAGTTATTGCACTATAATGAAGACCCATAAAAAAACAAAAGTCTGTATTCAAAACCAAATTTTTCTCTCAGTGATGAACCTGAGCGAAGTCAAAACTGCTGGCAACAATAAATTCATTTAATTTCCAAATAATTAAGTTTTCTCTGTCACAATAAACTTTTTTGCTGAAAAAAATTAGGCAAAAAGTACTAGGGTTAACATAGATCAGTCCAAATTTCAAGTTAACCAAAGTTTAAAGTTTTTCGAGCAATACTCAGTTATGCAGTTCCAAGACATAATTTTTGTGCCAATCCTCCTCCTTTGTTAGAAACTGATATCAATACTTATTTTTCTTGTTTTTTTCAGATGACATCTTAAACTAACACAAATCTTAATTGGAGGGAATTGAGAATCTAAAACTTTTACGTGTTTTTTAGTTCAGACCAGTTGTAAAACATTGACCTTGTATGCGCATCAATCTGAAAATTTTTCGACTGCCAAGCGAGTACTGGATTACCATGCGAGAGAAAATGCAGATGGCGTCGTGCTCTTATATTAGTTTGGCAGTTTTAGTACGCGAATTATTGATGCATGGCAAAAATATCCGCCCTTAGAATGGTCCTAAATTGATTATATATATAAAATTCTTTCGTTTTGAAATTATATGCATTTTTATATTTATACAAAAACGTATGCTCGAAGTATGTTTCGACTGTGCTCGAGGTATGGTTAGACCATGCTCGAGGTATGTTTTTACTGTACTCGACGTATGTTTTGACCATGCTCAAGTTTGTTTCGACCGTGTCCAAGGTGTCGTTCGACCGTGCTCGACGTATGTTTCGACCGTGCTCGACTGTGCTCGAACGTGCTTGACTGTGCTCGACGTATGTTCTCGACCGTGCTCGAGGTGTGTTGCGACCGCGCTCGAGGAATGTTTTGACCGTACTCGAGGTATGTTTCGACCGTGCTCGACTGTGCTCGAACGTGCTCGAGGTATGTTTCGAAATTCTGTTCGACTCAAACCCCTATCTCGACTTGTCTTTTTCGGTCGAAAACTGACATGTGCTTGTCTTTGAAAGTCGAAACATAAAGTGAGCAGCTCAATCCGATTAAAAATGAAAGCTGGAAGGTTTTTTCGGTAAATATAATTATGTCCACAATTCGGACTCCACAAAAAAAGTTATTACCTGATTATATTACGGAAGTAAACAAGCTGAACTTTTCTCTTTTAATTTGACATCTGGTCGAATAATCAAGAAATGAATGTGATCTAGACAGTGAACTTAGTAAAAGCAAAACAAACCAAATGAAGAACTTTTTCGCGCATATTTGAACAAGTTAGGCGGTAAATGATTAATCGTTCCACGCCTAGTTTGCCCGCAAATTGAACAAACATAAGACTAACTGCTCTAACAAGACTGTATATCGTATATCAAGACAAAATCCTGAATGTTCCGACTGCCTCCTAATCCATGTCGAATAGAGTTTTGGGGAAAAAATATTGAAAAACTACAAATTTTGATACAAAAATGATAAGAGATAAAAAAATTATATTTGATTTCAAAGAAAATGTATCTTGTAACTATATTTCTAAAAACTGACTGAGAAAAAACACTTAAAGCATAAATATTCCGTTTTCTTGAAGATGAAATAAAAAATCCGTTCGAAAAGCGGAACAAAAATAAGTTTAAATCATTCGGCTAATAGATTTCTTCCAGTTTGGTGCTTTGCTTTGCTCTATTTGCTTTACTGTCTCTCATAATTACCTAAGAAGTTTACTGTATGGATCAGACCCGCCTTTTGTCACTCACCGAAAGGTGTTTCAAGGCAAAGTACTGATTGATAAAAATATCCCGACAGACTTAGTTTCAAAAACACAGCATGCCCTCAAAACAAAACATTTTAGCAATTTTTTTGCAAAATTTATAATATTTAAAATACATTAGAAGTATCGTGATGTTTTAATATGGATACTCAAACGGTTTTTTAAATCATTTGACTGACAATTCTTAATTTTTCTGATTTTTATGAATAAATTTTCATACAAATTACTGTCAATTGTTTTTAAAACAATTTTTTGGTTAACGCTTGATAATTCTTTTTATGAAATGATAGCTTTAACAGAAAAGGATTCTTCAATTACCCAGTTTAAAAACTACACCAAGCAACAGAATTCCACACTTTCTTCGGAAGTCGAAACAATAACAAACAACTAATCATTGGGTCAAATAAGAAAACCCTCAAGAAAAATGACAAAAATCTCGCAGTTATATTGAAATCAAAGATGTTTTTAGTATCAATGAGGTACGTATCGATAGAGCACGTAATTCCTTTCATCTTTAGATATTAACAAAAAAGCCGTTAAAAAGAAAACTTTTTACCGACAAGAGATGCAAACATGGTTCGAGCACAAATGTTTTTGTTGAACAGCTGACAAAAAAAAACAACAATACTTCAAAGCCTTATGAAAAACAGCTGAAAAAATAAACAAAAGGAAAGATCAAATTTAAGAAGCGAATCGGGTTAGTTTTTATTTGATTAAACTCAGAACTTTTTCATTTAAATCTAACTCCAAGTTAACTCACAAAAAACGATGAAACTGCCAAGTTTGATTTCTTTGCTAGCCGTCTTTCTCCAAGAGTCTCATTGTAACTCCGACATTGAGAAACGAATTGTTGGAGGAGAATTCGTTCGGGAACAAGGATTTTATCCTTTTATGGTGGGTATTCTGCATTTCTACTATGGTATCAGTTATTGGTGTGGGGGAGTTGTGTATGACGAACGTACAGTCATTTCGGCGGCTCATTGTTTTGACGTGGACGGACTATGTATTGAAAATCTAAGCCTTGCCTTTGGTGCAAGAAGTCAATCTATAGCAGAAGTCGGAATACAGATAAGACGCCTAAATAAATTAATTATGCATCCGGAATTTGACCTTGAATCATACAACAACGACATCGCATTTTTGAAATTCAGAATAGCGATTCCCTTCAACAATCTGATTCAACCTATAGCGCTTCCAGCAACTACAGTTCAGGGAGGTGAAACACTTGTTACCATGGGGCGGGGGCTTACACTAGGAACTGGAGAGAGTGGCGTTTTGAGACATGTCAAGGTCAAAGTGATCCCGAGAGACTTATGTAACGAGTTGTTTGGAGGCTACGTTACAGAGAACATGATCTGTGCCGGATACAAAGAGGGGGGTCGAGATGCCTGTTACGGGGACTCCGGAGGACCTCTGGTGCTTCAGAATCCAGGTGGTTTCTTCCAACTCACCGGAATTGTTTCGTGGGGAGAAAACTGTGCTTTATCTGAAAAGCCAGGAGTTTATACCAATGTGATAAAATACATCAGGTGGATCAGAAACAATGGCGGCAAATTCAAGGGATGAAAACCATCTGAACACCTCTAACAGAGACACCTGGGTGGGGGTTGGGTTGGATTACTAGCAGGGCGGGGGTTGGGTTGGATTACTTTTTATCGTCATAATAGCAGCAAACAATGATAAGTATTACTCTGGGCTCTACTCTGTTCCTATGGTTGTGGCATGGGTTAGGTTTTTTAACTATGAAATAATAGTTTCAAACAAACCAAAAAACTGCACTAATTTTTCTCTCAAGAAATAGTTTAACTGAAAAAAGGCAGGTCAAATTGCCATCGTGGATTGTTTTTGTCCTGTTATGTATACATATATAATTCATATTGAGTTCAATTAGTTTATATATAGAGTTTGATTTCTGGTGCCACTGGTGCTAGCCAAGACCTTGGTGCCATTTGATTAGTACCTGTCAGCGGTGGTCGTGTACGCTTGTCATCTGAAATAGTTGGAGCTATTATGAGTTATGATTTAAGTTGAGGACTATCATTAAGAAATTTACCGTATTGTTTTCGCGTTTTTCACATGGTGCAGCAAGCAGGTTACGGCGGGGACGGGAAAAAACCTACTCGGAATTATGGCATTTTGGCCTAGCAGGTGCACGGAAGCACCAATGCTGTGGGAGCACTGGATTACCCGTTTTACATGGGGGCAGGGGAGGTAATAGTGAAACATTCGTTCAATCCGGCGGCTTTCTATTTCGCTCGGACGTTGACCGACGCGCAGATTGCGGATCTTCCGGCGGAGGTGAGCGGAAAAAATCGTCCGGAGGCGGAACAAACCCTAATTTCTAACATTTATCTTTGTCTGGGGGAACGCGGCCAGGAAAAAATTCACAACCGAAAGCCTCGCCTGGATCTGGCCGCTACCGGATACCCACGAGTGTTAGACGAATTTGAGAGCGTATTCAGGAAGGAAAGAAATGAGACATTCCAGACGTTTCAATTACTAGCCCGGAAGCAACGGGAAGGGAAGACACTGGAAACGTTCCACTCACTATTGAGCGGGTTAGCAGCCAGATGTGCTTTAGGAACTCTAGAGCGACGAATTTTACTGAGGTATTTACAGTAAATATGTCTAATAAGGAAGCAGAAACGGAACTCTGTTGTTCAACCAAGACACCGGATGAGGTCTACTGATTTGCCTGGTCATATAAGCGAGGGGACAAATATGCCAAAACGTATAAAACTTCCGTTGGTGGTTCCGCGGCGGCAAGCGCGGGGGCGTTGCAGATAAAAACATAGCCAATTAACGCTTTTCAGGGTGGACGAGGGTTTGGCAGAGGCAATAACCGGGGCGGCGGAGGAGCGGACCGGAAGTGTTCTAACTGCGATCAGAGTGGTTTTACTGCAGAGCATATTGCTCATGAACAAGCATGCAGCAATGCTACGTGAAATTTTTGTCGAAAACCGGACATTATGAGCGGACGTGTCGGGGTCGCAGAGCAGCAAAAAGGGGACGCGTGGGGTTGATTGACGAAGATGGCATCGAAGGAGAGCTTCGTCAGAGCGCTCCGGAGGAGAACGTATCAAATTAAGGACTCGAACGCGGTAACACATGGATGGGATTCAGATAGTACAACAAATTATGTTGTTATGTCGGTTCGGCGGAAACAGGAGGAGGAATTGAAAGTCGCGGGGCAAAATTGGCGTTACGAATCAACGGGTACGCAACCCAGGGCTGGATTGATAGCAGATCGCCTAATTCCATTTTACTTTAGGGTAACTAAAACGTACCTTAGGGACTTGTAATGTGCGTCTGCAGCTGTTGGATCCGAAGGATGACCAGTTCCGGGACTACGAGAATAATCCATGAAGTTCATGGGAACGATGGTCGTTACACTCCAGACCAATGGACGGACAACAAAAGAAAACATCAATATATTCGGAGGTAGTCGGCCATCCCTCATTGGCCGATTTTTGATGTCGGAGCTGGGGTTAATGTTGGTCCAAGCACCAGCGGAGCATGGGGTGCACAATGTCCAGAAGCAGGGCGAGACTGCGGAGCAAGGAGAGGATCTTGATGATTGGCAGAAGCATTTCAGTAAGCCATTTCATCTTTTTCACAGGGTAGGGCTCAGTCATAACTATAAAGTTCAAGCTGAGTTTTTCAAGAACCTGATACCAATCCAGCAAAAGGCAGAAGAGTGCCCATAACGTTGCAAGAGATTGTAGACAAAGAAAATTATAAACTCTTGGCACGAGGGCATATTCAAAAATTAGAAGAATGTTCCGATAAATACTTTGTCTCCCCGATCGTCATTACTGTGAAAAAGGATGGCTCGCTAAAACTGGCAATAGAACCAAAAGAGCTGAATCAGCAAGTCCATAAAAACAAAAAAAAATGTCCTAAATTGAAGAGCTAATGGACATTGTGGGGCAAACGATAAGTAAACGAAAGCAAGGGATGTTTTTTTTTCAATAATGGACTTGACATACGCTTACTGACAATTACCTCTAAATGAAACTACTAGCCAATACTGCAATTTTTCACTGGAAGGTGGTCGCTCTACCGGTACGTACCGATTTAAAACGGGATTTTACGAGTTAACAACTCTGCCGGCGGAATTTCAACGGGTGATGGACGCATTTTTTTTGGAATTCCCGTGTGCGCACGCATTTATCGACGACATTTTGGTTATATCGAAAAGCTCTAGAATTGAACACATTGCTCTAGTAGAAAAAAATTTGAAGAAAATTGTTGAAGAAAATATGACACTAAAATTAGAAAAATGTAAATTTGAAATTTGCGAGAACTGAATGCGAATGGCTGGGCCACCGGATCACGAAACCTGGTATTACTCCGTTGGTTCGAAAGACGGATCCGATTGATCAACTGGCCGCTCCGAGGTCGTTATCACAACTAAAGTCATTTATGGGTTCAATATATAGTCTTCACAAATATCTACCATCACTAGCGGAATGTTCAGTGCCATTGCGACCGCTTTTAAGCCAGAAAAATTAATTCCTGTGGACAAACGTATGTCAGTTAGCGTTTGAAATGTTAAAGAAACAAGTCGCGAATATTGTAGAATTACGACACTTTGACGTGCATAAAGCTATCCGAACTGTGTGTGATGCGAGCCATAATGGCCTAGGAGCAGTCCTTGAACAGCTCGGTTCAGAAGGATGGCGGCCTAAATCGTCCCGGTTTTTGAATGAGTTTTTGAATTATTCAACCAATGAATTGGAATTGTTGGCCGTGGTCTGGGGTTCGGAATACTTCAGAATTTACATTTTTAGTAGGCAATTTACTGTGGTAACAGATAATAAAGCCTTAGTAACCTTATTAAATGGAAACGATAAGAAAAACAAAACCATGTTTAGTCGCCTGGCCCGCTAGATTGATCGAATTATTCCATTTGATTTTGTTATTGAACATATGCCAGGGGCCTGCCCGATAATTTATCAAGGCATCCGGTGGGGGAAGCTACGCGAGTGAGCCTTCATGCTAATACGTTCACAGTTGCAAAATTGAGATCAATTACCAATTCCCTCGGTTACCAAGTAGAGAAAACCACCTAAGTGGCCATTAGCAAGTCAAAAAAATAATTGTTTCAGCTAATGAGCACAAAATCGGATCAAGTTTCTACCGGATGAGGGCGGAAAAACACGTGATCATCTTTTGACCAATCATAATGCAGCAACGCGTATAATTGAGTGCAATTACCGCGAAGGCGCGAAAATAGTCAAATCGATTACCGAGTGTCAATTACGTCAGTTTGCCGTCAATCCTTTTTCAAACAACAAAGACGAACACCAACTTGAAAAAATTAAATAAATTACTTTTACGATATCCAGAGATTACCAGAATGAGCATCAGGGAGGTGGAAGTGTTCGATGCGAGATTGGAGGAGGTGACGACAGGAACCAGAGATGTGAAATGCAACAGTGTTAATTCCATTCCATCGGCATTTGGGGGGGGGGGGGTAGTTGTTTCCTGCAACGTACCCGGCAAACGTGGTTATGTCCGTATTTCAACGGGACTGTGAAATTGTTCGGAAGAACGACGCTTTGCCAGAGCTATTTAATCTCAAACTAATGGAGGCCAACTACATGGGAGAGCCTCAAATGAGTGCTATCAAGGAATTGGTGCAAACTAAAGATCCAGAGATTGAGAAGAAAATCCGAGCAATGGGTGCTTATTTGGGATAGCACAATCACGACTTTCACGTCCGTGAAAATTGTCTGTGGATGGACGAACGACTCCTCATCCCGGTTCCTCTGAGAAAGGCGGTGGTCAACCGAATCCATTGTTTTCATCACGGCCAGACAAATATGTTCGATGCGGCGAGGAACGTGTGTTCCCCTACATCCACCGGAGTTTGGTGGCGGTCGCGGATGGTGGCAAAGAGTGCACCGAATCAGGTAAAAGCCTTAAACCAATGTGCGCCAAATTTGATATTGGGAAGGTTTACGAACCAAGGGAGCCTAACGAATGTCTGCAATTAGATTTTTGTGGCCCAATTAAGTATCTAAATCAGTCAAATAAATACGTTTTTTTTTTGACGGTGGATCGGTTTTCGCGATGGCCATTTTGGCGATGATTTCGGGAATAATTGGAGTGATAAAGTTCTAAGGTTTATGAAACAATGTATTTCTCATCACGGTGTGCCTAGAAATGTTTTCATGGATCAGGGTTCTAGCTTTATGTCAAAAGCGGTAAAATCGTTTGGTAATTCCGAGGGATTAGAAATTGTCTACTCCCCCCACCCGTAAATGATCACCGAGCCACTGGCTGTGTAGAACGTACAATTGGCAGTCTGAAAAATTTTGTTTTAACTTCCGTGAAAGAAAAAGATCATGGTAATCTCGAGACTATGGTAGAACGCGCGCTTTGTGCTCTTAGATTTGCTCCTAACGCTACACTCAAAATAACGCCGTTCGAAGCACATCACGGCCGGGAGGCAAATACCGTCCTCCGGAATCTTACGAAAAAGCCATCGTTACAAAATCTCAATTGGGAGAGAGTACTGAAAAAATCTGCATGTTTAGATTCTAATGACTCGCGCGCGGTAAATCTTCCGCAGCCAAGAGCGCCCAATCGGGAGGATAGGTCAGACGCTGACTATGACGTTGAACTCATAAACCATCCGAGAAAACTCGCGGAGGAACAATTAGTGTCCTTAGCTGATATGGGCTCGGCGCCGACGGATGCTTCATGCGGAAACAAAAACTAAGAGGTAACGAAAAAACCGGAGTCAGGAGCGCAGACGCCCAGGCGTCCAAATAGGCGGATGGAACTCTTGTTCCAACGCGTTAAAAACAACAATAAAAGTTATAGACCATTAAAACGTAAAGTAGTTTGTGAACCTAAATATATCTTAACTCTAGCAAATGGGTCTGTGCTTAGAAAAAGTGGAGTCGCGGAAAAAGTACGCAATCCGAAGGCATCGGAATTAGCGAAGAAAGAATTGCCCAAACCTCCGACTATGGTTGACGTAAAAAGGAGAATCGAGCGGAGGCAGATAAGTCAAGTGTAAGCGGCAAGAAAAATGCACGGGCTCAGACGCGACCAAGGTCGCAAAATTGGCACAATGATAACGACTCTGAGTCGGATTCCGATTACAAGCCACTACGGATTACACTTTATTCTGAACTGGGAGCGCTGAACGACGAGCTAGAAGCTGGCCCTAGACATAGAAACGTGTCGAGAACGCCAATTACCGAAGGGGGACGAAAATCGGAGCGAAGCCATCCGGCGGAGTTGGAGCGAAACCATCCGAGGGAGAGCATGCGAGCGCTGAGCGGGTGGAGGAGACTAATGTCGGGAAAGCGGGCAGTGTGACTACCGTGAGCGGCGAAATAGAGACAGGGAAAATTTCGAAAAAGAAGGCGGAGCGTGTAAGGAACCAAAGATTGGTGTCTTATTCGAGCCAAGAATCGCAGGATTCAGACGGAGCGGGATCGAGAAAAAGTTCAAAGATCAAGGAAGCAAACGGCGGTTACGAAATTTGGCGGGGTGATGATTGATAGCATTTTTAAAACCAGGAAGAACAAGGGGGAAGGAGAGAAGGAACGAGATACAAATTGAGAAGGGGGCATCATCCAGTATATGGCTACAAAACTATTAAAAGAAAAATTCGTATGTAAGTCCAGGGAGAGGACGGACCAACGTAGGGTCTAAAACTCAAAGTTTAGTTTGTTGTTTAATTTTAAATAACAATTTTAAAAAAGTCATTTGAGGGAATGTTATATCTATACATTTCATATTGAGTTCAGTTAGTTGATATATAGAGTTTGATTTCTGGTGCCACTGGTGCTGGCCATGACCTTGGTGCCATTTGATTAGTACCTGTCAGCGGTGGTCATGTACGCTTGTCATCTAAAACAGTTGGATCTATTATGAGTTATGATTTAAGTTGAGGATTATCATTAAGAAATTTACCGTATTGATTTCGCGTTTTTCACAGCCCTGAAACAGAAATATTTTTGGTATTGTATATGATATTTATTTCATGGTTGTGAAAGATCTTTTTCTTGTATATTGGGTCAAATTGTTATTGAATTGGCAAAAGAGGTAGGTTTAATTTTCAAAACATTGATTCCAAAAATTAAAAGAAGTTACAGATAAAACTCAATAATTTCAATTCGTTTTATGAATTATATTTGATTCAGCCTCAACTCACTTAGGATTAATATGAATCGCCGCTTTAGCTTCAATGAGGATAAACTTTAATCCGCATTGATTGTCCCAATATGATAATCTGTCGTCAAAATATTCTAAAATTCAATGCCCCCTAACTTAAAAACAAATGAAAATAAATGAAATTTTTTCTAACTTTGATGTTTACATATGAATATCTTAATTTTGAAAAACTCCCTCAAAAATGGCCCTTCAAGACATCAATTTTTCTCCGAAGAGAATACAACGCCGCGAGCACAAATACTAAGTCACTTTCGTGCAAAGCAGGAACGAAAAAAAGTCGCGATATGGGTCGCGCATAATCGCAACATGGGCCCGCGCAAGTCGCAAAATGAGTCGCGCGAAAATGAGTCGCACAAGTCGCAAAATGAATTGCACAGTGAGTTGCACAATCGAAATAAATTTTTCTCGGTTCAAACGGGTTTCTTCGGTCAAACTTGGTCGAAACATTTTTCATCAGTCAAAAACAGTCGCAACATTAGTCGCAACATGAGTCGCGCAAAGTCGCAACACGAGTCTCCACATTCAAACACAAAAAAAGATCATGAAAATCCCGGGATTAACTTCAGTTGAAACAGTTTTCCTAGGTCGAACAGATTCGAAATTACTTTTTCGGTCGAAACGCTTCTCGGTCGAAACGCTTCTCGGTCGAAAAAAAATCTACCATCGAATACAATCGAAATAACTTTTTCTCAGTTCAAACGTGTTTCTTCGGTCAGACTTCGTCGAAATATTTTTCCTCAGTTAAAACTAGTCATAACATAGACATCTTGGGTCGGATCGAACAAAAAATATTAAGCCTGGGTCGAGTCAGTCGAAATATCAATTGGGAAACCGCGACCCTGTTCATGCAAAGTTGCCCTAATCACTTTGTTCGCGCTAAAACGCAACATATTGTTTTTGAGTAGCGGTAAATCGCAAAATGTGATGCATACACAAACATTAAAAAACAGAAGTAAGAAATTATAAAAACCAACTAGGGGCCCAGCAAAACCGTAATCCCATGAACGTACTGAAAACTGCAGAGATTGAGAAGAAAAATAAGTATGGACCAGCTTGTGAAGAAAAGCACATGTCTTTCACTCCACTTGTCACTTCAAAAGATGGTGTTTTGGCACCGGAGTTCACGTTTTTCCTCAAACGACTAGCAGATGGTCTGGCATCAAAATGGGACCGCCCATATAGTCATGCCATGTGCTGGGTGAGATGTAGAATTTCATTCGCTATACTAAGAGCAACCAACATTTGCATCAGAGGCACAAGATCCAAATGGCGATCCCTCGGCGTTGAGGACGGTTACACAATTGAATGGCATTCTAAATATTCACACGCTGTTAACTGGGGCTTTCATCGCGCATAACTGACTCCTATGATATTAAAATTTCGACACCATTTGCATATTATTTCGAAGAATATGAGATGTTTGAAGATAAAAACACAGGATGACAACTGTGAACAAGTAACGAAAAACTTTTCCTTGCACCACTCAATACCAATTTATTTTGATATCAAATTGACGACAGTTTGCTTTTTATTAGGGGCCCAGCTAAAGATGGAGGTACGTGTTTAATTTTGAATGAATTTGCTAAACTGATGCGGCAGCAAAAATGTGATTTCAAAAATAGGACTTTGCTCGAAACATTAATTGTTTCTCTACTAAAAAAGTGAGAATAGTAAAATGCATTGAGATAATCAAATATTCCAAAAAGAATTTTTTTTTACAAAACATAAGGAGCCACCAGTATTGCAGGAACAGTTATAGCAACCAGTTCTTTCAGTTGAACTTTTCATTTCAGATTTGATGGTATAAATTTTGAGAAAGTTAAAAAATTTCCAAAAAAACGGTCAAATTTCTAAAACAAAACGTTCAAATTATTTTCGTAAATCCATAAAGATTTTCTTCAAAAATCAGATTGCGGCCGCTTAAGTAAAAAAGATACCCAAGACCGGGCTTCTCGATTAAACACAACCTGAGAATTGGCACGGTAGTTTTCTGGTAAAGCAAAAAATATTCCGAAACTGTCAATTTTTCAAAATTTTATCATATGTTTGAACACCATAACTTTCTTCTTAAACAATAAGCCAATTATAAAGGTACGTTTCTAGCAACTTGTTGTTTCAATTAAATTTGTTACATCAGATTTGGCAGGATAGTTATCGAGAAAAGTTCAAAAAACGGTAAACAAATCAAACATTTGACATTTCTGAGAAACATAGTTTTGTATGTGAAAAAATAGGGCGTAGCCGTTTCTGCAGAAGAAATTCACGCAACCTGTAATTTCAATTGAATCCAAAAGCTCAGATTTGGGAGGATACTTCTCGAAAAAAATCAAAAAATTAACTTTGAAAAAATTAGCGAGTGGCCGCTAATGCTTCTCATTACCAGTTATCTCTAATAAAATCAGATTTCAGATTTCGAATTTGAGTGGTTAATTTTCGAGATATGTTGAAACGGTTCACAAAACGGGCAAAAATCAAAAATTGACTATTCCAATGGCCATAACTCTGAGTGTAAAAAAATGGACGTAGCCGCTTTTGCAGGGAGCTTTTCAAAACCAACCTATTTATTGAAATTTAAAAAACCAGATTTGAGAGGTGTAGATTTCGAGAAAACAAAAAAGGTCAAAAGTCTGAAGACAGAGAAGTCAAATAAAAGGAGACTCTATGGGGAGTATAAAAGAAAGCAAGGGAGACGGCGGCCTATCAATTGATACCCGACGGCCTTAGAAGATCAGTAGAACTTTCTCAAAAAAAAATTATTTTCCAATAAGTTTGCAAATAAATTTCGGTTAGAAAAAAACATTTAACTTCAAAAAATTGATTGGTAAAGATACAACTGAGTTGAAAAGTGCGGAGCGGATTGTTAAAACTGTTTTTCCCTTGAAGCAGCCCAAAATTAGATCATTAGGTCTATAAAAAGAGGCCAAAAAATTGGGACCAAAATATTCTTAGCGAAACAAAAAAAAACAAGCAATGAAATACAAAGCCAAGGTAAAAAAGATAATAAAAAATAGGATTAAATCAAATATTAGAGGGAACATTAAAAAAGAAAGAGCGCAGCGAAAAGCAATTTCAGTTTCAACTAAGCCGGCAACAAATAAAGAGCCAATTAATTGGCCGACATTTTTATTTGAAACAGAATATTTCACGTTTGAACAAAAAAAGGCCTGGTCAGATTCGAACACAGAACCTTTGCCGTCCGGGCATGGTCGTTACCTTCAGGCTAAGTTTGCCGGGAGTGCACCAAATTTCGAATTCGGCATGAGCCAAGATACAAATGATTCAAATTACTATTAAACAAGTTTTTAACACGAAAAAAGTATATATTCCGATTTGATAACGCTTGCGTATTGCAAGGGTAAGAAGTCTTTCAGCGCAAACTTTGTTTCAATTATTGTAACTGAATAACAACCACCCGAAGCATAGGTATTCCGTGCATTTTTCGAAGCATTCTTTTACCAAAATTTGAAACATTGTTTTAACGCAAGCATTTCTTTGTTTGCGGAAAGACTACCTTTTCAGTATCAAGCTTAAAACACCAACATTTTAGTCACTGTAT
Source organism: Symsagittifera roscoffensis (assembly GCF_963678635.1). Taxonomy (NCBI): domain Eukaryota; kingdom Metazoa; phylum Xenacoelomorpha; order Acoela; family Convolutidae; genus Symsagittifera; species Symsagittifera roscoffensis. The sequence continues at coordinate 5,191,634 of NC_087068.1, read as the reverse complement.
AAGAAACTCTGTCAAAAAGCGCTTTTTGAAATTTTTAAAACTGTGTCAACGAAAAACATTTTGAGCGCAATTGTTCCGTAAAAATAGTTTTTTCCTTGAAGCAACCCAAAATTAGGTCATTAAGTAAAAAAAAAGAGGCCAAAAAAAGGACAAATGATTTCCTAAGGAAACAAAAAGAACAAAGAATGAAATACCAAATCAAAGTGACTAAAATCATAAAATATAGGTATAAATCAAACATTAGAGGGAACATTAAAACAAAAAGAGCGCAGCGAACAGAAATTTCAAGATGTTTCAACTAAGCCGACAACAGATAAAAAGACAATTAACTGGCCGACATTTTTATCTGAAACAGAGTATTTCACGTTTGAATAAAAAAAAGGCCTGGTCAGATTCGAACACAGAACATTTGCCGTCCAGGCATGTTCGTTACCTTCAGGCTAAGTTTGCTGGGAGTGCACAAAAGTTCGATTTCGCCATGAGCCAAGATGAAAAGTGATTCAAATTACTATTAAACAATTTTTTAACACGAAGAAAGTATATATTCTGGTTTGATAACACTTGCTAATCGCAAGCGTAAGAGGTCTTTCAGCGCAAATTTTGTTTCAATTACTGTAACTGAATAACAACCACCCGAAGCATAGGTATTCCATGCTTTTTTCGAAGCAGTCTTTATACAAAACTTGAAGCATTCTTTCAACGCAAGAATTTTTTTGTTTGCGGAAAGAATACCTTTTCAGTATCAAGCATAAAACACCAACAATTTAGTTACTGTATGAGAAACTCTGTCAAAAAATGCTAGTTGAAATGTTAAAAACTGTACCAACAAAAAAACATCCTGAACGCAACAGTTCTGTTAAAATTGTTTTTCCCTTGAAGCAACCCAAATTTGCGTCATAAAGTCAATAAAAAGAGGCCAAAAAGTAGGGACCAAAATTTCATAGCGAAACAAAAAAAACAAAGAATGAAATAAAAAGTCAAGGTACGTTAAATCATAAAATATAGGATTAAATCAAACATTAGAGGGAACATTAAAATAAAAAGAGCGCAGCAAAAAGCAATTTCAAGATGTTTCAACTAAGCCGACAACAGATAAAGAGACAATTAACTGGCCGACATTTTTATCTGAAACAGAGTATTTCACGTTTGAATAAAAAAAAAGGCCTGGTCAGATTCGAACACAGAACATTTGCCGTCCAGGCATGTTCGTTACCTTCAGGCTAAGTTTGCCGGGAGTGCACCAAATTTCGAATTCGGCATGAGCCAAGATACAAATGATTCAAATTACTATTAAACAAGTTTTTAACACGAAAAAAGTATATATTCCGATTTGATAACGCTTGCGTATTGCAAGCGTAAGAAGTCTTTCAGCGCAAACTTTGTTTCAATTATTGTAACTGAATAACAACCACCCGAAGCATAGGTATTCCGTGCATTTTTCGAAGCATTCTTTTACCAAAATTTGAAACATTGTTTTAACGCAAGCATTTCTTTGTTTGCGGAAAGACTACCTTTTCAGTATCAAGCTTAAAACACCAACATTTTAGTCACTGTATAAGAAACTCTGTCAAAAAACGCATTTTGAAATTTTTAAAACTGTGTCAACGAAAAACATTTTGAGCGCAACTGTTCCGTAAAAATCGTTTTTTCCTTGAAGCAACGCAAAATTAGGTCATTAAGTCAAAAAAAAGAGGCCATAAAAGGACAAATGATTTCCTAGCGAAACAAAAAGAACAAAGAATGAAATACCAAATCAAAGTAACTAAAATCATAAAATATAGGTATAAATCAAACATTAGAGGGAACATTAAATTAAAAAGTGCGCAGCGAACAGAAATTTCAAGATGTTTCAACTAAGGCGACAACAGATAAAAAGACAATTAACTGGCCGACATTTTTATCTGAAACAGAGTATTTCACGTTTGAATAAAAAAAAGGCCTGGTCAGATTCGAACACAGAACATTTGCCGTCCAGGCATGTTCGTTACCTTCAGGCTAAGTTTGCCGGGAGTGCACCAAATTTCGAATTCGACATGAGCCAAGATGAAAAGTGATTCAAATTACTATTAAACAATTTTTTAACACGAAGAAAATATATATTCTGATTTGATAACACTTGCTAATCGCAAGCGTAAGAGGTCTTTCAGCGCAAACTTTGTTTCAATTACTGTAACTGAGTAACAACCACCCAAAGTATAGGTATTCCATGCTTTTTTCGAAGCAGTCTTTAAACAAAACTTGAAGCATTCGTTCAACGCAAGCATTTTTTTGTTTGCGGAAAGAATACCTTTTCAGTATCAAGCCTAAAACACCAACAATTTAGTTACTGTAAGAGAAACTCTGTCAAAAAACGCTTATTGAAATGTTAAAAACTGTGTTAACAAAAAAACATCCTGAGCGCAACTGTTCCGTCACTTTTTCCAGAATTCGTATCCATAAAGTTTTCATAGGTAATTTTTTCATTTGCAATAAGTAAAACCAGACAGATAATTGTCTTCATTATGACACTCGCCCCTAGTAAAGCGTTTCAATTAGGCTTGTTGTTTTGTGTTTTCGGGCACAGTCATAAGTTGTCCAGTTTCCGTCGAATTGGTCAAACCTTTTTGCGTCAACTTGACTTGATAGCTTTGACGCAAGGCGCAAAAGCAGGATGAAGGTCTGCATTTTTTATCCAGACAAAAGTTTGAGCTGCATTTCAGTCTGCAAACTAAAGTGTAGAGTCGCGATCGGATTTCAAGTCTCAACATTTCAGGCATGCCGTTTACCCAAGTCAAGTTAGTTTTTCGTCATGTTTTCAAAGCCTATGAGTTTTGATGTGAAAATTGAAATTGTGGAAGAACATTTTATTCGGTGTTTTAGTCTTTTCTTATTTTTATCCTACGCAAAATCAGGTTTTATCGAATAATCATCGGAACGGGCCAAATGATATATCATAATAAAACCCTTTCAGTCGTGATTCGAGCTAATATGAAAAAAATTCAAAACACTATCTCTGTGTTGAGAAAAACTGGTTTGAAATATTTGAGATTCAGTCTAATTTCGAGCAAGTTACGCGATCATTCAACGCTTTTTATATGAAAATTTATTATTATTTTTTGTAAAATTTTATGATGAAAAACTAAATTTTGCAATAAAGAAAACTAGTTTAGTGCTTGTTTGGCAAAAATTTATCAAAAATTAAAAAGGTTTGGCAAAAGTTTAGAAAAAAAAAAATTTTTTAACGTTTTTTTTTTTTACAAATTTTTGTTTATTATTCATATTTTTGAGACAAATGTTGTCGATCAAGCCTAACTTACTAATTTTCTATGAGACTGTATAGTTTTCATACCACAGCACCCACTAAAAACGAAACAGATATGAAAAAAAAATAAAAACGCAGCCAACTAACAGTTTGAAAAGAGTAATAAAAAGAGTAAGGAAACGGAAACTGAAAAAAAAACTGACTGGTTTTTTCAAAAGCCTGCAACTACAAGAAAAAAAATAGATGGCCTCACAGCTCTTTAAATTTGTAGAAAAGTTTATTCTTGACACTTTTTTTGCTAAAATTAACCCAATTAGAGAAAACTGGATCAATACGTAAACTTTTTGTTTCGCTGGGAAATCTGATAATCAATTTCCATTTTCGAAATCAGAATTCGATCACGTTTTTGTGAATTTTACACTTTTGCTGCTCGCTAGTGGAGTTTGCCTTCCTTTTAACAATGGAAATGAACTGTTACAATGGAAACTTAAAAAATATATCACAAGTCAAACCGCGAAAAATCAAAATTGAGCGTGAAAAAAAATTTAAGACTTTTTCTTTTAAGAAAAGAAACAGAGTACTCAACCTATATAAGATTACTCACTTTTACGTTCATTACTCTTCAAAAAAACGCTTTTTTCTAAATTTTTCTATGATTATGGTCGGAACATTCTGTACAACTTGCAAAGCAACCGGATGCCCTTGTTTGATTTTAACTCCCATCAAAAAAAATCTAAGTGAAGCTGAAACTCTGCCTCATGAAGCATAAAACTGCATCACAAACTTTCTATTATCATTTGTTTCTTCTAACATTGTCATCAATCTTTATATTCACAATCAGAGTATTTGTATACATTACTATAATAATATATATGCAGCCAACATGAAGCCAATAAAGTAGAGGATGTTCCGTTTTGAGTTGTTCGATGATGGTCGCTCCAAGCGACTCAATTTTGCCTGGCTGTAGGGTTGTCTGAAATCTATCGACTCATAACTGTCCGACTCACCCGTCGATGACTGAAAATTACAAAAATATTAGCTCGTTCTTAATTCAGATGTCGCGCATGTTTTGTGCAGATTGACAAGGTATACAATTATTATGACATCAAAGAATTTGTAAGTTCACTTATTTACTAGAGAAATAAAAACTATATTTTGGAGGGCGGTGTTTCGAAAAAAAATTTTTGGTCAACCAAATCAACTTTTCGAGTTCCTTTCAGACCTTTCAAAAATTTGTAATTTGTGCCATAACAAGAAAAAAGTTTTAAAGGAAAAAGTAGTTTTTCAAAAATGATGTTTTTGGGCACTTTTAGGAAAGCTTTAAGCGTTAAAGCAAAAAAAATTATTTTTTTGGCGCTTCTCCCGCTAAAAAATGTTCAAAAACAATTTTTTTCAATTGTGAAGGCCGATTTTTTTCAAAGAGTCCTCCTCTGGTAAATTTTTACGAGATCAACTTTTGGTTGACAATACAAAAATTTTCTAAATCCATCTTGAGCGCCAATGTGCACAGCAAACTCTAAAATTGTAGAAAAAAGGGGACTCTTCGGAAAAAATGGCAACCAGTACCCCCTCACTTTTGGCAACTGAATTTTACCAAAGGATCCTTCTTTGGTGTTTTTATGCGACGTCCAGTTATAATGACAATTCCAATACTTTTGAACGGTACCCTTGGCGCCAATACTTGAAGACAACCCGTAAAGTAAAACAGTAATCGAGTGGGGCATCTTTGATATGGAAATCAGAGCTTGAAAGAAGGCGCTATTGGTTTTGATGTAAGGTCAAATATCTGCACCGGAGTGTTATAGGCAGTCCCGGATCTAGGAATTTCTCGAGGGGGCGGGTTTAAAAAAAATTGAAAATTTTGTCGACCTTTTTTTTAGGTCGACCATATTAATTTTCTGAGGTCTCCCGAACCACTATAAAGACCCTGTTTTGGCCAAATTTTGTGCGCTGCAGGCAAAATTTTGAAAAACAGGACAAAATTAGCATTTTTAGCCACTTTTGGCAAACTTTGAGCAAAAAATCGCGTTTTTTTGGCGCGCGCTCCCCCCTCAAAATTAGTATAGATTGGCGCCAAAGGCCCCTCTAGAAAAATTTTATGGTCAGTCAGCCAAAAATGTTATCTCGAAATAGTACAAAAGGGGGACCATTTGGGTCGGCAGGGAGTCGAATCCCTGAGGGGGCATCACCCCCCCCCCCACTAAATCCGTTGCAGCTTATAGGTTAAAAAAAGCGAAGCAGAGCTTCAAAATACTTGCGATTCATCACAAACATACGATGACAAGTTAGTTGATAAAACATGATAAAAGTCATAACTTAAAAAAGATGGAAAAAAAACGAACCTAATATTTCTCTCAACATGTCAAATCACGATTTGCCTTATACTCTTCTCATGTTGAGAAAGATCCATCGTAAAATTAGCACCAAAAATGATGAAGCTGTAACTTAGCTGACTATTCCAGGGTGGACGCTCGTTGAACGGGAAAAATTGTTGTCATAAATGAATAAACTCTCAAAAATTTGAAAAGAAATCTATCATACAACGAACAGAATTTATCTTGAGAAGTATTTTTTCTGCCCTACAAACGAGAAACAGTTCTGTAAAAGTGCTGGAAAAAAACAAAGAATTCGGAAACAACAAGTATAAGAATCTTGCGACCGCTATGATCTAGGAATAAAAACTGGGAACAAAAAACTTTTAAAGAATTTTTGGCTGATTTGTTTTTCAGCAAAGGAAGGTTGAATTGCATAAAAAACTGCAAGAATTAGATTATTTAGAATATTTAGATTAATTAGGAACATTTAGAGCTTTAATTAATTAAAGTTTGCATTGGAACTGAATTTTGAATTACTCAAGTTAGTGTTTTCAAGTTTCCTGAATCTCAAAAAAGTCAAAAATTTCAAGTCTATTTTCCTAAAAAATGTTAGTCTTAATAAAAAATTGGAACCAGAATAACAACAGAGGGCCTTAAAATGATACACTATTCGACAGTCGACGTTTTTTGAGATGGTTTTATTTGCGCTGGAAACTAAACCACACTATTTCATAGTTTCTTCTGGTCGCTTCGTGGCGTAGTCGGAACAACAACTGGCTTTTTTGAAAAAAAATGAATTTTTTCAGCCAAACAAAAAGCTATAAGGCAACTCAAAGTTCACGGATATTCAAATTTTTTAATTTAATTTTGAGTATGTTTTTTGCTATCTGCAGTTCGCGAGCGTGAGTTGCAATCCATGAAGCAAATGAAATTCAATTGAACTCTAAATCAAATAGCTAATAACCAATCTGCCGCAAACGCTAACTACCGTGCTTTTTGTGCTGAACGTTAGCGCAATGAAACGAAGTTTAAGGAATACAAGGTGAACTTTGCATTTTGACCGTATCGACCACTCGAAACCAATTCGAACCAATTTCGACATCTTTAGACCGTTTTTGATTGAATTGTTTATGCCATTTTAAAAAAACTCAAAATCGAAAATACACTTCTGAAACTATAGGAGTCTGATACTTGCTTATTTGACCATATTTAGATAATACAAGCGCAAAACGTTTTCTATTTGCTAAAAACGCGTTTAAAATGCGGCGAATTGATCCAGCTCAAAAATCGTTCTAAACTGAATTGACGTGAATTGATCCTGATAATATGTTGGTAGATGCAAAAAAATGTTGCATTGTCTCTTACATTGTGAGGGGTGGGGCAGATTTTCAAAACTCAAATTCTTACGTTTAATGTCAACCAAAACGGATGTTAAATTACAATAAGTGGCAGATTCAAGTTCAATAGGTTGCTGGATCGCTCTTTTTTACACTTCGAACAGATTTTTTCGAAACTTATTTGAAAGCCAAATCATCAGCAAAAAGAAGCTTGAAAAAATAATTTCAGTTTTTTGGCGAAAACATTGCATTTACAAATCCCCCGCGTTGACCGAAAAGGCTAGCCATATACTTTTTAAAAATGGAAAAAGCTAGTCATGCACTTTTCATGAAATTCCATAATTAGTGGTTTTTCAAATATGGAGTTTGTGTGACTATCATTTTGTCCATACACCAAGCAAAGGACTTTTTCAGCTTACATTTTTCCTAAATTCATTGGGTTGTATTCGTCGCCGATTAAAATGGACAAAGAAATTGGTTTTCTCACACCTGAAGTCACCAAAGGTTTGGCCGTCTTGCATACACAACGCAGTAGAAACGCAAATCATATAATGAAATCATAATATTGTCTTGTGGTTAATCATTCAGGCATAATCAAGGCAAACAGCAACATGCCATTTAGGAAAACAGGATGTTTTTGGCATATTTCAAAAATTTCATCCAGATAAACCGAAAAGTATCACAATTTTTTGCATCCACGACCTGGTTATGCACAATTTTTTTTTTGGAAAATGCTTGTTTGAGTAGCAACAATTGTTTTGCGGTTGGAAAAAGAACATAACTTTTTAGCGAATTTTAAAACTAGAAAAAAATTGTTGTTAACGCCATCAAAAAGCTGCTAGCCATACTATTTACATTTATGGAAATAGTGTAATTAGCATTTTTTTTTGGTTAAAAAAACTTCCATTTTGATTTTAAAAGATACACCGACTTTTATGCCAAAACAAGAAGAAAAGTCTTTGAAAATTTGATGACAACATTTTAAAAAAATTAATGAAACTTGTATGAGTAGTAATTTTTCATAGACTTAGTTTATGGAATTGTATGATTAGCATTTGAAGTCTATAGAGGTCAACCCAGGCTATCTTGGTAGCATGTGAAATTGACTGAAATTAAATTTGTATATAATATGCATAATAGTTCTCAAATTTATTGCATGCACGTCCTTAATAGTTCTCAAAATTGCCACCTATTATAAAATTGAACAGCCCCCTCCCCCCCCCCCCCCCCTCCCCACCCCCACCCCCAAAAAAAATCCATCGACACCTAAACGGGAATGGGAACAGTCCGGGTTTTGCCCTGATTGAAACATTTTTCTTTTTTTAAAAAAATGCACATAAGGAAACGTGTTAGGCTAAATGCATAGGTATTTAAACACTAAAGACAGTGATGATATACGCAGCTTGTGAGCATAAATTGCATTTTGGGATTTCTACCTTGTCAAAAAAAATCATCGATATTTAAAATTATAATCCCATGTAACTGCCATTTGACCAATGAATTGGACGTGGTGCCAAGGGCCGAGGTTTATGACTTATATCGCGTTCGCACTGGGTCGCGGAAATATTCTCTGCGCGACCAAAAACTCTGACTTGCGTCGAATTGTGAGTCGCGCAAAAACGCAACATAGCGAAAAATGTTCGCGCAACGTCGCGCAAAGTGATCACATCATCTCTCCGTAGTGTAAAGGACGCGCCCAAAGATCTCAGTTGAAGTTTAAAACTTCATACCTCTAAAAGTTGAGATGTACTTTTAGTTTCGTCGGAGCCAGTTGTGGTGATTGTTGATTGGATAAATTTATCGATCGAGGTGTTGAAGGAGGACCTTGAAGAGTCGGCAGCGGACAATTCTGACTGAGTTGTTGCAGTTGTTGCTGTTGTGTAGCCACAAATTTTATCCGCGTCGATCGGTGAACTTGGGATGAAGTTCACGTCATCAGGGGGACAGAAACAACCATCCAAAGCATTCTTGTCCAAAACTGGCGGCACCATACTTTTATTTTCCAGTTCTGCTGGAAGTGGGGGAAAAGGTTGCCAATAACATTGTTTCATCTGACCTAGACTCAACGCGTCCGAGTTTGTTTGTGCGCAAATTTCGTCTATGTTGTCTTTTTCGTAATGAAAACCGTATTGATGCATTAAACAAAATTCACATAAACTCCCAGTATTTGTACAATTTCCAGCGAGCCAATTGTCTTTTTTACTTTGGGTGTCAAAAGATGCTTTTATCTGACATTTTGTAGTTTCGAAATCAATACAGTACCCGAGTTGAACTATGAATATGAACGTAGAGTTAGAAATAGTACCGAATTCGATGCGCTCGAGATTTTTGGGAAAATACAGCTGTTTGACGTAACCAGCTCGAGCCGTGGATTCTTTCTGGAGAAAATTGGAGTTGTTATTCAGCATAAAGTCATCAAATATTTTCAGGTATAACTTGTATCCTGTGACACCAGCAGCTTGGACGATTTCGGGGTAGAACTTTTTGCCATCTGAGTATTTGAGATTGATTAGTCGTGCTCCCGAATACTTCTCAGTTTTGTTTCCAAAAACCAAAACAAGTCTCTCCTGGTTCGCCAGCGTGTTCTCTTCACAATTAAAAAGGGACAAGTTAGTCAAAACCAAAGGATAGCGAATGGCGACTCCCGAGTTAATGATATTGATGTCAGTCATGTTGGGGAAGCTCAATTGCGACAGATCCAGGACTTCAGACGTGTTTGAAGGAAAGGATCTCCTGATGTTGAGACTGAACAAGAAATTTGCCGCTATGCCCAATGCTTTTTTAATGTCTTGCTGGCTAGCTCTCGACATGTTATTAAGATTAAAGTCGTATATAACATAACCTAAGCCAAAAATCGCAGAAACTAATTTTTCTACTTGGGCTAGACCCGAACTTCGAATTTGGATCGATATGTATCTCTTTTGTTCTCCTTGATAGTTGGCAAATTTAGGAAACGTAATTACACGAGGTGAATACATTACTTGAAAATTGTCACTAACAAATTCCACTTGATCTTCAAAGACTTCCATCACAGGCACTTGCGTTGTATCTGATTGTGTTAACAAGCAACTTGTCGCCGTATTCATTACCATTACGCAACCGGGATGAGCCAGCTTCCAAGATAGGAATAAAAAGACTAGTTTTGTTATCGTAGTTTGAAACATTTTAGGTTTACAAGATAATGTCTTGCTATCTGCTCATATCAGAGACTTTTGCTTCCGTTTTTGCCAACCTTCAATGAGCACTGCAGAAAAGATGTTGTATGTATAATCTATCGAGGTTGCATCGAGCTTTTAATTAATGCATCTGGTCAAATATTGCACTCCCAAGCACAAAACTGAGTGCAACATTTGACCGGAAACTTTTGTCGAGTGCATTATTGAACTAGTCTTTGTGACCAACAAACACCAAAATACAATAAATTTCTTACGAAAACGTTTTGATTTAAGACAGATGTTTTTTAATCATTTTTCGGTTGTGCAAGAAGAAGGTCTACAGAAACTGGAGTTTCCGCCTGTTGTTGAAATAGCAGTCGGATGAGGAAATATAATTCACAAGCACGTCCCCCGTCCTACTTTGAATTCACTAATGAGATTGATGGTAAAGAAGAGCTCGGTGATGTTTGATGTTGACTCTCAACAAGAGCAGACTGGTTTGACACAACCAATGCAAAATTTGGCAAGAACAGACTCTTCACAACATTGTCCACAACAAAAGAACCGTTGAGCTTCTTGATACCGAGCATTATAATATACACAGTTTTTAACTCAAAGTATGGAAAATATGTCTTAGTAAGATGCTCCAGATATGTTACCTTGTCGTAAATTGCCAGATTACACATCCTTGACAACACATGCTGATTGTATGTGGCATGGAATCAACCGTGTAGAAATTTGTGAATTCATCGATGAAGTGTATGAGCAGTGGTGCATTGAAAACCAATTTTGTTTCAAGCTCTGTCGGGTGCTGAAGGAAACTGGTTCGTTGAAGGATTGGCAGACAGTTTTTTCGCATCTGCTGGGAATTCGTGTAATGAAATCCTTCATATTAGGGCAGCACTGTTTCAGACAACAAACCAAAAACATTCAAAAATCAAAAATTTAGCTATTCCGAGGGCGCTAAATTTATATATAAAAAATTTTACGCAATCCTTCATATTAGGGCAGCACTGTTTCAGACAACAAACCAAAAAGATTCAAAAATCAAAAATTTAGCTATTCCGAGGGCGCTAAATATATATATAAAAAATTTTACGCGTAGCCGCTAACGGATGTAAGCTTCCCAAATCTTGTCTATGCATTGAACTGAAAATCTCAGATTTGGTACGTTAATTAGAAAACTAAAAGATTGGTCAAAAATTTCCCCTTAAAGCCTTTTTCGAATGGCTTAACTGGCAAGATTGCCTGATATAAACAGGTATCATGAAGATGTACGGGAGTAGGTTCAAGTTTCGAGACGCTTAAGAAACTTTTTTTTCGCAAATATAAATTTTATCTCAAAAATCAATGAGGCATTTTTCGAAAAAGGGGTATCAATAGAAAGACTGTCTGTTTTTCTACATGCCTGCATACTCGCCTGGTCTCTTTTTCCTTTACCCCTATGTAGACATAGGGGTAAAAGAAAAAGAGACCAGGGGAGTATGCAGGCATGTAGAAAAATAGACAGTCTTTTTATGGATACCCCTTTTTTGAAAAATGCCTCATTGATTTTTAAGATAAAACTTATATTTGCGAAAAAACAAAAAAAAAATCCTAAGCGTCTCGAAACTTGAATCCAATCCCATACATTTTCATGATACCTGTTTATACCAGGCAACCTTGCATTCTAGGCAATCTTGCCAATTAAGCCATTTGAAGTCCCCCCTAAAACTAAATGAAGAACACATAGAACTACCGTGATACTTGCTTACAGCAGACAAAAAAATCCATGATGTGACAACTAAGCCGACAAAACCTGAGCAGATAAACGAAAGTCAGACAAATCAATTTTAACGGAATTTTGTTTTCCATTGCATAATCACTGAAAAAACCATGTCCGGCCCAGATACAAACAACAGACACTAGGGTGCTAAATCAATGGCATTTTTTAGACTAAGTTTGCAGGAAAAGTTGTTCACGGTAAAAAGTCTAGTTCGCGATTACAAGACCCTTGCATTCGCAAGCGTCACTAGTTTTAAATCTCAAACTTGTTTTTATTGAAACTGAGAACATTTTTTGAAGTTTTCAAATCATAATCGAATTGCAACTGAAAAGGCTTCAAACACAGACAACTGACAGTAGGAAAAGAGTAATGAACGCAAGTAAACAAAAAAGAACACTGTTTTTGTTGAAAAAATCTCAAATTTCAAAAAAAAACCTTTGAGCTCTTTGAATTTCTAGAACAAATTGTGATTAGCGCTTTTATGGTAACACATTATATTTCACTTTCGAAACTAAAAATTGTTCATGGTTTTTTTGCGCCATTTCCAAGTTCGTATTTGGAGAGTCCTATTTACGTCACTTTCAGCAGATGAATTTCAATTGAACTCAAAAAGTGCATATATACCCAAGTGCATTCATAAATAATGCATCAATATTTGTGAATGCACATCTGTAGTTATTAGAGCAATCTAAGACTTTCCTAAAAAAAAAACAAAAAAAAACACCAAGACTTAAATAATAGTCTTCACTACGTTCATTTCTCTTAATTTGGTATAACATTCAACCCATTCCGATGATTAATGTACCTGACTTGGCGTAAGATAAACAGCCAACAGACGGTTGAAAAGAGTCAATAAACTGAAAAAAAAATTTAAAAAGCTATTTATAATTGGCACATGTTTGATAAAACAAAGCCAATTTAAGAAAACTGAATCATTAGGAAAAAAATTATTCTGCTAGGAAATTTGTGAACAAAATTCCACATTCGAAAAAAAAAATCAATCATGTTTTTTTTTCTCACCGTTTCAGCTTTCAAAATTGGACAGGGCATTTTGCCTACTGTCTAGCAAATGAATTTCAATTGAACTCAAAAAATGCAAATTAATCTAAGGGCATTCATTTGTGCATTTATAAATATGAATGCACTTCTTTTGTCACGACTTATATAAGAATCTGAACTACGTTCATCGACTCTTAAAGCAAACAAAAAACTGAATACAAATACCTCTCCTATTTCCTAGTATTACAAAAAAAACTCAGCCTTAGAAAGTAAAACTTTTGCTGAAACTTGTGACGGGATCGAACCTCCAATCTGGTGAGGATTCTCACGTCCTCGCATCTGAGGCCCAATTGCTTGACAATCGTCATATACTACCCACCAACATGATACACAACAAACGCTACTGAATAAGTAAGTAATTTTCTGCGAGCTTAAGTTCCACCAAAAAAGTAAAACATTGCAAAAAAATTAACTTGGTAATTGAAAAACGGAAGGTACAGAAACCAACTTATTGAACAAAAAAATAATTGGAATCAACTTGTTTTTCAATTTCAGCGTTTCATAGAAAAACCATTTTAACACAGAGGCAAAGCTTTGGTTCGCAAACACTAGGGAGAACACGACAAAAGTAGCTCTATAAAGTGCAATAAAAAACTAGAAATAAGCCTGTAATAAATAAAAGTTTGGCTACGTCTCGGATTCGATCTGCGACCTAGAGACTAAGAGTCTCACACACTAACCACTCAGCCACGGACGCTTAAAAATCAGAAAAACTAGCCAGAAATAAAGCAAAGAACAGATACTATGAAATTTCCGATGCTACAGATTGTGATTATAGCAAAAATGCCACCAAATAAGTGAACACTGTTAATGAACACTTTTATTTGCGAGATAGGTTAGAAAAGAAGAAGGTTCGTACTAATACATGAGGCTAATCGCTGGTGTAAAGAGAGAGCTCTGTAAGAAAAACGTACAACACAGAAGCTATCAGAAACCGCTTAGTTTCTAAACAAAATGTAATCTTGGATATTTTTTATTTCGAATAACAACATATTTGATGCAAAAAATACAATGAATACTGTTTTCCATTAATTTATCCGGACCACATCTGTTTCAAACAGCAGGATTGAAATTTGAAACCTTTTAATGCAAAATATTGCGCAACGATAAGCCGTGATTAGTTTCTGGATTAAATTCTAATTTTTCATTTCATCTAAGTTAACTTCAGTTTTCCAGTTTGTTTTCGGATTCTCGATACGAACTCCAGGTTACAATTAGTGTGTCTGTGATATAAGTTTCATCAATAACTGATCATTAGTTTCTGTTCAGATTCAACTGCGACTGCGATCATGACAACTTAGTCGTCAAGAGGGATATCTCTGAACAAATAGGACATTGACTCCCCGTTGTGGATTCGTCGGATGCCCTCGGACAGCAGAACCGAGACGTCTACCACAGTAATCTTTCCATATTTGGCACTGGAAGAGTACGAGTGGGGGTTGGAGTTTCTCTCGGGGGGCGAAGCGGAAACGAGGTCTTCGTTGGGAACTGTGTTAGTGATGATGACTTCGTCCAGAGCTGACTTCTCGATTGTGTCGATCGAGTTGCGACATAGCAGTCCGTGGGTGCACATGACCTTGACCTGTTTGGCGCCTCTGTCTTTGAGGAATTTGGCAGCTGCACAGAAACCTTCCACGTCATCAATGATGTCTTCCTAAAATAAAATCATTCACTTTTGTTTTGGTTAAACAGCAACAAAAGCGCCACCTAAATCCTTGTAAAAAATAAGGACACAAGCCTTGAAGCAATTCGCAAGGTTTGAAATTCAAAGATCTGGGCGCAAGTAACAAGGGGACATATCTGCGGCACATATCAAATTGAGTTGCAAATATGAGAAACAAACTCAATTCTAATTGCCCTAAAAGACACATGCTCTGCGCCACGAACCCAAGTAGGCCGGTCCCCAGTAACACGCGCTAGTTCGCCCAATCCTCGAAACCCTTATTGATCTATAGGACGATCAAAAATATTTTTTAGCATCAATAGCCGTAAACTTAAGCCGGCATGCGCTCAAGAATACTGAATGGCCCTTTTTCTGCCGAACGCCTACACTTTTTACTTGTTATCTTGGAAATTTTCTAGGAAGTAAGATTTGCATCATATGAGTGTAACTGTCAGCACCAAATTAAAGGGTTGGTAATTTCAGTTTTTGTAAAGTTTTATATTCAAATTTTGAAAAACCATAAAATTCTTTGTAAAATTTTTGAATTTACATAAGAAATATCACATCTCGGAAACTAAAAGCTATTGAGCAACCGCATTTGGACTCAAGATTTGCAGCTCTTGAGAGTAATCTCACAGTACCTAAGTACAGCGTTGAAAATTTCAAATTTTGAGAAACTTCAAATTAAAGTTTTAAAAAATTTTTTTTGAGAAAATCATAAGAAATGTCATATCTTTTAGCCTACAAAGATTTGAGCAGTAAAACTTGGAGGTAAGATTCGACAACCTGAGTACTCTGAAAACCTCCAATTACAGGGTTGGGAATTTTGAAATTTTGACACAGGCGAAGTTAAACTACGCATACACAAGCAAAAATTTACCGATAACGCTACTGGAAAAACTGAATGAGTGAAACTTTGAGCATACAAAATTTCTTAAATGACGCACGCCAATTATGAGTCCACATAATTGCTAAGTGACGCAAGCCAATTTGACGCTTTAGCAGTACCAGTCAATTTGAAAAAAATACCAACTAATATGCCTCAATTTATGGAGCGGACGCATTTTAGCTAGTATAAGAAAAAGTTTATTAAAACATCCGACCTTGCCTCAGTTCCAACCCTCTCTTTTAGTATCGGATCTCTTTCCCTACGCTACAAATCCATGATACCTTGAAGGTAAAGTGCTTTTTGTAATATAATAGTCTGTGTTAATATCCTTAGCATTGGCTATACTTAAAGCTGGTTTTTGATCAAAATTTTGTCGCAAAAATATTTGCGTCGCAACGAAATTTGCGACTTAGGTTGGAAAAAAAGAGATTTCATACTCCAACACAAGCTTTGCTTGTGAAAAACAATTTTAAATTTAAGTTCTCTGAATACTACAAAGATTTGAGCAGTCAAATTTGGAGGCAAAATTCGCAACACCTGGGAGTATCCAGACAAATCCTCACTGTAGAAATAAAAAATTTAATTTGTGAAAATTTTTAAATCTGAATTCTTTGAAAATTTAAGAAAAAATGACCTAACAAACGTCAAACAAAATCGTCGTATCTCATAAACTAAAAGGATTTGGGCATTCATAATTGACAGCCCTGACAGTATCCCATTTTTGGGTTTCTCAGTTTAAACTCGGTGAAATAAACACTGTTGAACTCGGTGAAATAAACTCGAAATGGAAAATCGAAAAAAAATCTACGATATATATCTGCAATATAAGATATAGCTTAAGCGTGCAAAAATTCTTTCGATAAATATGCAAAAATAATACGTTGAAAATGCTTAAACATGGCGGGATAGTGAAGCTCGAATTTAAATATATGATAGAATTCCGCGCAAGCTAAAACTAGAACTTACCAATGTATTCTTCGGAATTAATCAGAAATTTGGCATTCTTATGAGCTGATACATGCTTTTTTGAAATAACTAACTACTGCTGAATGACTTGATTGGAAGGTAGTATTGGAAATGTTGACTCACCACAATAAGGGCAATTTTACCCTCAACATCTCCCACTACATTAATGGGCGGCTTCTTCTTCGCTGCCAGAGCTAAAACACAAAAACAGTCATACTCAATGAATCAACTAAATCAATTCTACCAACTCCACACACGTTATCAAGGATCTCTTTAACTACCCCTGTCCTACTGCAAAATGGGGAAAATAATAAGTTACTAGGTATGACAGTTGCTTTTCATAGTGCTTAGTAGCCAGTGACTTAGTCATTCATAGAGGGGAGTAGGTACCACAAAGGGTGAAAACGGAGAAAGGGGGGTAAATAAAGAGATCCGTCATCAGCATGTCATGCGTCGGTTAAGTTCATTAGCTCAATGCACTGGCTACTGCAGACAAGACAAAGTGAAATCAAGCAAACGTTCGTTAAAACACGTGTACGAAAACCGTTAACACATGAACTCCATCAGCCAAAGCAAAAACGACAAACTCGTTTATTTGCGTGTCCAAAACGTAAGCAATTAATTGTGCACAATGAACATGGCTGCAATGACATCGATTGAACATTAATTTGACTTTAAAATTATATATTCACAAAAACTCTCACATTTAGTTAATTCATAATAAAAAGATGACTGCCTATTTCACCTTTTGCAAATGATGGTTTCCTTGTAATGACAGGGCAGGCAAACAAATTTCCTAAGATCCCTTAATTTTTATAAGATCCAACTGTCCCAGAAATTTATGAATACCAACAACTTTTAACCAAGAGTTTTTTTTATTCCCTTCAAAGCCCAGTCGAATTAATGACACAACGACCATTCAAGCTCGATTATTTGTGCACAGATCATGATAAAAACATATACAAAGTATAAAATTTCGTCGCGTTGAAGCTGTAACAATGGGGCTGTTTTTATGACAAGCATCATGTCGCAAAAAAAATAAACCAATCGAAAGCTGTCAAGTTAGCAAAACTAAAGCTAAATTAACCTATTTTCCGGCAAATTTTTGAATTCTGATTGGCTAAAATAATTTCCTGTCATTCGATTATTTTGCCACGAATAATTTCCATTCTGAAAGTTCATTTTCGTTAATAGAAACTCATCTTACTTATCAGGTGAAAAATTGAGAACAATGCAATAAATACAGATGTGACACGCCCAATATTTACATGCCAAGATATTTTAGGCTAATTGATCGCTCAATCAAATAAACCATGGCCCTTTAATTCAACATACACGGCATGTACTCAGATCTGTAGTAAGCAATGCGGGAGTCCGACTGTTTTCGCAGCCGAAACTTCCCCGAGTTGCCCTTGGCGAAAAAGGAGAGTCCCTCTGAAACTAAATCATCCGCTTCTCCCAACCCATCATTATCTCTGTGAGGCTGTGAGGAAGAGTTGCCGTTCAGATGGGGGTTCTCGGTTTGCCCTTCCGAGAAAGAGCGGACGCGAGAATTCGCCGAGCTAAGCGACAGAGAGCGGAGCAAGTCTGCCTTAATGGGCGACGGTTTTTTCATGACTAAACCGTCGTCCTCGTCATAATCGACGTGCAATAATTCATTGGGAGGGGCGGCGTTTAATTTGGCCGCAGGTTTCCCGGGTGTCATCTGCGTTGCTGAAAGTTTAGACACAATACATACATGTAATTACAACTAAGAGCAATCATCACCTAATCAACTTTCTCAGTGTGCGTTTTAGGAATTAAACAATTATTTTTCTCTGTAAAAGCCATAAACTGTTCTGATATATAAAAAGAATTATTCATTTGCCACAACCTTGTGAGCTTTAGAAATTTTATAAAAATTAGTTTCAGCGTCAAATTTTATGTGAAGCCACGTCAGTGATATATCAGCCTAGGCGTCGTACTAGACAATTTACTCTGTATACAAAATACAGCCAACAAGCAATTGGAAAAGTGTCCATAAACTCAAGTGAACCGATAATACTATTGATTTTTTTCTGAATTTACAACACTATTAAGTTTCAAAAACAAATACCTTTAAGCTCTTTACAATTCAAAAATCTTCTATCATTGTCAATTTCTGATAAAACTAACAATATAGCCAACAGACAGTTGGAGAAAAGTCATGAACGCAAGGAAACCAAAAAAACGTCAACTTTCGAATTTCAAAGAAGTATATGGCCTTAAAGCTCTTTGAATTTTAAGAAAAAATTATTAATTCATTCATGATTAAGTGTTTGATAAAATTAACGAATGTTTAATTTTTTTAAATTAAAAAGCAGGTTATTTCCACCTATCTCTTTAGCAAGAAGAATGCGCGTGATCAAATAAAATAAGATCAAAAAACAAAACAAACATTTTATGCAAAAAATGAACATTCCCAACACTCAGTTAAAAAATTGCCCATGAAGTTAAACCGAAAAAAAAACAATAAATTTTTTAATAAATTTTCAAAGTTCGAGCTAAACAAATATCGCATTGAAAAGCTTTCTAAAATTTAAGAATATTGTATGATTGAAATTATTTTCATAAAACAAGCCCAATTAGGATAAACGGGGTTGAAATATATATATTTTTAATCCGCTGAGACAATTAAATTTCATTTTCAATTAGAAACTCATTAACATTTTTGCGCCGTTTCAGCTCTCTTAATTATGAGCGTAATTTGCTTTCCTTTCAGCAAATGAATTTTAATTGAACTGTCAAAAAACAATCACGATCTGTATAAGTAATTTTACTAAGTTCATTAGCACTTGAAAATTTAGAAACATAGCCAGCAGATAGTTAGAAATGAATTAATGAACGCAAGGAAACAGAAAAAAACTCTGACTCATTTTTTGAACTTTCAAATTAAAAAAAAAGATATGTCCTTAAAGCTATTTGAAATTCTAGAGAAATCACTGATCGTAACCGTTTTGATACAATTAACTCAATTTGAGAAAACAGGATCAATAGGTAGTGTTTTTATTCCGATGAGAACTCCGTCAACTAAAATTCACTTTCAAAATAAGAAGTCGATCAGGTTTTTTGCGACTTTGTGTATTAACGTCGATAGTGGAATTTGCCTTCCTTTTAACAAAGCGAAAAAACTGAAATCAAATAAAATCAAAAGACAAACCTAGAAAAATCACATTTTAAAGTGAAAAATCAAATAAAAATCACCAAGCCAAGACCTATACAAGCGTCTTCACTAAGTTCAGTGACTCTTAAAAACTGATTATCATGTATTAAAAACTTTTTGAGAAAACTCCTGCTTATAAATATTACGCCAACATAAATTTTGTGCTATTATCGAACTCCGCTTGTTACTTCTTTTGTTTTTCTTTCATTGATTTAATTAACAAGTCAAAAAATGTTCGCGAACGTTTATTGGTACCATTGAAGAATCTTGATACATACTTGAAAAACTTTTCGTCGTACTTGAGAAGCGGTTAGAATGTCTAACTCGACGACTCATTTAGAGCAAACAGCCATTCCCCATGTGCCCTTTTAGGGCTAATTTAACAAAACCAAATCAAGAGTCATCATACAGCAAAAAAATGCCAATGAACATACAAAAAACACTGAAGAACTTTCGTAATTGGAGAGTGCAATTTACATATATTTTAGCAAATGAACTTGAATTGAGCTCAAAATAAGCATATATACCTAAGGGCATTCACATGTGCGTGTAATATTAAGATTGCACTTCTTTTGCTATTAGAGCATTTTAAAACTTTTCCGGAAAAAAAACGAAAAACAAAAAAATCATCACGACCTATAAAAGAGTCTGAATTACGTTCATCGAATATTAAAAAGACCAAATAATTGGCCTTTTTCCAGTTCTCTTATGTTTTCTAACAAAATATGTATATTTTATAAATTTAAAACTCCTTGAATTCAAAGAACATTTAATTACTGACACTTGTCTTTCAAATTAACACAATTCGTTTGAAAGGTTATCAAAGAGATAAAAGAATCAATAGATAAAGCTTTGTTTTCTGGAAAATTTAAAAATTAATACCCAATTTGAAACTAAAATATTTCACACTTTTTCGCACAATTGCAAAATTCGTTTTCAAAAAACTGATCTTCTTCGAATTAGTTAATCAAAATATTTAATTTGAGCATCTCAAAAACTTAATTTAAGCATTAAACAACTTTTTCCTTTGAAAGACACACGATCCAATAAATGCTTCACTTCGTTTATGATACAAAAAAATAGCCTGATATCTGAAAACTAAATTCCATTTTCGAAACTAGAATTCGATTACGTTTTTTGAGGCTTTCGCACTTTTGCTGTTCGATAGTGGAAATTGTCTCCCTTTTAACAAAGGAAATGAATTGAACTTGAAAAGAAATCAAAAGTCAAACCGCGAAGAAGTAAATTTGAGCCCCTTTAAATTTCAAGACTTCCTAAAAAAAAATCATCACGAACTATACAAGAGTCTGAACTACGTTCATCGATTCTGAAAAAGCTTCAACAGAACGCAATATTTATTACCATCGAGAACATCAGTTTAATGCCTTAACACGACCCCCTTTTGTTCCGCGAAATAACAAAACTTTCAAAAAAAAGAAATTAAACTTGATATTGTTTGTGCAGATTACTGTACTGTGATCGCAATATTCTATGTGGCTGAAATGATTTTAAACTGTCATTGATTTCCTCCCTAAGTTAGGCAACTCGAATGAAATACGTGGTTATGTGACCCCCTCGCGCAAACCAACCACCTACGCAAATATATCACTAACATCGAGTATTTTGAAGAAAACTGGGATACAGAAATACTGGCGGGAAAAAGTGGGTGAGACGAAACAGCCATATGAAAAGGGAGAATAATATCTATAATGTGACATCGAATCAAGTGCCGAATTTATTTTACCTTTCGGAGAAAACTCTGAAAGTGACAAAATATGAAAAAGACTCTGCGTGAGTAATACACAGACTACTAAGCTAGTCTAATTTATCATTGAACAAAGAATAACGGCATATAAAATGCAGTTATTTTTAGTGTGCATTTTGAAAACATGGAACATCGCTAATATTATTTGATGACGCCCAAAACGTACATTATCCTATCAACCGACTACCTTCAGCATGAATTGAAAACTTAGTACAGTGCTGATTTAAATTAACCGGACAAAATTAGCTAAACTTGAAATTTAAAACGAGTTTTTCTCAAATTGGGTTGAGTTTAGCTGAAAACTCATCAAGACAAAACGTGCTTAAAATTTTAGCAGAATTAATATGGTGTAATTTGTTTTGCGAAATTCGGGCCCGAAATTTTACCCCAAAAATGGGTAATTTTGGCTTGTCTTTGTTAATCAAAAATTACGCCAAGAATACCCAGTCGATCACAGACATATTTATATCAAAGTGAGCCCCTCACGTAGCCCAACAAATTTTAACAAGGGTATAATCTCCAAAATATTGTATAAAATAATTTATTTTTGTTTGATAGACAAAAAAGGTCATTTTTACTATATAAAATACCAACTTTTTATTTAAAAACAATTTTTAAACAACATGCAATTTTTTTTGGAGATTATACCCTTGTTAAAGTTTCTTGGACTACGTAATGGGCTCACTTTGATATAAATATCTCTCTGATCGACTCGGTATTTTTGGCGTAATTTTGGGCCCGAATTTCGCAAAAAAATTACACCATTTTAATTCTGCTAAAATTTTAAGCAAGTTTTGTCTTCATAAGTTTTCACCTAAACTCAACCCAATTTGAGAAAAACGCGTTTTAAGTTTCTAGGTTAGCTCTTTTTGTCCGGTTAATTTAAATCAGCACTGTATTTCCCATGTTTAAAATAAGCGTCGGCAAAAATTCACCGAAATCGGTAATTATCCATTTGGCCTGGTCATCAAAATACTTAACAGCAAAGGGAAGCAATTTCGTAATTCTTTTTCCGAGGCGATCCAATAGTGTTGGGTGTAAGACCTATCAAGTAAAGAAGGGTCTTTTGGGGAAGATTTAGATAAAATAGATCAACCCAACCCCTCCCCCCCCCCCCTCCTCCAACTCAGTGTTAAGATCCTATGAACACCACTGCATCTTAGCGGAAATGAAAAAAGCAACCTCAATCAATTAGACAGTAAATCTCTTACTGGGAAATGCAAAATCAGTAGGAGCATCGTAATCAGTGCCAGCTGAAGCCATGTAATACTGGTGCTGCTGTTGAGCATGATGAGTCGTGGAGGTTGAGGGGGGCTTCTCAGGGGTGTGTCCTACTGATGGTGTGTTCAACTGGGAGAGGGAAGTGACACTGGGGTTGGTCGAGTGTAGGGGAGGGGAACTTCTGCCGTCGGTGGCTTCTGTGTCTAGCACCACCCCCTCCCCTCCGTGGATGACTGAGAGAGTCGTGCGAAGTCGCTCTGCATAAGCTGTGGCTCTGAAACAGACTCAAAAATAGCCTCTATTTTCCACTTGTTCATTAAACTTAACACCGAAACTGCAATGCTAAAACACGAATAGATTATTGCTGATTAAAACACGAATAGATTATTGCTGATTATAGCCAAGACTGCACAATTCAACAAGTTTCATCGAATCCTAATCCTTTGGTTCGATGTTATCGTTTGACCCTTTCGTTCTGATTATCAAAAAATGTTACAAGGCAAATTCGGACCTATTCAGTCCTCATCTCACATTGACTTCGTTGTAAAATGACTATTTTTCAGAATGAGATGAAAATTAGCATGGTTAACAAAAAACAGAACATAGAAAATATACAAAATACACAATGTCGTGGGGTGGGGGTGAAAATAGCTCCACATTCAAACCAATTCATTCCACTTTATTATCTGAAATCATAGAACGACTATTTCAGGTTGTTTAGAAACAGTGTCTTGCCTTCTGGCCTGTCCTGGATGTCTGGCTACTACAACTACAGTGTGGAAGGGAGTCTGCTGGTCCCTGAGGTACTGGATGAGGAAGGAGCTGGCCCGGAGGTTGTCCACTGGACAGGAGAAGAATCCCTGGATCTCCTTCATGTGCAGATCCATCGTGATCAAGTGCTGGATGCCTATCACAAGCAGACGACATACGCAAACTGAATTTAAGCATTACTCACAAAAAACTAACTCGTAAAGCAAATCAACGATTGAGAGACCAATTAAATGTAATTGACTCACAGAGCAAAAAAAAACATAGACTATTTTTTACCAATATAATCAGCTTCTTGATCTTCGCCCTTTAATTAACTGTTGCAGCAAAAAAAATCAAACATGTATTGTAAATATTAATAGTGTTGCGTGATGAGCCACCCACCTGCCTTGACCATCATGTCTGCGAACAGTTTGCAGGGGATCGATCCCCTCTTCCGCATTCTGCACTGTTTGCTGTAGGGCAAGTAGGGTACCACACCCACTATCCTCTGGGCACTGGAGGTCTTGCAGGAGTGGGCGAGGATGAACAGTTCCATCATCATGTTGTTGGGATCCCTGTTCCCCGTCTGCAGAATGAACACGTCCTTTCCACGCACTGACTCATCTATCTGGATTTTCGTCTCTAAAAAAGACACAAAACAAAGGGAAGTCATCATAGTCGAAGTCTCATTTTGCCAAAGACTTATTTCAGCCAATCAAAAGTCAGTAATTAGTAACAAGGCAGAATAATCGTGAAAATCAGTCAATTGTGGGTAACTTGAAAGGCATTAGTTTGTTGCCAGCTCAATCACTTTCAGTCGAAACACAATAAGCTCAAATCAAACTATTGAAAAAAACTTGTTTAATTATCAGAACTTGTCCAATTATCAGAACTACAACTGTTAAGCGTACAATTGAGGTCCCTTCACATGTGGCAAGTTACACATAACAAACTTCTCAATTTAATCTAATTTTACACATTATACCAATGCTGCTATTTACCAACTTAATCTCTTCTTTGGCTGATCTAATTCAATCTCTCTTACCTCCGCAGTTCTCCTGATACAGTTTGCAAGCACCAATGGGAATTCCGAGTCGTCTGAAACATAGCCAATCGAAAATTGGAAAGGAGTAAAGCAAGTATACATAAAAACACTGACTTTTGTTTAAAAAATCTTAATTTCAAAGAAAAAAATAGATGACCTTCAAGCTCTTTGAATTTCTAGAACGATTTCAGATTGTCGCTTTTTGATAACATTAACCCAACTTATCAACACGTTAAATTTTTATTCCGCTGAAAATCTAAACATTAAATTCCACTCTCGCAATTAAAATCGTTCACGTTTTTTCGCGCCATTTCCACGTTCGTATTGGGAGAGTGCTATTTACGTATCTTTCGGCAGATGAATTTCAATTGAACTCAAACAGCGCAGTTCATATAATTGCATATGCTAATTGCATATACCTAAGTACATTCATAAATGCATCAATATGTATGAATGCACATGTGTAGATATTAGAGCATTTTAAGACATTTCCTGAAAAAAAAAATTAGCAAGACCTATATAAGCGTCTTCACTACGTTCATTGCTCTTAAACACACAAGCCGAGACTGAATTAGTACAATTTAATTGAATATTTGGACGACCAAATGGGACGATTCAAGTAAAATGGGACGATTCAAGTACAATTTTACTCCTTTAATACAGGTTTCTTCCAAGTTGGGTCTTTTAAAACCATGCTTGATTCAAATGTATGTATACTAAGTGAGGCCAGATATGTGATTCTTAATTCACTTGATGCATTTTGTCACCCAAAACAAGATTGCATTTCGATTAACTTCAGAAATAATCCCTCATTCACGTGTTTCAAACAGATATAACCTTTGGTGCGCATTGAGGGCAGTTGTGAACTTCTCGAAAATTAATTAAGCTATTGTTGAACCATTCTATTGGTTTAAATATTTGAAGATTATTTGCATTTTATCCTATCGTTCAAGGACAAACAAAACATATATAGTTCCAAGAATTTACTACATTACACTTCAAAAACAATGGACGCAAGTGAACATAAAAAGTTTCCACGTTCGTATTTGGAGAGTGCTAATTACATCTTTTTCAGCAGATGAATTTCAATTGAACTCAACAAGTAAGTGCATATATACCTAAGTGCATTCATAAATGCATCAATATGTATGAATGCACATCTGTAGTTAATATAGACTTTTATGCACATTTTGAGACTTTTCTTGAATAAAAAAAATCAACAGGACCTATGTAAGAGTCTTCACTACGTTCATTACTCTTAATCATAAAATATTTTTGGTCATATCCAGTTTCCATTTCATGCAGCAATTTAATTTCGTCAACCAGTCTTAATATTGGCACGACTTTGTTCAAGATCATATTCAAATTTGGATGAAACTAATAACCCTTTTAGTAAATCATTTGAATCAAGCTAGTCAGTTTATTTTAAAGTTCATATAAAAGTCAAGATGATCGACAAGTAATTTTCGTAGCGTGCATGTTATCTCACATTGTCTCGGGGAAAGTTTCTCTCAGTTAAAGCTTACGCTTTTACCGAGCCTCCACTGCAATTTAGCCAAAAAACAGACATTGCCACGCAGCTAACTTCAATTACAACAACGCACGCATAAGCAACAATAACATAAATTGACCAACGCGCGTGTAAGCAACGATAAAAGAATTGAACGGTCTCTCCAGTTAACAAAAACCTCGAAACACCTGAACCATCAATACTTTGTATTATTTCGGACAGTTACCCGCTTTGGCGGACATCCCGCTTAGAGTGGCTGGCATCCCGAGTATAATCCCAGTAGAGCGGCTCGCGAAATATGCTGATTTACCAAGAACAAAACTATTTTGCGCTACGACGAACTTCAGCTAAATGTTCTTTGCGTTTATT
Organism: Symsagittifera roscoffensis; assembly: GCF_963678635.1. Classification (NCBI taxonomy): domain Eukaryota; kingdom Metazoa; phylum Xenacoelomorpha; order Acoela; family Convolutidae; genus Symsagittifera; species Symsagittifera roscoffensis. The sequence continues at coordinate 5,165,403 of NC_087068.1, read as the reverse complement.
GAATTAAAAATTTTTGACCATTTTTTGCGAAAGTGCACTTGCAGCCTCCTGTTGTACTTTTTCGGTCACCACCAGGCTCCATTTCATTTTTCTTTTCAATGTATTTAATTCGACTATTATTAGAGTATTTTGTTCGAAAACCATATTCGGAAAAATCTAAACCTTTTTCGGTTATTAATTTCAATCATGTCGCTCAGATTACTTTCCATTCAAATCAAAAGCTAGAAGATCGGCAAGATCATTTCAGTTTGAATCGACAGCGCAGTTAACAGCGTCCGTGTTATACTATTTTGTTATGCAAAGCATTTTCCAATTTAAGACTCAATGTTTACCGACACTGACAAGGGTTTATAAAATTAAATACAAATTCACATTTTTTTCGCTATAAATGCTTAATTTTGAGGACCATTTTTGGAAAACAATTTATTGGATTTTTTTAAAATACATCTAATGACAGCAAATGATGTGAATTATTTTCTCTGAGAGTTTCGATTTTTGATTTGAATCAATTATCAGTTTTTTCCAGGTCTGTAACAGCCAGTTTTCATCATTTGTAATTAGTTTTTCAGCGGTGTGAAACTATAATAAACAACAGCGTTGAAGAAATCTATCACACTGAACAATGCTACTTTCCTTTATTAAATGTTTCATATCGCATGATCAACTTTTCCACTCCACTTAATCGATGACGTGTTCACTTTCATAGCAAGCCTACAAAAAACGGGCTTTTTATGGTGAAAACGGGCTTTTTAGATCCGGAAAAAACTAGTAAAAGCTTCAAATCAAAAATCGAGACGTTCATATAAAACTTCATTTGCAATCGGTCGATGTTAATTTGGTGGTCATACTCGAAGTAAATGTTGTCCAAATTGTCCTTAAAATGGCATTTCGAGAGTTAAAACTTGAATTTAAGTTTAATTTTGTCCACTAGTGTAGCCTCGTTCTGTTTTAGCGGTGGACAGTCAATAAGCAGAATGGTCTAAGAGCAGAATAGGTCCAAGAGCAGAAAAACAGAAAAATATCAACTTTTATAAGCTAATCGGTAAATTAATTATCAGAAATGTCAATAATACCAACGCAACGAACATTTTATGCACAATTTGAGTAATTTAATCAAGAATTTTTAAAAAAATTTAATCAAAATACTTAATGAAATTAGACAATTCATGCCTAATTTATTCGTTTTCTTGGTAATTTTTGACGATTCTAATAATTGTTTTATCAAATAGCCCGAATAAACCAAAATAAGTCAAAATTCTTCTGATTTTCTGCTCTTGGACCCATTCTGCACTTGGACCATTCTGCTTATTGCTCCGCCTCCCTGTTTCAGCGTATATTAACTAAATCCTCCGATAAAGAATATATGTTGATATCTTACGATTAATTTTTTTTGGATTAAAGATTTATTGCGTAGCGTGTAATAATGCTTGATTTCTGATGACTTTAACAAACCCAATTTAGAACCAAATATACAAAGTCCAGTCCACCGACACCGCTGGGGGGGGGGGGGGGGGGGGAGTGGGTTGTTTACTTGATCTCACTATGATTTTGTTTGTTCAGAAGTTTCAAAGCTTTGGCTTACTTTGGCTCTTTTTTGACGAAATTCGCAGGTGTGGGAAAGGAAAAAAGCCGTCTTTTATAATTGCAATAAGTTTACAGACGAGGCGAAATTCAATTCGAATAAGACGGCTACTCACTGTCCGACTCTCTGGGCTAGTTGTCTGTGACTGTTCCCACTCAGCAAAACCTGTCCTTTGATCATGGAGGCCGGGTGGGCCTTGCTCATCATCATTCCACCCCCTCTATTAGACATCACTACTGCACACACAAGTAACACAACCAACCAGCACTAACTAGTTAATAAGTTAAAAGTCAGTCTGCAACCCAAGACTTATTCAAAGCAACAGTTCGAATTGAGATTAATTGTAAGAAAGAACTCAGCTTCAAAACAAAAAGTGTGCTTTAACACTTGAATCGAATCTGTTTATGGATGGTACCATTAACGCATTTCAACATTTAACAAGAAGGAAAACCACGTTTCAGATCAGCAGTGATAACCTATTGATGTCATACATAAACACACGTCAATTTCCGTGAATCATAGTGAATGATGACGTAATCAGAAGGCAAAGAAACCACACTGAACAGCAGATGAGTGTCCACTTCACTTCATCGTGCATTCATATTTCTGAAAAGAGACCACAACTTATCCAAAGCACCAAGATTCGTCCATCAAAATAGGACAACGATTAACCACGTCGTTTACATCAACGCACTCAAATCTTTAAATTAATTGTTTTGAGCAAAAAAATTGATCCAATTGCATTAATAAAAAAATTTGTGCAAAAAAACTGGCTGTGAAAACGACGGGTCTCAATCAGGGGCGGATCTAGGATTTTCTCGAGGGAGGCGGATTTTCAAAAATTTTGACCTTTTTTGGGTCGATCAAATTGATTTTCCGAGCACTCCCAGAGCAGTACACCTTGATTTACACCTTATACACTGAGAATAGTATAATTTTGGCAGCTTTTTTTTCTCAGAAATTCAGAACAACAAAAATAATCTTTCAAAGTGGAACTTGCATTTCTGAGAAATAGAAAACCGCGAAGTTTAGCAACCAACAAGCAAATGAATTTACCTGTAATGACTTGAACCGAACAGTGAGTGCCGCATAAATTTTGAAATACGTAGGAACAAAAGTATTTTTTTATTGTATAATGATTATATATTTGACAACAGTTAACTTCAACCAATCAGATTTGAGCAATTGGTTTTTTCTTCTCATGTTTTAAGAATAACAACTTTGGGCGGAATAAGTAAAAAGACTTCGTTTTTTATGCTAGTCGATACGATTTTTAATTTTAAAACTTTTATGCTAGACGATTGACCGTCCACTAAGGCACCACTTTCAATACTTCGCGCCCTTTTCAATTATAAATTACGCCCGGTCAAAACACTGCATGAAAATTTTTCATGAAACAAGCAGCTCATGCATGAAAAGTTCAATGATTCACTTGCGATAAAGCCAACAAAAAATCAGGGCTGTCATATTGTTAACTAAAACGTTTTTAACATGTTAACATGTTAATTATATGAAAAAAACACGTTAAAAACAAAATTGAGTTTTAAAATCACTCATTGAGTTGTTTAAAGAGAAAAGCCAGCTTTCCAGCCTTCTCGACGCCCAAAGAACTTCGGAGTTTTCCATAAGTGAGTCCGAGAGTTGAGAAACACCGCTCCAATCCTGCACTGGAGGAGATAGCATTGGCCAGTGTCGATGCATAGTCGACCAATTCTTTCGAGAATCCCAGTCGAAGTCCACTTCTCCACCAAGCTTCACTCTCGACCTTTTTGTAACCCTCAGCAAAAAGGTATTCGTTATAGGGAGGAACTTTTGCCATGTAATTTTGCCAACCATCGATAGCAAGTGTGACGTTGGAGCCCGACACCATTCGCTTCACTTTCGTTTGTTCACTTGCATAAATTTCGTCCAGTAACTCTCCACCAATCCTTCGGCGATCTGGAACAGTTGTTCCTGGTCGCAGAAATTGGACAAGCTTCGCGAGATGCTTGTTTGACGCGGCATTAAACGGAGTGTTGGTTGCGATGAAATATCGAGTCACAAGGATATCGCTCTCATGCTGCCTCGTGGGATTAGTGGAGATGACATTGAGAGCTGTCTGTCTCTTCTTTGGAGCCGGCGGAGCAGATGATGTTGTAGTGGCAGAAGATGTGGATTGCTCCTGGATGTCATCGTCATCGTCCACATTCCGGCAATCCCTCATGTGCTTCTCCATGCGTGCCGCATTGTTCACAACCTCAAAACCGCAGGTCTTGCATTTGGCCCGTTTAACGCCGCCAACGATAATCTCTTTGAAGCTGTACCACACGTCTTTCTTCTGCCGCGGCATGACACAATCTGAAATAAATATTTGTTAGTGTATGACGCATGCTGTTAGTACATCATGTGTTAAAAACAATGGTACCAATAGGTGTTATTAACATGTTAAATATAGGTCTGTTAATAACACCTTGTTAATAACATGACAGCCCTGCAAAAAATTATAGAACAATTTTGAAAAACAATTGAAAAAAATTAATCAGTTAAACTGGAATATCAATCAAAAATTGCACAACTAAAACGCTAATTATAAAACAAACAATTGTCTTCCTAAATGACGCCATTTTATCACATTTATCATATCATAACAGTCAAAAAGCTTATTAAAACAAGAATAGCCGGTTACTGTGCAAGTAACACAGAATGTTCCGACCATAGTCTTCAAAAAACTACTAAAAAAAGTTTTTTTTTGAAATTAGTGTAGTTTTTATGCGTGGTGTGATAAAAGAATTCGACGTAAAACTATAATTTAGGCACATTCGACCATCATAGTAAAATAGGCAAACAGGACAACAGTTTTTGTTGGAAATGACTAGAAAAACAAAAAAAATGTATGAAGTTTTGGAAAATCAATTTGGGTTCCCAAAATGGCATTAAAAATCTTCGAAAACTAATTTTACTCAAACAAAATTGAAGTTAATTAAAAATAAAATATTGTCAACGGCTTAAAATAAGCATAAATAAGCCTGCTCGCTGGCTTTCATCACTCGAAATTAGACGAAAAATCAAAAAATTCAAACAGGTTTTTCTCGACATTTTGAGAATTTTATTGTGTGGTTCGAATCACGACTGAAAGGGTTTTAATATGGTATATTACTCAACTTTGTCCGATGATTATTTGTGATACCTGATTTTGCTTGGAAAACAAAAAAACTAAAACACACCCGAATACAAAGTTCCTCCCAATTTTCGATGGTCGGAAAATTTATTATTCTATTAAATCTAAAGGTGGAGGCCAATATAATTAAATAGATAAAACAAAAGCTCGACTCTATTTAAGCCGAAGAAAATAAAACAGAAACAGATTCAATTATTTTCAGTTCTAGTAGAAAAAAGCTTCAAAACGGACAAAACATCCCAGCTTTGGAGTGCAAGTCGATAAGGTTAAGCAGACAGACTATAGTCCGACACGTCAAATAAAAATGTTCAGAAAAAAACACCCAATTTGAAATAAAAAAAACTGCTCCTGGTAGGAATCGAACCACGCACGATTGTCGTTCAAAGTTTGGGCGTTACCTCTAGGCTAAAAACGCAAGGCAGTAATTGATTTTGAATTTATTACCCAGAGGCGATGCTGCGCTTTGCAAACACAAGCGAAAAAGCGTACGATGTAGCTTCAAAAGGGTCAAAAATAGAAAATAAAGGGAATAAATTAATGATTTTTGAAAAATAAAGGACCCTTTTGGGAGACCAGTGGTGCCATTGACGCTAATCGAAACCAAAGAGAAGCGAGAAACCAAAAAGAAAGTGTAAAGCAAAACTAGCTTTCTTCGGTTCATCTGATGAATTAAGAATGCTTCAACTGTGTTAACTTATAAATAATCAAATGTCAAAATATGATATTAGATAGCCAACTCAGCCTACTGCTTTAGCAGTAATATTTAGCACTAAAAGTAGCACTAATATTTGCGACTTAAGTTAGAAAAAAAGTAGCCCTGTAGTATCACACTAAGATTGGCTTTTATAAGAACCACTTAATATCTCACGTGCGAATTCAGTTCGCTAAAATGTTTACGGGAAAAGCATAGTGCCCGATTACAATACCTTTGCTAATTAATCGCAAGGGTAAATTATTTTTCCGGCACATAATTTTTAAAGAGTCGCTTGGCAATGTTTTTTCGTATCAAATGGTATCTGATAAACTTGAGACAACAAAGGAGCGAATTGTACTTTAGATTTGAGTGCTCTTCAGGTTAAATCTTAGTTGCTTTTCCGTGAAGAAGGGGACAATTTGATAGCACAATTGGATCAAAAGATGATAACGCGCATGGTAAAACAGTCTTTTCAGCAACAACATTTTCCGAGCCAAAAACCTTGCAAATGTCTTTTAGTTGATTCCTCTGATTGTGACAGTAAAACAAGCAGAACTGCAGAGGAAACATCACGAACTGAATTAGCTTAATTTTGAGACTACCTTGGAACTCCTCAGTATGCTCGAAGCAGTAGTACTTTCCACCAGGGGTTAACACCTGATAATGAATGAAGTCACACGTCAAGGCAAAAGCAAATTAAGACAATTCAAAAATCAAACATAGCGAACAGATTGAAAGATGTAAAAGAACAATGAAACCGAAACAAAAGCTGATTGAAGTTTTTTTAAAGATTTTTCAACTTTTTAAGAAAAATATCACGTAACAGCTTTTTGAAATTCAAGAACTGTTGATAATTGGCACTTTTTTCAATAGAATATCCTGTTTAGAGAAAATAAGTTTTTTACTTTCGCCGGCAATTCAGAAAATTGTCCGCTTTAGAAAGTTTAGGTACGTTTTTGTGAACTTAACATTTTTGCTGTTTGATATTCAACAAAGGAATCGAAGTGAGTTTAAAAAGAAATCAAACGTCAAAGCACAAAAATTAACTATGAAACAACTTACGCGATGAATTTCCTCAAAAGCTTTCGTTGGGTTTTGGAAACTACAAGTTACCAGGGTTGTAACAACAGCGCTAACCGAGCCTGAAGGAATACACGCAAGATCCTCGGCTTGAGCTTTCAGGTACTTTCTAAGTATAACACCAGCGCTTTCACATTTTTTCGTGATTTCTTCTAACCCGATTGAGTGAATATCAGAAGCAATTAGAGTAGATTCACTGGGAAAATATTCGATATTAGCTCCAGATGATATTCCTAATTCTAATATGACTGTCTCTCCGTTCTCCTGCGGTTGAAGAGAAACAAGGTCCCCAAAAAGATGCGCTTTTAAATCTCTGTGAGCTCCGTAAAGTTCGCCCTCTTTTCGGTCTTTTAGCATTAAATACTCAATTTTACTAGATATGCGAGGCCAAATGAGAAAATAAAATGATGTGCACCCAACAGCACAGTAAAATACCGTGTTCCGATCTGCGTTGTTAAGAAAATGAGACATAAAAGCCTGAAATTGTTTGTCAAATTATGTACAAAGAGGCGACGCGGAGCTCCGCATCACTTGCGATATAAGATAAACAAAGAAAACAAACCGAAATAAAATGTTGCAAAAAAACTTCGAAAAAAAATTCACATGAAAACTCGGTGAAGCTGAGAAAATCTTCGGAAATACAGGAATCACTATAAAAGCAGAGGCCCGAGTGCTTGGTTCTGCTATAGGAACATAATCTATATTTAAAAAGTTCCTCGAGTTTCAGCAGATTGAACAAATCAAAATTTCGAAAAAACTAACGAAAATCGCTTAACCTCACCACAAAACATTTACGCCTGCTATACTTAAGTTCAAGAATAGCTTTCATTTCTAACCAGGACCAACGCCTAACAGTATGGAAAACTTAGAACATGTGAACAGATTATCAAAGAATCACCATTATCAAAGATCTGGAAAATAAGATACATGTGTAAAATGCTCTAAAATTTTTGACCAATCAAATTTAAACAACAAATTACACAATAAATTACGTAATCATTAATAACATTTCCTATGAATTTCTGAGATTTTTCAAGTTTTTTGTTCTTTCATGGTTATAAAATTTCGAATTGGGAAAATTTTTGATTGTGACCTGTCAGTTTTTTAACTTTTAGCCATGTATACATAGATTACAATTTTAGTGTTAACTTCCGGCTACTAAATTTATCGCGTGTGTTGATCCTCGGCCTCTCCCTCCAAATATGCAAAGCCTCTAGTGTGTGTAGCTTATGAGTGCTGGCTTTCTGGTCTATTATATCTGATGTCAGCTCAGCAGTACCGCTTACCTCCTTATTACATTCTAACAAGTGTTTTCCTACTGGAAAGTCTCTTTTGCGGTGTTCATTGACCCTCGTGGCTACATGTCCGACTGTCTGGCCGACATAAGTGGAGTTACATCCACTACAAGAAGCGACGCGGAGCTCCGCATCACTTGCGATATAAGATAAACAAAGAAAACAAACCGAAATAAAATATGTTGCAAAAAAAACTTCGAAAAAAAATTCACATGAAAACTCGGTGAAGCTGAGAAAATCTTCAAAAATGCAGGAATAACTAAAAAGGTAGAGACCCGAGTGCTTGGTTCTGTTATAGGAACAGAAACTAAAAAAAAATTCCTCGAGTTTCAGCAAGTTGAGCAAATCAAAATTTCGTGAAAACTAACGAAAATCGCTAAACCTCCCCACAAAACATTTATGCCTACTATACTTAAGTTCAAGAATAGCTTTCATTTCTAACCAGGTCAACGCCTAACAGTATGGAAAACTTAGAACATGTGAACAGATTATCAAAGAACCACGATTATTGAAGATCTGGAAAATGAGAAACATGTGTAAAATGCTCTAAAATTTTTGACCAATCAAATTTAAACAACTAATTACACAATAAATTACGAAATCATTAATAAAAATTTTCCTATGAATTTCTCAGATTTTTTAAGTTTTTTGTTCTTTCATGGTTATAAAATTTCGAATTGGGAAAATTTTTGATTCTGACCTGTCAGTTTTTTAACTTTTAGCCATGTTATACATAGATTACAATAATTTTAGTGTTAAGTTCCGGCTCCTGAATTTATAGCGTGTGTTGATCCTCGGCCTTTCCCTCCAAATCTGCAAAGCCGCTAGTGTGTGTAGCTTATGAATGTTGGGTTTTTGGTCTATTATCTCTAACGTCAGCTCAGCAGTACCGCTTACCTCCTTATTACATTCTAACAAGTGTTTTCCTACTGGGGAGTCTCTTTTGCGGTGTTCATTGACCCTTGTGCCTAAATGTCCGACTGTCTGGCCGACATAGGTGGAGTTACTACTACTACAAGAAGCGACGCGGAGCTGCGCATCACTTGCGATATATAATAAACAAAGAACACAAACCGAAATAAAATATGTTGCAAAAAAACTTTGAAAAAAAATTCACATGAAAACTCGGTGAAGCTGAGAAAAGTTTCGAAAATGCAGGAATCACTAAAAAAGCAGAGGCCCGAGTGCTTAGTTCTGTTATAGGAACAGAATCTAAAAAAAAATTTCCTCGAATTTCAGCAGATTGAGCAAATCAAAATTTCGTGAAAACTAACGAAAATCGCTAAACCTCCCCACAAAACATTTATGCCTGCTATACTTAAGTTCAAGAATTGCTTTCATTTCTAACCAGGATAACGCCTAACAGTATGCAAAACTTAGAACATGTGAACAGATTATCAAAGAACCACTAACACTGTAACATTCGCCCGGAAGTACATACCGACGGAAAAAAGCTACGTTCTAAAACGACTGGCTAGCGCCTAAACACAGCTTCACATGCTTTTAACCTTCTACACCAAAAACAGTTCAATGTGTGGTTCATTAAAATCGGGTCGACAAAATTATTACTATAAAGGATAATCGGCCAAACCGCGCATATTAACTCAATTAAAAGAAATTTAAATTGTTAATTCAAACGTTTTACTACAATTTGTGCATCATCAGTATTAAAATTTTTTTACAATATTTACAAAACGATCAAAGATCTGGAAAATAAGAAACTTGTGTAAAAAGCTCTAAAATTTTTGACAATCAAATTTAAACAACTAATTACAGAATAAATTACGTAATCATTAATAACATTTTCTATGAATTTATGAGATTTTTCAAGTTTTTTGTTTTTTCATGGTTATAAAATTTCGAATTGGGAAAATATTTGATTCTGATCTGTCAGTTTTTTAACTTTTAGCCATGTTCTACATACAATACAATTTTAGTGTTAAATTCCGGCTCCTGAATTTATCGCGTGTGTTGATCCTCGGCCTCTCCCTCCAAATATGCAAAACCTCTAGTGTGTGTAGCTTATGAGTGTTGGCTTTTTGGTATATTATCTCTGATGTCAGCTCAGCAGTACCGCTTACCTCCTTATTACATTCTAACAAGTGTTTTCCTACTGGGGAGTCTCTTTTGCGGTGTTCATTGACCCTCGTGGCTAAATGCCCGACTGTCTGGCCGACAGAGGTGGAGTTACATCCACTACAAGAAGCGACGCGGAGCTCCGCATCACTTGCTATATAAGATAAACAAAGAAAACAAACCGAAATAAAGTTTTTTGCAAGAAAAACTTCGAAAAAAAATTCACATGAAAACTCGGTGAAGCTGAGAAAATCTTCGAAAATACAGGAATCACTAAAAAGGCAGAGGCCCGAATTCTTGGTTCTCTTATAGGAACAGAATCTAAATAAAAAAAATTCCTCAAGTTTCAGTAGATTGAGCAAATCAAAATTTCGTGAAAACTAACGAAAATCGCTAAACCTCCCCACAAAACATTTATGCCTGCTATACTTAAGTTCAAGAATAGCTTTCATTTCAAACCAGGACAACGCCTAACAGTATGCAAAACTTAGAACATGTGAACAGATTATCAAATAACCACTAACACTGTAACATTCGCCCGGCAGTACATACCGACGGAAAAAAGCTACGTTCTAAAACGACTGGCTAGCGCCTAAGCACAGCTTCACATGCTTTTAACCTTCTACACCAAAAACAGTTCAATGTGTGGTTCATTAACATCGGGTCGACAAAATTATTACTATTAAGGATAATCGGCCAAACCGCGCAAATTATTTTAATACTAAGAAATTTAAATTGTTAATTCAAACGTTTTCCTATATTTTGTGCTTCATCAGGATTGAAAATTTTTTACAATATTTGCAAAACGATCAAAGATCTGGAAAATGAGAAACATGTGTAAAATGCTCTAAAATTTTTGACCAATCAAATTTAAACAACAAATTACACAATAAATTAAGTAATCATTAATAACATTTTCTATGAATTTCTGAGATTTTTCAAGTTTTTTGTTCTTTCATGGTTATAAAATTTCGAATTGGGAACATTTTTGATTCTGACCTGTCAGTTTTTTAACTTTTAGTTATGTTATGCATAGATTACAATTTTAGTGTTAATTTCCGGCTCCTGAACTTATCGTGTGTGTTGATCATCGGCCTCTCCCTCCAAATAAGCAAAGCCCCTAGTGTGTGTAGCCTATGAGTGTTGGCTTTTTGGTCTATTATCTCTGACGTCAGCTCAGCAGTACCGATTACCTCCTTATTACATTCTAACAAGTGTTTTCCTACTGATGAGTCTCTTTTGCGGTGTTCATTGACCCTCGTGGCTAAATTCCTGACTGTCTGGCCGACATAGGTGGGTTAAATCCACTACAAGAAGCGACTCGGAGCTCCGCATCACTTGCTATATAAGATAAACAAAGAAAACAAACCGAAATAAAGTATGTTGCAAAAAAAACTTCGAAAAAAAATTTACATGAAAACTCGGTGAAGCTGAAAAAATTTTCGAAAACGCAGTAATCACTAAAAAGGCAGAGGCCCGAATTCTTGGTTAGGAACAGAATCTAAATTTAAAAAATTCCTCGAGTTTCAGCAGATTGAGCAAATCAAAATTTCGTGAAAACTAACAAAAATCGCCAAAATTCCCCACAAAACATTTATGCCTGCTATACTTAAGTTCAAGAATAGCTTTCATTCCTAACCAGGACAACGCCTAACAGTATGGAAAACTTAGAACATGTCAACAGATTATCAAAGAACCACTAACACTGTAACATTCGCCAGGAAGTACATACCGACGGAAAAAAAGCTACGTTCTAAAACGACTGGCTAGCGTCTAAACACAGCTTCACATGCTTTTAACCTTCTACACCAAAAACAGTTCAATGTGTGGTTCATTAACATCGGGTCGACAAAATTATTACTATTAAGGATAATCGGCCAAACCGCGAACCGCGCAAATTAACTGAATTATAAGAAATTTAAATTGTTAATTCAAACGTTTTCCTACATTTTGTGCATCATGAGGATTGAAAATTTTTTACAATTTTTACAAAACGATCAAAGATCTGGAAAATGAGAAACATGTGTAAAAGGCTCTAAAATTTTTGACCAATCAAATTTAAACAACTAATTACACAATAAATTACGTAATCATTAATAACATTTTCTATGATTTTCTGAGATTTTTCAAGTTTTTGTTCTTTCATGGCTATAAAATTTCAAATTGGGAAAAATTTTGATTCTGACCTGTCAGTTTTTTAACTTTTAGCCATGTTAAACATAGATTACAATTTTAGTGTTAATTTCCGGCTCCTGAATTTATCGTGTGTGTTGATCCTCGGCCTCTCCCTCCAAATAAGCAAAGCCTCTAGTGTGTGTAGCTTATGAGTGTTGGCTTTTTGGTCTATTATCTCTGACGTCAGCTCAGCAGTACGGTTTACCTCCTTATTACATTCTAACAAGTGTTTTCCTACTGGGGAGTCTCTTTTGCGGTGTTCATTGACCCTCGTGGCTAAATGTCCGACTGTCTGGCCGACATAGGTGGAGTTACATCCACCAAAAGTAAGCTTATACACCACTTGGGATCTCAGTTCGAGCAAAGGAAGTTTTGAGGGATGGCAAGCATGTTTTCCTTTTTTGTTTTAAAAACTATTTGTGCCCCGGATATTTGCCGTGACTTTACAGCTAACAGTTGAGATGGATTGCCTCAATATTGCATTGTAAAAAGGGGTGGGTCTTTTTACCATATATCGGTTCTCGGTTCTGAACCCTAACTTGTAAATTTTTTTTCCCTCAATGATCTTCTTAAAAGTTTCAAACACTAACCTGTCCGACCAGTTTTTCGGATATTGATGTTCATTCCAATGATTCCGATTTTTTTTCCAATGTCTGGTCAAAATTTTCCCATGTTGAGGTACTTCTGAAAACCCTATGAACCGTCCCTTCAATAACGTTTCTTTTGTACTGCAAAGGTGCGCAACCTCTGAAATTTACAATCGTGCCGGTATCAGTGGGTTTTTGGTACCACCCACATGTGAATGTTTTTCCTGAGTCCACATTGACATTTAAATCCAAAAAGGCAATATTACCGTTACTATCAAGTTCTTGTATGGTGAACTGCAACATTGGATGCAAATTATTGGAAGCCTCGAGAACTACCCCAGGATCGCCCTTGACAGTTCTAACTATGTCATAAACATATCTTAGAAAAACCTTAACACCATTCTCAGTCATTTCTGCTTCCTGTTGTTTTGGCTCTTTTCCAGTCCCCGCCTTTGATTTTTTCTGAATTTCGTTTTAGGAAAGTGTATTTAAAATTATTTTTCTTGTTATAAAATGCATTCAAATGTGTCAGCGTGAACAGGTGAACAAATTTTCACAACCTTTCTTAGATGCAAAAAGCCGTGTAAAAAATTTTTGAACCACAATATTTTGCTATTTTACGGAGATGGCGGGCAACTGGAAAAGAGCCGTTGTTTTTTGCAAGTAATGCAATACCATACTGTTTCAGCGATGTCTGCGTATTCGGATTCCAATGAGTTACCACATACTATGTGGTACCAATTCAAACAAGCTTCGCATTCTACCCCTTTAGTCCGATATTTCACCTTTTTCTGACATCCAGGGCAAACTTCCTTGTTACCCTCATTTAGCACAATGATTTTTGGTACTTCTTTCTTTAATGCAGGTTCGTATTCTTTGAGCCACAAAATGGCCAGTATTACTACAAGGCAGGTGCCCATTGCCGAACCGTTTTTTTTTGTACATACCACAAACAATTGCATTAAAGCTTTCCTCACTGCCAAATTCAGTAATTTTTTCATAGTAGTAGGAGATAGCTCCCGAGGGTTGACTTGCTCATATATGCTCCTCAGGGCTATTTCAACAGCTTCCTTGAGTGGGACATTAGTATGCAAACTCTTTACATGACGGAGATTATACTCTCATCAGATTCCATTTCAGTGTTCTCCAAGATCTCTCTGGCCATTTGAGTGTTCGTTTATATGTTTGCCCCCTCAATTTCAAAGTACTTTGCCAATGTTTTATTTAGGTTGTCATATGAGCTACCAGGTAAAGAAAAGACGGGACAAAGTGCTGTGCCTTGTTTGTGTACTTTTGCAAATTCATACAGCCTAGCAGGCTGCGCCCCCGTTGATCTAAATCTAGTATACAGCGCTTCGCTAATCTCGTCCTTGTTTTTCATGGCAAGTAATTCTTTGTTTATGTCTTTTTCAAGTTTTATGATCAGTATGTCTGTCAGATTCTCCCTCTCACTAAATTGTTCTGCCTGTAATAAATCTTTCAATTTCTTCTCATATGTCTCCTTTTTCATTACACAAAAACCCACCCCTTATCAAACGGCACTGCCAGAAGACCTTTTTCCTTCAAATACTTTCTGGCTTTTTCAACATCTTTCTCAGAGGGGTCTATTTCACATTCTTAGCATATATTTTTGCAGCAGTAACTTAAATATATGCAGAAATAGTCAGCTCATGGCTGGGTCTCAGTATCCCCAGACCACGAGATCACTCACAAAAATAAGGCTACTACAATATTATCAAATTACTAATGTTTTTGTTCAGTAGATAAAATCTTATCATCCATCGAAGATTAATATTTTCTTTCCCTCACTTCCCAGCTTTTCATGTTCTGAAAAATGAGTTAGCGGTTAATTAAAGTCAGTTCAAGGCATTCCAGGAAGCTCAAAGTTGTTAAAATTCAAGTTTTGCTGTCTTTCCCTGTACAACCGTTACAACTCGGAGCGTTGTTCGAATACTGACGTCGTTTTTCTCTCGTGTATCTTGTCTCTTTTTGCGAAAGTCGTCGTTCTTCCTATTCCGACTACAAGAAATTGTTGTTGTGTTTTTTGCGCTTTTTCAGTATTCGCAAAAATTGTCACAGGTCTCGCATGTCTACTTCGCAAATTTGAAAAATATTTCGTCACTCCAAATTGATCAAACCAATTTGTTGAATTGTACAATTAACACCGTTAATCCTCCGAAACAAGCAATTTTATCGCTCAATTGTTCAAATAAAAATTTGATTCTGCCATGCATTTCAAGCCATTCTGGTCGCATTTCACATACCTAACCTAGTCGGTAAAGGCACATAAAACCCCCAGTTTCGTGAGATACTTTCCTTACCCCTAAATCCTTAAAGGGAACAGATAAATACGCAATTGACATGGCCTCTGAAAATGGAGCCTCTAACTGGGTCAATGCTTCAAAAACTGAGTAGACACAACTTCAAGGTGAAAAAATCAGAATTCAGAGATGGCATTTATTTAAGATACGGATGGGAACCGACCAAGACTCCACTGACGTGTGCACGTGGTGCTAATTTAACTTGACAGATGCCCTAACCTATGCAATGGGCGATTACACCCACACATAAGTCACACTGAAATTAAAGACACATTCGCCAACATCTGAACGAGGTTTGCCATGACGTCGAGATTGAGCCGAAACTTCAGCCTTTGCAAGACGAAAGTTTTGTCAACAATTCAACTACAACTGATGAAAAGGTACGATATGGCATTAACCCAAACGGACTCGGGGGTTCACGATTTAGCTGCGCTTTCTTCGATGTGAAAACTTTCCGACCCAAACCAAAACAACGTGAAAATCGCATTGAGACGCATACATGTATCACGAAACGCTGGAGAACTCCAAGTATCAGCAAAGAATATAAATCTAGAGTATTACTATCTGTCCGCTAGTTTTCGGATGCACTGGTGACGATTGCTGAAAACCGGCACGATACAGCGATTAGCTGAAAAACTAAGTGAAAAAAGACAAGAAAGCTACCCAGAATTGATAAACTACAAAGAACTAAGATAAGCTTTGCTTTCACGAAGAGCTCTATACTTTGTTGTAGGGGGTGCAGATTGCTGCGCAAAGTTCAATTTATCAAAAACTCCATTAGCGCTATTGTCAAGGAAGGATGGCTAAAATAAATTGACATTACGACGATGCATTTAAAGCTGATATATGATTCCATTGATAAAATTACACAGTTTGCTAATATATATAAACTTTCATAACGCTGATATGGCCCTATCCAGCTCATGCACTTACGGTAACTAAACGAAAGGGATTCTTTTGTAATTTAATAAAAAAATTTTAAAAATAATTGGAAATGGCACTAGCAGGGAGACAAAAAAGCACGAGAAAAATGTAAACGAGAAAGAAAAAGGAGCATTAGATGAGGATAGGAAAAAAAGATCAACACACAAAAAACAAGGATTAGATGGCTCGATTGACTATCATAGTGGCCTTAAAGACACGAAGAGCCTTTAAGGTAGGCATAATGGAGCATCAGGCGCGTCCCGGGAAGAAGGACGCCTGGCGTCAGCGAGAATTAGCGAGCGCTTCGTGATTTTAATGGCCAGGGCAGACCAATCCTCGATGATTTCGACTGCTAACGGGAAAAAGTAATTCCTTGGTCATCGCATTGTTTAGCGCGTTTCGAAAACTTTTGTCCTCAGCAACTTCGAGTGATGCCCCGGGGGTCTCTGACCTATGTGGAACATTAGATATTTGCAACGGGGATGTTAAAATGACGTCAAAAGCAACTGGGCCTTCAGCAGGGCCTTTTCAAGAAAGAACCAAAAATTCGCCGGTTTTGGAACGCTCTCCAGGAATGAGAATCTATTGTTTCTTGAAAGGAGCAAGAGAGGCGGCTTTATTGGCGTTGAAAGCATTGTCTTCAAAGACGTCCAGAATGCCGAAAGGACACGCTGGGTACCTTCGAGCAAAAGCCAATAAAGGGAGGCCAAGGCGGTATCTGACGGCAGCTTGGAAATCAGCTTGAAGCTAGTGCAATTCAGTAACTTTGATCGGAACAGATATAGACCAAGCACCGAAGTAGGTCAGAGAAGGCGACTGAAGCCAAGCTTGCTCGCGATGTGCGATTCCCCGCAAAGTATGGAAACCTCATAATGTGCTAGGTTGATGAAATCGCGATCCAACACCAACCCTGAAGGAGTAACAAAAACCTTTGAAGCTCGTCCGGCTGAGAACGCCTTCTAAGCGTTTCGAAGTCACTCAAGATGTTGTCTTTGGTTTCATCTTTGCGTTGCCTTCGTTTCTCTAAGCGCATCATCGCTTGGTGTCTTTGCACTCCCGAGCCAAAGCGATTCGACAGGATTTGGAAGATTTTCTCTGCAATGTCCCCTGGCATTGCTTTTTGGCCATCACGCAATTCAGGGCTGTCCCTTCCTAGTTGCCGCTGAGCGTATTGCATTCTTGTTTTTCTGACAAATCTTCTTCTCCCAAGTGCAGCTTCATTACTTCTAACCAGGTATCTATACAACCGTCGGATTCATCCTTATAACAACTCGGTTTCTTGAACACCCTTTTAGACTTCTCATTGCGCTCATTGGTCCTAGACAATTTTGTGAGAAAAATCTCAAAGGAACTGTTCAGGGGTTCAAACTTTGTGGGCGTTCCTGTTGCATCCCGTGATTATCCGGCCTGATCAATCATGTCTGTTGTTTAAGGCTCCGGAACTTCCCTCCTGTCCGATTCGCTGGGCTGAGCTCTTCCCTGGTTCGAGTGATTCCAGTTTGTGGTATCACCTCTTCCATCGCCTGTGCTTCTCGGATAGGTCTTTAGTTCGAGATTGGCCTACTTCCAATAGCAGTTCCACTGATGTTCGTGGGATGCCTAGGCCGTTGACTCCCAGTGGCGTTGCTGTACAAGTTACCCCTTACTCTTGTGAACCCATGGGTTCTTTTTCTGTTTGGATGCTAG
The DNA here is from genome assembly GCF_963678635.1 of Symsagittifera roscoffensis. Lineage (NCBI taxonomy): Eukaryota > Metazoa > Xenacoelomorpha > Acoela > Convolutidae > Symsagittifera > Symsagittifera roscoffensis. The sequence goes on along the minus strand of NC_087068.1, from coordinate 5,147,826 downwards.
TTGAAGTTCACACTCAGCTCTCTACTGGCCTCTCTCGAGTGTTCTACTCTATTTCTAGATTCGCTCCTAATTCCCAGGACGCTTTCCAATCTGGCTAATATGGCCTGGGTGCCTGTTTCCATCATCGCTTCTATCCTGGTATCGAGATTCCCAAGAGTCTGCTCTTGTTGACTTCGAAGTGCTCCAGGTCAGCCATCAATCGTCTCCCTCTTTATTCAGCTTTCCGCGTCATTTGCGACAAGTTTCTGGGCAAGTGCTCTTCTGTCCTCTTTTTAAAGCGTTTTTCCTTTTTGCTAACTTCCTGTCTATTGCGATTTTTTTCTTCCAGCCGGCTTTCTCTCTCAACATGAACTGCTCTTTCTAGATCACTCATTCTTATTGACATCTGTGCGTTCTGCTCACCAATGCTATCCTCAATCTTGGTCAAGGCCTCTTCCATTGATGCTCCGTTGCCCACAATTGTAGGCTCTAGTTGTGGAGTCACCTTGTTTGTGCCAGGTAGTTTAGTACTGGTTGAAACTCGCGCTGTTCCCCACTGTCTGGAAGGTCCTTCAAAATATGCCTCTTACTCCCCTAATGTGGTCCCTGACCCGGTGATCCTAGTCATTCCTGATTGCTTGTCTACATTCGTCATTGTCACTAGCCCTCTTGACTGTAGTACATCATCAATAGTCTTGTTTATGTCGATATCCAACCACGTCCGAACTAAATTCAACCAGTTCCTTCAGTTATATTAGCCGAATTAGGGTTTAATTTACATTTTTGTTTCAAAAAGTGTCAATATCTCAAAAATTATGACTTGTGGGGGGATCAAATTATCACTATTTTGACACTAAAACCGGTCTGTTTACTATATTTTGACTGAAAAACAAAATAGGAATCATAATACGAGTAGTATAAATGTTGGTAATAATAGTATCATATCCCTCCGGGCCCATTCAAAATCCGAATGAAGGTGCTTAACTTGAAATTTGCAACTCCGTGGAGGGCCACTACAGTGCAGTCCTTGTCGACACCCCACAGATTGATATCGTACTTTCCGTACCAAAAGGGATATAAAACTTGTTAAGGATACCCAACAGTCGATTGTTGTTGTCCTTGAGACCCTTTCTGCTGCTCCTTGCACAGCTTGCCGGATCAGTCTTCCGCTCTAATCCCGTCACCCTTCCGGATTGAGCGCAAAGTAGCAATAACGTTCTTAAAAACTCAAACCACCCTAAAGTACAGGAATAGAAAGCGGTCACAATTTCGATCGTAAAGATCCTGTTTGATGTAAATGCCTCTAACAACAATATATCTAACAACAACAAACGGGAGGGTCGGATCAGATCTCGTCTGGGTGGATAATTTCTACTTATTTTTTAAAATTGTTTTTTTTTGGATTTTTTCGGTTTTTTTATATATATATAATTTTGGCTTTTTCATGGGTACTATAAAACTTTGTTTAGTATTTTGTATATCTTTAGGTTTTTGGTCATATACTGCTCAGGAAACTACGGGACGGCTGATCCCCCCAACCTTCACGATACGTGATTTTTCGGTCTTTACTAGATTAAAATGATAAGTCAGGGAACCCGGAAGTCTTCCGCATTCCGAACCATCCTTCCGGCCATTGGTTACGGGCCTTATTTAGAGCATCCGCTCGGCTCGGATTGTTTCGTTTACAGGTCTGCCGATCAATATTTTAGAGAATAACGCCCCCTCTATGTCTCTTGATTTCATTCCGACCATCATTGCGAGCCTCTCTGTGAATGACGTTCTTTTCGTTTGAGACTCGTCCTTTATGGTTTCCGGCGTGTTGCCCATCGGGTCCTCCACAGTGTCTATCGGCGAGATTTCCATCGTCTTTTGTTTTTGTTCTTCTGCATTCGGCATTGGTGTCGACTCCGTTGTCTTCTTCTCCACCTCATCAACACTCTGATCTGGTGTCTCAAGACCAATTTCTATAGCAGGTTAGGTTTGTCCCCCCTCAGCGGTCGCTTTCGTCTTGTTCTCTTTTGCGCTTCGTGTGTTGACCATGCTCACTGAAAAGTTCTTTCTTGTTATTCTTGGGTCAAACGGTGTTACCTTTCGTTGCGACGAGGTATGATTTGTCTTTGACTCTAGAACTCTTCTTTCTGCTATTGGTATCCTAGTCCGCCTCATGATTTTTAATTACAATTGCTTCTATTTACATTATTATAATTTACAAAATTCTATTTTGTTGATCAAAATTTTAAAAACAAAAAAAAACGTTCCTACTTCCCTAACAGAAAAAGAAAAAACTTTCAACTCGTGATTTTAATAAAACGGACTTTTCGCGACTTAATCGTTCGCACCGGTCCTTTTGCATTTAATTGAGCGTTGAGCTATTTCGCACTGTCCCAAAACCTTTAAGTACCGTCAGACAATTTTTTTGTACCGTCCCAAGACTTCCTGGTACTATCCCAAGACTTCTATGTCCTGTCCCAAGACTTCTCTTAACTGTCCCAAGACTGCTCTCCCCAGACTACCCAAGACTCTCCGGTTCTGTTCCAGGACTTGTTGGTACTGTCCCAAGACTACTCGGTACTGTCCCAGGACCTTTTAGGTACTGTCCTAAGACTGTACTGACCCAAGACCACTGTCCCAAGACTGCACCGTCCCAAGACTGCACTGTCCCAAGACCACTGTCCCAGGACTGCTGTCCCAAGACCACTGTCCCAAGACTGCACTGTCCCAAGACTACACTGTCCCAAGACTGCATTGTCCCAAGACTGCTGTCCCAAGACCACTGTCCCAAGATTACACTGTCCCAAGACTGCTGTCCCAATACCACTGTCCCAAGACCGCCTGTCCCAAGACTGCACTGTCCCAAGACTGCTGTCCCAAGAGCACTGTCCCAAGAATGCACTGTCCCAAGACTGCTGTCCCAAGACCACTGTCCCAAGACTGCACTGTCCCGAGACCACTGTCCCAACACTGCACTGTCCCAAGACCACTGTCTCACGACCGCACTGTCCCAAGACTGCTGTCCCAAGACCACTGTCCCAAGACTGCCTGTCCCAAGACTGCACTGTCCCAAGACTGCTGTCCCAAGACCACTGTCCCAAGACTGCACTGTCCCAAGACTGCAGTGTCCCAAGACTGCTGTCCCAAGACCACTGTCCCAAGACTGCACTGTCCCAAGACCACTGTCCCAAGACTCCACTGTCGCAAGACTACTGTCCCAAGACCACTGTCCCAAGACTGCCTGGTACTGTCGCAAGACCACTATCCCAAGATTGTACTGCGCCAAGACTGTACTGTCCCAAGTCTCTTCGGTACTGTCCCAGGACTTCTCTACTAAGTGTTGGGTCAGTTGGAACTCTCCTCTTTCGTTGTCGGGACTCTTGAACCACTGTACCTGGTACCACCACTTGAGCTCTACTAAAAAAAATTCCCAAAAAACCCAGTCTTACTGGCCAAAAAATAGAATTACCAACCTTGCTGTATTTATCTCCCTTTTAATTTTTTGATGCATGTTGAAACCCAACTTGTTCGGGATGTCTTGCAATCACCTGTTTGTTCAAAACCGATTAAAACTTTTAACAAAAACGTGAAAATATAAACAGGGAAAGAATGATAAAAACAGAGAAATAAACTCACCTAAAATTCAAAGGTGACTTGCGTCAACCTTTTATTTGAAAAAACGTCTGGTACCTGATTGCCACGCGTTTTCCTCCCCCCTGCTAGCGATCTTATGGGGTATCACAAAAACTGACTACGTCCGTTCCCCCCCCCCCCCCCCCCCACCCGATCCGACCAGGGTACCTATCTCAATTCGATCTTAAATTTGGATATCCGCTTCTTATAATCAACGCGTGTGAGATTCTAATGTAACTAAATCGACGATGTCGATCAATTAGTTACTCTAACGTGTCCCCCCTTTTTACTATTTTCAACCGCCAGCCTTTAACCTAACCAGCCCCCCTTCTAACATCCCCCCTCTTTAGCCCCCCTCTTAAGCCGAAAGTTACCTTAAGCGCCGGGTGCGAAGCCTCTTGAGAGAAAACCGTAGAACCTGTTTCTGCTCCCAGGCCTGCTTGAGTAAAAACGTTCCTAAAAACAGTGGGGTTCCGCTTATCCAATTTTACACTTATCTCCTAAAATGTAACGTGGATTTTAACGATACCCGTTTGACCAACTTGAGAACACCCCCGTCCTCTCTTGTTGTTCTGATTCGGTGCTGGTTGTCTCCTTGACGTGTCCTGCACCTGATCACCAGCACCACTTTCCCACTTGGCTGGTCACCTGTTCCAGTCAAGTCTCCTAATGGTCCAGCTAAGTCCCTGAGAACCACTTTCCTACTCGACTGGTCACCCCTTCCAGTTATATCTCCCAGTGGTCCAGCTAAGTTGCAAGCTATCTGAAAACCCTTAACAACGCCCCACACTCGGGCACCTTTTTAAATTGCTGAAATGATCGAAACGATCGGTCTTATAAAAACAGTATGGGTATACTTTTGAATTAATATAAAGGTTTGAATCAGCCAATCTGGTGTCAAAGTCACTGTCATTTTTTTGTTTAATGGTTTTTGTTCTTTTTTCTATTCTTTTTCGGTTTTTGTTTCGCTTTTTTCGTCCCCCTAGTTACCCTCCCTTTAACTCGGTTAGCTAAGCCTCGTTCGGAGAGCGTTCCAGGAAGTTTTCTCGAATTTTCTTAAAAAGCTATCACGGTACAACCAGAAGGTTTGCACGTTGCCGCTGAATCGTACCACCGGTACTCTAGAATGGGCATGTAGCCCGGAGCTGTGTCAAGTGGGTTCGACTCCGTAGTCATGATGTCGTAAAAACACCCAGGAGCGCCATAAAAACACTATGTAACAGTGACGGCAGCTTGGAAATCAGCTGAAAGCTGGTGCAATTCAGTAACTTTGATCGGAACAGATATAGACCAAGCACCGGAGTAGGTCAGAGAAAGCGACTGAAGCCAAGCTTGCTCGCGATGTGCAATTCCCCCGCACAGTATGGAAACCTCATAATGTGCTATGTTGATGAAATCGTGATCGCAACACCAAACCTGAAGGAGTGTCAATAACCTTTGAAGCTCGTCCGGTTGAGTACGCCTTCTAAGCGTTTCTAAGTCACTCAAGGTATTGTTTTTGGTTTCATCTTTGCGTTGCCTTCGTTTCTCTAAGCGCATCCGCGCTTGGTGTCTTTGTACTTCCGAGCCAAGGCGATTCAACAGGATTTGGAAGATTTTCGCTGCAATGTCCCCTGGTATTGCTTTTTGGCCATCACGCAATTCAGCGCTGTCCCTTCCTAGTGGCCGCTGAGCGTATTGCATTCTTGTTTTTCTGTCACGTCTTCTTCTCCCAGTTGTAGCTTCATTACTTCTAACCAGGTATCTATACAACCGTCGGATTTATCCTTATAACAACTCGGTTTCTTGAACACCCTTTTAGATTTCTCATTGCGCTCATTGGTCCTAGACAATCTTGTGAGAAAAACCTCAAAGGACCTGTTCAGGGTTCAAACTTTGTGGCCGTTCCTGTTGCATCCCGTGATTATCCCGCCTGATCATTCATGTCTGTTGTTTAAGGCTCCGGAACTTTCCTCCTGTCATAGTCAGTCGCTGGGCTGAGCTCTTCTCTGGTTCCAGTGATTCCAGCGTTGCTGTACAAGTTACCCCTTACTCTTGTGAACCCATGAGTACTTTTTGTGTTTGGATGCTTGTTGAATTTCACTCTCGGCTCTCTACTGGCCTCTCTCGAGTGTTCTACTCTATTTCTAGATTCGCTCCTAATTCCCAGGACGCTTTCCAATCTGGCTAGTATGGCCTGGGTGCCTCTTTCCATCATCGCTTCTATCCTGGTATCGAGAGTCCCAAGAGTCTGCTCTTGTTGACTCCGAAGTTGCTCCAGGTCAACCATCAACCGTCTCCCTCTTTATTCAGCTTTCCGCGTCATTTGCGACAAGTTTCTGGCCAAGTGCTCTTCTGTCCTCTCTTTTAAGCGTTTTTCCTTTTTGCTAACTTCCTGTCTATTGCCGGCTTTCTCTCTCAACATGAACTGCTCTTTCTAGATCACTCATTCTTATTGACATCTGTGCGTTGTGCTCACCAATGCTATCCTCAATCTTGGTCAAGGCCTCTTCCATTGATTATCCGTTGCCCACAATTGTAGGCTCTAGTTGTGGAGTCACCTTGTTTGTGCAGGTAGTTTAGTACTGGTTGAAACTCGCGCTGTTCCCACTGTCTGGAAGGTCCTTCATAATATGCCTCTTACTCCCCTAATGTGGTACCTGACCCGGTGATCCTAGTCATTCCTCATTGCTTGTCCCCATTCGTCATTGCCACGAGCTCTCTTGACTGTTGTACATCATCAATAGTCTTGTTTATGTCGATATCCAACCACATCCGAGCTAAATTCAACCGCTTCCTTCAGTTATATTAGCCGAATTAGGGTTTAATTCACATTTTTGTTTCAGAAAGTGTCAATATCTCAAAAATTAAGACTTGTGGGGGGATCAAATTATCACTGTTTTGACACTAAAACCGGTCTGTTTACTATATTTTGACTGAAAAACAAAATAGGAATCATAATACGAGTAGTATAAATATTAGTAATAATAGTATCATATCCCTCCACGCCCGTTCAACACCCGAATGAAGTTGCTTAACTCGGAAATTTGCAACTCCGTGGAGGGCCACTACAGTGCAGTCCTTGTCAACACCCCACAGATTGATATCGTACTTTCCGTACCAAAAGGGATACAAAACTTGTTAAGGATACCCAACAGTCGATTGTTGTTGTCCCTGAGACCCTTTCTGCTGCGCTTGCACAGCTTGCCGGATCAGTCTTCCGCTCCAATCCCGTCAACCTTCCGGATTTAGCGCAAAGTAGCAATAACGTGCTTAAATACTCAAACTACCCTAAAGTACAGGAATAGAAAGAGGTCACAATTTCGATCGTAACGATCCTGTTTGATATAAATGCCTCTAACAACAATATATCTAACAACAACAAACGGGAGGGTCGGATCAGATCTCGTCTGGGTGGATAATTTCTACTTATTTTTTAAAATTGTTTTTTTTTTGGATTTTTTCGGTTTTTTTATATATATATAATTTTGGCTTTTTCATGGGTACTATAAAATTTTATGTTTAGTATTTTGTATATCTTTAGGTTTTTGGTCATATACTGCTCAGGAAACTACGGGACGGCTGATCCCTCCAACCTTCACGATACGTGAATTTTCGGTCTTAACTAGGTTTAAAAGATAAGTCGGGGAACCCGGAAGGCTTCCGCGTTCCGAACCATCCTTCCGTCCATTGGTTACGGGCCTTATTTAGAGCATCCGCTCGGCTCGGATTGTTTCGTTTACAGGTCTGCCAATCAATATTTTAGAGAATAACGCCCCCTCTATGTCTCTTGATTTCATTCCGACCATCATTGCGAACCTCTCTGTGAATGACGTTCTTTTCGTTTGAGACTCGTTCTTTATGGTTTCCGGCGTGTTGCTCGTCGTGTTGCCCGTCGTTTCCTCCACAGTGTCTATCGGCGAGATTTCCATCGTCTTTTGTTTTTGTTCTTCTGCATTCGGCATCGGTGTCAACTCCGTTGTCTTCTCAAGACCAATTTCTATAGCAGGTTAGGTTTGTACCCCCTCAGCGCTCGCTTTCATCTCGTTCTCTTTTGCGCTTCGTGTGTTGACCATGCTCACTGAAAAATTCTTTCTCGTTATTCTTGGGTCAAACGGTGTTATCTTTCGTTGCGACGAGTTATGATTTGTCTTTGACTCTATAACTCTTCTTTCTGCTATCGTTACCCTACTCCGCTTCATGATTTTTACTTACAATTGCTTCTATTTACATTATTATGAATTACAAAATTCTATTAAGTGGATCAAAATTTTGAGAATAAAAAAACGTTCCTACTTCCCTTACAGATTAAGAACAAACTTTCAACTTGTGATCTTAATAAAACTGACTTTTCGCGATTTAATCGTTCGGACCGGTCCTTTTGCTTTTAATTGAGGAATGAGCTATTTCGCAGTCCCAAACCCTTTTAGTACCGTCTTACAAATTTTTTGTACTGTCCCAAGACTTCCTGGTACTGTCCCAAGACTTCTATTTACTGTCCCAAGACTCTCTGGTGCTGTCCCAAGACTCTTAGGTACTGTCCCAAGACTTCTCTTAATTGTCCCAAGACTGTTGTCCCCAGACTACACTATCCCAAGACTCTCCGGTTCAGTTCCGGGACTTCTTGGTACTGTCCCAAGACTACTCGGTACTGTCCCAGGACCTTTTAGGTACTGCCCCAACACTGTACTGTCCCAAGACCACTGTCCCAAGACTGCACCGTCCCAAGACCACCATCCCAAGACTGCACTGTCCCAAGACCACTGTCCCAAGACTGCACTGTCCCAAGACTACACTGTCCCATGACTGCTGTCCCAAGACCACTGTCCCAAGACTACACTGTCCCTAGACTACTGTCCCAAGAGTGCTGTCCCAAGACTGCACTTTCCCAAGACTGCACTGTCCCAAGACTGCTGTCCCAAGACCACTGTCCCAAGACTGCACTGTCCCAAGACCACTGTCCCAAGACTGCTGTCCCAAGACTGCACTGTCCCAAGACCACTGTCCCAAGACTGCTGTCCCAAGACCACTGTCCCAAGACTGCACTGTCCCAAGACTGCTGTCCCAAGACCACTGTCCCAAGACTACACTGTCCCAAGACTGCTGTCCCAAGACCACTGTCCCAATACTGCACTGTCCCAAGACTGCACTGTCCCAAGACTGCTGTCCTAAGACCACTGTCCCAAGACTGCACTGTCCCAAGACCACTGTCTCAAGACTGCACCGTCCCAAGACCACCGTCCCAAGACTGCACTGTCCCAAGACCACTGTCCCAAGACTGCTGTCCCAAGACCACTGTCCCAAGACTGCACTTTCCCAAGACTGCTGTCCCAAGACCACTGTCCCAAGACTACACTGTCCCAAGACTGCTGTCCCAAGACTGCTGTCCCAAGATTGCTGTCCCAAGACCACTGTCCCAAGACTGCTGTCCCAAGACTGCTGTCCCAAGACCACTGTCCCAAGACTGCACTGTCCCAAGACTGCACTGTCCCAAGACTGCTGTCCTAAGACCACTGTCCCAAGACTGCATTGTCCCAAGACCACTGTCTCAAGACTGCACCGTCCCAAGACCACCGTCCCAAGACTGCACTGTCCCAAGACCACTGTCCCAAGACTGCTGTCCCAAGACCACTGTCCCAAGACTGCACTTTCCCAAGACTACACTGTCCCAAGACTGCTGTCCCAAGACCACTGTCCCAAGACTACACTGTCCCAAGACTGCTGTTCCAAGACTGCTTCCCAAGATTGCTGTCCCAAGACTGCACTGTCCCAAGACTGCTGTCCCAAGACTGCTGTCGCAAGACCACTGTCCCAAGCCTGCCTGGTACTGTCCCAAGACCACTGTCCCAAGACTGCACTGTCCCAAGACTGCACTGTCCCAAGACTGCTGTCCCAAGACCACTGTCCCAAGACTGCACTGTCCCAAGACCACTGTCCCAAGACTGCACCGTCCCAAGACCACCGTCCCAAGACTGCACTGTCCTAACACCACTGTCCCAAGACTGCACTGTCCCAAGACCACTGTCCCAAGACTGCTGTCCCAAGACCACTGTCCCAAGACCACTGTCCCAAGACTGCTGTCCCAAGACCACTGTCCCAAGACTGCACTGTCCCAAGACTGCTGTCCCAAGACCACTGTCCCAAGACTACACTGTCCCAAGACTGCTGTCCCAAGACTGCTGTCCCAAGACCACTGTCCCAATACCGCACTGTCCCAAGACTGCACTGTCCCAAGACTGCTGTCCTAAGACCACTGTCCCAAGACTGCACTGTCCCAAGACCACTGTCCCAAGACTGCACCGTCCCAAGACCACCGTCCCAAGACTGCACTGTCCCAAGACCACTGTCCCAAGACTGCTGTCCCAAGACCACTGTCCCAAGACTGCACTTTCCCAAGACTGCTGTCCCAAGACCACTGTCCCAAGACTACACTGTCCCAAGACTGCTGTCCCAAGACTGCTGTCCCAAGAATGCTGTCCCAGGACCACTGTCCCAAGACTACACTGTCCCAAGACTGCTGTCCCAAGACTGCTGTCCCAAGACCACTGTCCCAAGACTGCACTGTCCCAAGACTGCACTGTCCCAAGACTGCACTGTCCCAAGACCACTGTCTCAAGACTGCACCGTCCCAAGACCACCATCCCAAGACTGCACTGTCCCAAGACCACTGTCCCAAGACTGCTGTCCCAAGACCACTGTCCCAAGACTGCACTTTCCCAAGACTACACTGTCCCAAGACTGCTATCCCAAGACCACTGTCCCAAGACTACACTGTCCCAAGACTGCTGTTCCAAGACTGCTGTCCCAAGATTGCTGTCCCAAGACTGCACTGTCCCAAGACTGCTGTCGCAAGACCACTGTCCCAAGCCTGCCTGGTACTGTCCCAAGACCACTGTCCCAAGACTGCACTGTCCCAAGACTGCACTGTCCCAAGACTGCTGTCCCAAGACCACTGTCCCAAGACTGCACTGTCCCAAGACCACTGTCCCAAGACTGCACCGTCCCAAGACCACCGTCCCAAGACTGCACTGTCCTAACACCACTGTCCCAAGACTGCTGTCCCAAGACCACTGTCCCAAGACTGCACTGTCCCAAGACTACACTGTCCCAAGACTGCTGTCCCAAGACCACTGTCCCAAGACTACACTGTCCCAAGACTGCTGTCCCAAGACTGCTGTCACAGGACCACTGTCCCAAGACTGCACTGTCCCAAGACTGCTGTCCCAAGACTGCTGTCCCAAGACCACTGTCCCAAGACTGCCTCGTACTGTCCCAAGACCACTATCCCAAGGCTGTACTGTCCCAAGACTGTCCCTGTACTGTCCCTGTACTAAGTGTTGGGACAGTTGGAACTCTTCTCTTTCGTTGTCGGGACTCTTGAACCACTGTACCTGGTACCACCACTTGAGCTCTAGTAAAAAAAATTCCCAAAAAACCCAGTCTTAATGGCCAAAAAATTGAATTACCAATCCCGCTGTATTTATCTCCCTTTTAATATTTTTATGCAAGTTGAAACCCATTTTGTTCGGGGTGTCTTGTGATCGCCTCCTTGTTCATAACCGATTAAAGTTTTTAACCAAAAACAAGAAAATATAAACAGGGAAAAAATGATAAAAACTGAGAAATAAACCCACCTAAAATTCAAAGGTGACTTGTGTCAACCTTTTATTTGAAAAAACGTCTGGTACCTGATTGCCACGTTTTTTCCTCCTCCCTGCTAGCGATCTTATGGGGTATCACAAAAACTGACTACGTCCGTTCCCCCCCCCACCCGATCCGACCAGGGTACCTATCTCAATTCGATCTTAAATTTGGATATCCGCTTCTTATAATCAACGCGTGTGAGATTCTAATGTAACTAAATCGACGATGTCGATCAATTAGTTACTCTAACGTGTCCCCCCTTTTTACTATTTTCAACCGCCAGCCTTTAACCTAACCAGCCCCCCTTCTAACATCCCCCCTCTTTAGCCCCCCTCTTAAGCCGAAAGTTACCTTAAGCGCCGGGTGCGAAGCCTCTTGAGAGAAAACCGTAGAACCTGTTTCCAGGCCTGCTTGAGTAAAAACGTTCCTCAAAACAGTGGGGTTCCGCTTATCCAATTTTACACTTATCTCCTAGAAGGTAATGTGGATTTTAACGATACCCGTTTGACCAACTTGAGAACACCCCCGTCCTCTCTTGTTGTTCTGATTCCGTGCTGGTTGTCTCCTTGACGTGTCCTGCACCTGATCACCAGCACCACTTTCCCACTTGGCTGGTCACCTGTTCCAGTCAAGTCTCTTAATGGTCCAGCTAAGTCCCTGTGAACCACTTTCCTACTCGACAGGTCACCTCTTCCAGCTAAGTTGCAAGCGATCCGAAAACCTTAACAACGCCCCACACTCGGGCACCATTTTAAATTGCTGAAATGATCGAAAGGATCGGTCTTATAAAAATAGTACGTGTTTACTATTTAATTAATATAAAGGTACAAGGAAGTTTTCTCGAGTTTTCTTAAAAAGCTATCACGGTTCAACCGGCAGGTTTGCACGTTCCCGCTGAACCGTACCACCGGTACTCTAGAATGGGCATGTAGCCCGGAGCTGTGTCAAGTGGGTTCGACTCCGTAGTCATGATGTCGTAAAAACACCTAGGAGCGCCATAACAACACTATGTAACAGTCGCCTACTTCGGTCACATATGAGGCTTAAGAAAAATAGGCCCTATAATCATTGGCTCAAGAGTCAGGGACACTATCTCTTGTGTTTTTCTACCTCAAAAACGGTCGGAGCCAATTCGGTTCACTTGCGGCATGAGACTAAAAACCCGTTACAGCCAAAAGCCACTACCAAAGTACCCCCTCCCCCCACTCTAGAAAAAAAGAACGTCCCCATATTTAGGTCTCAAAATATCCAAAATACGCGAACGCCGCTAAAAACAGGGTCGGAACAGTCCGTACAGTTATTTTTTATTAGACAGTGAAACTTTGATCCATTTTAGATGGATCAACCTAAAACTCTCCTTACCTCAACATAACAATCATAAAACACACTCAAGAAAACCAATTTGATGTAACAGTCGCCTACTTCGGTCACATATGAGGCTTAAGAAAAATAGGCCCTATAACCATTGGCTCAGGAGTCAGGGACACTATCTGTTCTTCTACCTCAAAAACGGTCGGAGCCAATTCGGTTCGCTTGCGACATGAGACTAGAACCCATTACAGCTTAAAGGCCACTACCAAAACACCCCCCCACTCTAGAAAATAAGAACGTTCCCATACTTAGGTCTCAAAATACGCAAAATACACAAACGCCTTTAAAAACAGGGTCGGAACAATCCGTTAAGTTACTTTTTTGTTGGACAGTTGAACTTTGATCCATTTCAGATGGATCAACCTAAAACTCGCCTTACCTCAACATACTTATCATAAAATGCACTCGAGAAAACTAAATTGGGTACTATCATAGCAGCACGCTTGATAAACAGAGTAATTAAACTAATTAATGACTCTAGCATAAATATAATCGAATATAACTCAAGAAGTTTCGAGTATAACTCAATGAGCTCCAAGGAAGTAAGTTTTAATGCAAGAATGTAGTTTTGGATCTGGACCATTGGGAGACTTCAGTTGTCTGCCTTTTCGTTGAAGGTTCACTCTGGTCCAGTTGATTCTTGCTCTGCTCTTGTATTTGTTCGGTCTCCTATATCAGATAGGACAGCTCTACTCTCGTTTTCTACGATGGAAATTGCGAATAGCAATTTCCTACTGTGTATATTTGACAACTTTTCCGCAATTTTATTTCGGTTGTTCTGATTTTATATTTGATTTCTTCAGTTGTCGCGAGAAAATTGAGCATGACAGGCTCCACTCGAAATTTTGAAAAATAAAACTTCATTCCAAAACCACGTATTTTCATGTTCCTCAAGGTCAAACTACCAGATATGACCGACTGGCACATACTCCCCGGACTCAAGATCGATGTCCTCATCGCGTGCTGCCGTCTGTCAGTGAATCCCTAGAAACCCGAGTGTTACTCAAGATACAGTGCCAGTGGTCATTTACTGAAGTTTGCAGCAGACTTAAGTTTATCTACACCCCAAAATTCACAACCATGTAAAATTTTCACACTATCGCTAAACAGCAACCAAAATTTGCACACACCTGCACCTGTGAATTTTCGCTTTTTAAGCTAGTATTTTAAAATTTCGTTTGTCCTATTCAATCAGGAAATTGTCATGCAACATTTTGATTTATATAATAGATATAACATACTAGTAACATATCTCCTCTGTTAAAATTTCTTTTTCGTGAACCTAGATTTCATCCAAGTTCACCCTCGAGTCCTTTTCCTTCCCTCTCAAGACTCAAGACTCTAGAATTCCCCATTGAGCCACCTGCTCACCTCGCGTTCTTTGCCTTCGAGGTACCAGACCCAGATGTATTTGAGACCGTGATCTGCTTCAACAGTGCCTCTTCGTCATCGGAGCTAATCACGAGCTCTTCCCAGACTTTCAGCTGTTCATAGGACCGCATTCATTTCCTTTTGCTCCTGCAATCTCTTCGCTTGATTCGGCAAACTCTTCACCCTCGACTCTCGGTTCAAACAGAAGGAATTGTGCAGACTCAGGCTCACGTTTTTCGCCAAGTCTTCCTCTAGTATCGACTCTCTCGTCTTGGTGTTGTTTCTGGACACTCTACCAACTTTTTTCCACCCCGTCGTGATCGCATTTCGATGGGTCAGCAGAGGTCTATTGAAAGCCTCCGGTCCTATCTCTGCCTGGAACTGTCGATATTCCTTCTGATATTTCCTCATATGATCCTTCATTACCATGTATAACCAGGACGTTAACGTCGCTCGAAACCAAGGAAAGAACCTTATGCGGCTCCATACGTGACTGACTTCCATCCGTATGGCGAATACCTTGCATGCAGTCTCAAACAACTCCAGTCTCCTGCTGTAATCTATAGCGTAAATCAACTCTGCCGTTGGCGTCTTCGATTCCCGATACTTCGTTACATTTTCTTCAATCCATCCTAGAGCCAGCATCGTGCTCACCACCAAGATGGTCACCTTCTGCTGATGTTCGGGCAGTCCTAACGACCTGATTTCTTCCACATCCCAGATCAGGCAGAGATTCGCCTGATCCGGGTACCACACTGTTTGTGCCAGACAGTGGCATGGACATTCCCCATGTGTGAGGTCAATGCTTTTAAGATTGCGCTCACCCGAGGCTTCTAGGAGAGGCTCAAGTTCCATCATCTTCTCGTGTATCACGTCGTTCTCTTCCAGGCTTGGAGTACCACCCATAGGTTTTCCGATCACGCTTTGTCTCTCGTGGTCACTTGTGTTTTCAACTTCCAAACCCAAAAGTTCTTCCCCCCAGATTTCACTCAAGTCGTCCCTCTGTTCTTTCGGCACTGTCCCTCGGATTTTCCTCAACAGCCTGTGTGAGTGATGCGACATCCGAGCCAGTCTTACGCACTTGGGCACTGAGAAGGCCTTGTCTATCAATATCCTTTGGCTGGATACTTCCACCATCGCCATGTCCAATGGATAGTGGCTGCCACATAGGTTGGCCATCACTGACCCCACTAAGGACTTCGCACTTAAAGGCAGACCATAGGCTTCGCTCATGGGAAATCCCATTTCCGCTTCAAATCCAATCTTCCAGCTCTTGATGTGTTTCTGGGTTACATGCAACACCCCGGGCCATAACTCCACAGTCAACGCGGTCACCAAGTGGTGTTCTGACTCTAGCCTCTCCAGTGACTGGAGACTGCACATTCTCGAGAAGAATCCCAGAGCTGTTGCTAAGTTTACCGTGGTACTCGCGTAACACTCAGCCACTATCTGTATTTCACTCGTCTCCCTCTCGGTAATATCTTCAAACCAGGTGACTAGATCTTCTTTTTGGAAGGACTGTATCCTGACGCATGACCGTCCGTCACAGGTGTGCTCGCAATTTCCACACGTCGAGTCAAGGCAACTGCCCGGCTCCATTTTCTTCACCGACCCTAGTTTAATCGTCGCTTCACTTGACTCCTTCGCCTGAGGCAGGATCAGTCTGTGCACTATGCTCAATGTGATCTTCGTCCTCCGCTGGTGCTAATCTCACTCGCTCCGTGACTTCCTCGATCAGGCTCGCATGGGGATGTGGACACCAGGAGGGTCTCAGCAATTTCCACACCACTCCCAGATTCGTGGCCAACATGCCATTCCCGTTACCCATCTTCAGTTCGACTCTTTTACTTGAGCGCGGCACACTTATCACCTCTGGTGTTTTCTCGAGAATCAAACCCAAGCTAGGTCTCTCTCTCTCTCCACAGTGTATATTTCCAATATCTTCTCTGTCCAGAACTTTAGTAGCTCCGCCACCTCGTAGTTTCTGTGAGCGCCTCCGGCTTCCGAGTCCAGGAAAGGGTTGTACGCCATCCCCATCACTCCAGACACATGCTGGTACTCTCGCTTCTTATTGGGTTTCAAGTACTTTCCCGACGAGGCCAAGTTACGGTGCACGTCGTGTTTCTCCTCAAACTTCTTGTTATAGAATCTCCGTATCTCGTCTAACTTCCTGTGGCTCTCTAGAGACTGCCTGGAACCATCCTCCTTTTCTATCCCAGTACTCTGGTATACATTCAAGATGACTGTTGAGACTTTCCTTGCCATTGCTTTGCTTCCAATTGCTCTTTGTTGACATGCTAGGATGGTGCTGTCATTCATCACCGACATCATCCACCTCAAGAAACAAGAAGCGTCTCTCCTCCTTGCCAGGCTCAAGCCTGAGTTATCCCTAGCAACGTGTTGCATCAATGTCTGATATATTTGTAGACTTTTTCCACCCAACTTCTTGTCGTGCGAGGTCAGCGTTTCCAATTCTATCCCCACCAGGCTCCAAGCGAACATCAATTGTCCTGCTGTTCTAACAAAAGGATTTGCCATCAATGGCGACGCCGATGAGGATGTCCTCATCGCTTCTTCAAAATGATCCCTCAACAAGTTCTGCCAAGTTCTCTTCAGATGGCTCCCCAATTCCAATTTGTTAACCTCAGTCTTCTGCTGGGTAGCCCAGTTGCGTCGTTTGCGTGACACTCCACTGTCGAGCTTCTTTAGGCAGTCTTCCAATTCCTTCAATGTTTCCAGGGCCACCCACCACGATCGGGAGGTGTTTCTCGTTTTATTCTTCTCGAGAGGATCGCTAGTTACTTGCTTCCCAGTGGCCTGTTGTTCATTCGAGACCCATTCTTTGCCGACGTCCACTTCCCATGTCTGCCCGCTCGTCGAATCTCGTTTCATCTTCGTCCTCTGAGGCTTGAAGTCTTCTTCCATTGTCGAGTTATTGGGAACCTCCATCTCTCTTTCTACCTCGAACAGTTTCCTTGGTTCGTAGCTACTGTATTTCACTCGTCTCCCTCTCGGTAATATCTTCAAACCAGGTGACTAGATCTTCTTTTTGGAAGGACTGTATCCTGACGCATGACCGTCCGACACAGGTGTGCTCGCAATTTCCACACGTCGAGTCAAGGCAACTGCCCGGCTCCATTTTCTTCACCGACCCTAGTTTAATCGTCGCTTCACTTGACTCCTTCGCCTGAGGCAGGATCAGTCTGTGCACTATGCTCAATGTGATCTTCGTCCTCCGCTGGTGCTAATCTCACTCGCTCCGTGACTTCCTCGATCAGGCTCGCATGGGGATGTGGACACCAGGAGGGTCTCAGCAATTTCCACACCACTCCCAGATTCGTGGCCAACATGCCATTCCCGTTACCCATCTTCAGTTCGACTCTTTTACTTGAGCGCGGCACACTTATCACCTCTGGTGTTTTCTCGAGAATCAAACCCAAGCTAGGTCTCTCTCTCTCTCCACAGTGTATATTTCCAATATCTTCTCTGTCCAGAACTTTAGTAGCTCCGCCACCTCGTAGTTTCTGTGAGCGCCTCCGGCTTCCGAGTCCAGGAAAGGGTTGTACGCCATCCCCATCACTCCAGACACATACTGGTACTCTCGCTTCTTATTGGGTTTCAAGTACTTTCCCGACGAGGCCAAGTTACGGTGCACGTCGTGTTTCTCCTCAAACTTCTTGTTATAGAATCTCGGTATCTCGTCTAACTTCCTGTGGCTCTCTAGAGACTGCCTGGAACCATCCTCCTTTTCTATCCCAGTACTCTGGTATACATTCAAGATGACTGTTGAGACTTTCCTTGCCATTGCTTTGCTTCCAATTGCTCTTTGTTGACATGCTAGGATGGTGCTGTCATTCATCACCGACATCATCCACCTCAAGAAACAAGAAGCGTCTCTCCTCCTTGCCAGGCTCAAGCCTGAGTTATCCCTAGCAACGTGTTGCATCAATGTCTGATATATTTGTAGACTTTTTCCACCCAACTTCTTGTCGTGCGAGGTCAGCGTTTCCAATTCTATCCCCACCAGGCTCCAAGCGAACATCAATTGTCCTGCTGTTCTAACAAAAGGATTTGCCATCAATGGCGACGCCGATGAGGATGTCCTCATCGCTTCTTCAAAATGATCCCTCAACAAGTTCTGCCAAGTTCTCTTCAGATGGATCCCCAATTCCAATTTGTTAACCTCAGTCTTCTGCTGGGTAGCCCAGTTGCGTCGTTTGCGTGACACTCCACTGTCGAGCTTCTTTAGGCAGTCTTCCAATTCCTTCAATGTTTCCAGGGCCACCCACCACGGTCGGGAGGTGTTTCTCGTTTTATTCTTCTCGAGAGGATCGCTAGTTACTTGCTTCCCAGTGGCCTGTTGTTCATTCGAGACCCATTCTTTGCCGACGTCCACTTCCCATGTCTGCCCGCTCGTCGAATCTCGTTTCATCTTCGTCCTCTGAGGCTTGAAGTCTTCTTCCATTGTCGAGTTGTTGGGAACCTCCATCTCTCTTTCTACCTCGAACAGTTTCCTTGGTTCGTAGCTACTGTATTTCACTCGTCTCCCTCTCGGTAATATCTTCAAACCAGGTGACTAGATCTTCTTTTTGGAAGGACTGTATCCTGACGCATGACCGTCCGTCACATGTGTGCTCGCAATTTCCACACGTCGAGTCAAGGCAACTGCCCGGCTCCATTTTCTTCACCGACCCTAGTTTAATCGTCGCTTCACTTGACTCCTTCGCCTGAGGCAGGATCAGTCTGTGCACTATGCTCAATGTGATCTTCGTCCTCCGCTGGTGCTAATCTCACTCGCTCCGTGACTTCCTCGATCAGGCTCGCATGGGGATGTGGACACCAGGAGGGTCTCAGCAATTTCCACACCACTCCCAGATTCGTGGCCAACATGCCATTCCCGTTACCCATCTTCAGTTCGACTCTTTTACTTGAGCGCGGCACACTTATCACCTCTGGTGTTTTCTCGAGAATCAAACCCAAGCTAGGTCTCTCTCTCTCTCCACAGTGTATATTTCCAATATCTTCTCTGTCCAGAACTTTAGTAGCTCCGCCACCTCGTAGTTTCTGTGAGCGCCTCCGGCTTCCGAGTCCAGGAAAGGGTTGTACGCCATCCCCATCACTCCAGACACATGCTGGTACTCTCGCTTCTTATTGGGTTTCAAGTACTTTCCCGACGAGGCCAAGTTACGGTGCACGTCGTGTTTCTCCTCAAACTTCTTGTTATAGAATCTCCGTATCTCGTCTAACTTCCTGTGGCTCTCTAGAGACTGCCTGGAACCATCCTCCTTTTCTATCCCAGTACTCTGGTATACATTCAAGATGACTGTTGAGACTTTCCTTGCCATTGCTTTGCTTCCAATTGCTCTTTGTTGACATGCTAGGATGGTGCTGTCATTCATCACCGACATCATCCACCTCAAGAAACAAGAAGCGTCTCTCCTCCTTGCCAGGCTCAAGCCTGAGTTATCCCTAGCAACGTGTTGCATCAATGTCTGATATATTTGTAGACTTTTTCCACCCAACTTCTTGTCGTGCGAGGTCAGCGTTTCCAATTCTATCCCCACCAGGCTCCAAGCGAACATCAATTGTCCTGCTGTTCTAACAAAAGGATTTGCCATCAATGGCGACGCCGATGAGGATGTCCTCATCGCTTCTTCAAAATGATCCCTCAACAAGTTCTGCCAAGTTCTCTTCAGATGGCTCCCCAATTCCAATTTGTTAACCTCAGTCTTCTGCTGGGTAGCCCAGTTGCGTCGTTTGCGTGACACTCCACTGTCGAGCTTCTTTAGGCAGTCTTCCAATTCCTTCAATGTTTCCAGGGCCACCCACCACGATCGGGAGGTGTTTCTCGTTTTATTCTTCTCGAGAGGATCGCTAGTTACTTGCTTCCCAGTGGCCTGTTGTTCATTCGAGACCCATTCTTTGCCGACGTCCACTTCCCATGTCTGCCCGCTCGTCGAATCTCGTTTCATCTTCGTCCTCTGAGGCTTGAAGTCTTCTTCCATTGTCGAGTTATTGGGAACCTCCATCTCTCTTTCTACCTCGAACAGTTTCCTTGGTTCGTAGCTACTCTTGTAGGCTGCTGTCTTCCATCGTGCCAGAACCATGGGGGCCGTCTCTCTCAAGTTTTTGTTCGAGACCGCATCCTTCGATGGACTACCCCACCCTTCTACCTTTCTCTTCCTCTTGCGAGACTTCACGTCTTTACTTGGGGGCGTTGCCGTTATCATCACTGATTCAACCTCTTTGTCTCCATCCAACCCTTCCAACTCTTGAACTCCCCCCTGCTCGAGCCTTAAGGATATTAGTACTTTTAATTATATTACTAGTTTCGACTTTATCCCCCTTACACTTTCAATTATTTTATTGACAGTTTTTGTTTCAGAGTAGAGCTGTCTTTACATTCGGTTCCTTTGGTCTTCAGTTATGCCTTTCTCAACTTGACCATCTTGCCCAGCAGTTCTCCTCTAGCTTTTTCCTCCAGACCCGTCCCCATCAGGACAGGTTCTCCAAACTTCACCACTGTGTCCCACAGTTCTTCCTTGAAATCTTCTAGTGTGATCTCGTCATTCACGTCTCGATTGAACTCACTCAAGAATTCTCTTTAGCGTCCTCATCCAGAGTCCCTAGGAACACGGTCTTGTTTCCCTCGAAGGTATTCTTCTCCCTTTCTTCTGGAGTATCATTCCCATATTGGAAGTCTCACTCATCAGTTGCAGCTCTAGATTTTTGCGGGGAGATGAGGTCAGAGGTGGTGTGGGAGTGTCTGCCCAATTTTCTCCGCTCAGATCCTTCAACAGCTCTTGAGTGGTGAATTCCTCCTCTGATGGTTTTGGTTCGCGCGTGTTCCCCACTTCCATATCCTCACCTGCCTCGCTGAGAGTCTCATCCATGCTTTCTTCTCCTGATTCGACTCTTCTTCTCCCAAAGATTCTCCTGAACCGATCTTCTACAGGGCCGCTTCTCTTATCTCCAGGGGTGCCCACCGACAGGGGTGATGGTGTCGTCGGATCCGGTTTCTTGTATTCCGTCAGAGCCACATACAACGGGCCTGCTGCATCCAGCTCCTTCCCCTCCTGACTCATCTCCACCTGTTCCAGTCCGTTAAGTGCCCGGTATCTTCTCGTGGCAAACTTCATCTCGTCTTTTAGTGCAATGTGTCCTTCTTCCACGATCATCCTGCCATCGTCCCACACCGGCAACATGTTCTCCAAACCCGCCCGTTCAAGCTTTCTCAAGACCTCTCGTATCTCGAATTTTGGGGGCAGGGAGCCTCTCATCTTCTTCGCTTGGGTCGTCCAGGAGTTTATTTTTATTTCACAGGTGTGAAAATAGACCGCTGCAGTGTAGCCGATGAATAGGGGATCCCAGCTATCGGTGAATTCCCTTTGCTGCCCTTCCGCCGCTGCTCTCGCGAACAGGGATGGGACCACCAGGGAACTGTTCATTCCCAGGGTCATTCTCCTTACCGTTGGGAACTCTGGAATGGTTGTTGGCAAGATTTCCTTCTCCAGTATTATCTCCAGCTCCCTTTTCACCAACTCGAAGCTCTTCTTCCACGCGGTAATCCTCAAGACCTCTTGTCCACTCGCCGTCAGGGGATTCAGATTCCAGAACTTGGGATAAGTTTCGATGGGACCTTTGCGTTTACCTCCCATCCTACACTGTAGTTGCCCTCGGAAATTGTACACCATCAACTCTTGATCTTTCACTTTTCCGAAGAGTACCGTGTTACTCATTTGTGCCCTCAGCACCTCCTGCGTACACCAGTTGAGCGTCGTCCCATCCAGTACAGTTATGAGGCTGAAGTGTGTCACGGAGTTGCGATAAGCCGTCACTAGAGAATCTGGAAACGCGTATGTCACGGCCGGACCATAAATGCAGATTACGACCTCCTCCAGCCCTCGGATTATACCCATAGGATCCGATCTCATCGCTAGGCACAGGTCTGTCAGCAGATGCATGCCCCCTTTCACTTTCATCCATTCATCTCTCGTCTTCGGATTCTTTTCCTCACCAGTCATGTGTCGGTTCTGCATCAGGAGGTACTGCACTAGCAGCGTCTTTAGCCCTGCAGCACACTTAAATGAGTAGGTGTCAATGCTCGAGTGGGTTTTCCCCATCAACAGGGCTCCCCATATTTCGTTAGTCCATGAAATGACACCAGTTCACCATGGCTCAGGAGCACCAGTCCCAGATACCCGTCAATCCGGAGTGTTTCCACACCCCGACTGAACATGTACGCTGGACCCATGTTGAATAGGTACCTCGGGTAAACTAGGTACAGTGCCAACAACAGGCTGATGGGCATGCTCAGGATTTCTTGTACAAAGGCTCCAAAGATGGTCTCCTTTGCACCAAACACTCCAGCCATGAACCCCTTTCCCCAACAAGGACTCAAGAACTCAAGAATCTCGTAATCCCTTCTCGTCTTCAGCTCGCCCTTTGCGTGCTCCCTCCAGAATCCTCCGATTGTGACCTCGTTTGCAGCTGTGACGAACCTGGTCACTGTCATCTCCCTATTCTCGGCCACTTCCAACTGCTCCTCAAGAAAACTCCAGTTTGCTTCAAAAGAGGTGGGGCATTCTCATTCGTGTTCTCCATAGCGTTTTCCAGCCTTGGAGTCAGGAACGGCCACCTGCCTCTTTCTTGCGTCAATCGATACACCATCGACTCCAGTTGCTTCTCTGTTGCAGCCACGTTCTTTCTTTCATTGCTCGGTCCCCTCGACTTACTGGTGGAGCTTGTGATAGTCAAGTCCATGCTTCGAAACCACAAACTAGCCGTCAGGTGAGTTATTATTGGATGGTCGTCCCCTATAACCGGACTGAACTTGAGTTGTCTGGCGAAGTTCGATATCTCCAGCAAGAGGACCTCGTCCAACACAATGAGGATATCCGCTAATTCGTGGGAGCCCCTCAACGCGTGGAACACATCCGCCCACGCCGCCGCCAGTTCTGACTTGCGAAGCCTCAAGTTCTTCGGTTCCAACTCCCGATTGGGAGCTGCCATCAGGATCCGCCATGCATTCCCCTCGGCTATTAAGATCAAGACCGCATACAAAAACTGCAGAGCGGGAGGCATGCTCGCGTACCCTGGGGACGTCGTGAACACCACTCTTGTCTTAGATCCAAACCGCGAGGTAACGTTCTCCTGTACCTCATTGATCGCTGCAAATAACGTGTGGATAGCTTCCCAGATTCTCTTCGGCGCCGGTTCATCACCCTTGAGCTGCTCAAGAAACCCAGTCGCATGCAGGTGGTTATTCATTCCCGCAAACAGTAGAGAGGCCTGTAATTGATAGGTCCCATGACTGATTTTGTGAGAATCTCAGTCAGATCCGCCGTCTCCATTATTCTTGCTCTTAAGAAATGCGTCTCGTGAGCCTTCAACCAGTCCACGCACTGGTGTCTACTCAAGTCCTCATGTGACACTCGCTCGAGACCCAGAGCTTCCGCCAACTCTTGTCTGCATTCCAGGTCTTCCAAGTCCAGCTCCTTTACCTTCTCCAGATATCTCGACCGACTGGTCTCCGCCGGTCTCTCGACCCTCTTGCTCTCCACCACTATCACCGAGGACACTACCAAACTCTGGGGTGTTGACGACGTTGCTTCCTCGGCCTTCATCGGTGCGGCACCTGGTAATCTGGTCCGGCTGCTCCTCGAGCTCTCTCTAGAGTCGTCCGTCGCCACCAGGCGACTGGATAAAGTTCTTGAGGCAAGGAGAGGTGGATTTGGAGGTGGTCCGAATGTGAATTGGGCCGTCTCCAGCAATTCTGCCTCCAACGCGCTTATGTGCCTTTGGAAGACATCATTCAACCATTCCACTCCCCTAGGCCTGTCAAAATGGATCCCGTCTGAGGATGCATTGTCGGGGAAAACAAATCGCTCCATCTGCTCCGCTACGTCCAGCAATCCAACGGGAATGACACTCCTTTGATGTATTTGCCTGATTACTTCGTTCAAGTTTCGCACCTTCGTGTTCATTTCCATCGCGTCTTGGTCCACCTTCATGTTGTAGGGAATGGTACACACCGTGAGAATGGCAGAATCCATTTGAAACCGCAATTCCTCCAGGATGCAGCTCATCTTGTCGTGTAGCCTCATCACCTTCCTTGACTCCTTCCTGGACACGTCATTCGTCCCGATCATTAGAGTCACCGTATATACTCTCGCCATCCCTAGCATCTCAAGTGATGCCAATATCTGTGGCATCGCTGCTCCAGCGAAACTCAAGATCCCCGTTTGCCAATGTGATTGAATCCGGGCCAGCACCCGCAGCAGGCTGTCCCCTATGATTAGATGAACCGCACCCTCTGGTACACGTGGCTGCGTGAGGTATTCCACCCAAGCCGCGTCATGGAAGCAATCCCTCCTGACTCTTTGTGCCGTGCTCCAATCCATGCGATTGTGCCTGTGGTACCTGCCCTCCGTGTTCTTCTTGTAGCTTGAGATCACCACATTCCTGATCGGTTGCTCCCTCCACGTCGGGGGTAGCTCCACTCTTGCTGGACTCTCACGATTTCTTAGTTGTAGTCTCTCGTTCAATTCTTTCAGACGTGATGAGCTGCCGCTCACCTGACTGCTGCTCGGGGTTGAACTCGGGGTATACCCAGGCAGTGCGACGTCCATCAATGGACGTATCGGTTGTGTCTCTAGGCCACGCAGGGAGGACTTGACTCAGTCGGTATCCATACCTCCAACCCCTCATTCATATGTTCCTGAGCCGCGCGGTCAAATTTAAACCGTCTCTTCGATATGGGAGCTTCGTTCACCTCCATACGTGACTCTGGTCTTGAGCCGGTAACCATTCGCTCCTTGGGCCTGGCTCCCTTTTGCATATCGAGCTCGCGTTGTCGTTGCTGGATTCTCTCAAGATCCGACTTCAGCTGTTCACAATTCGCGGCATTCTCTCGCACCCTTTGTTCTTGCAGATGCTCGGCCTTCAGCATATCAAGTTCCCTCCGCGCTTGGTCCTTTTCGACGACCGCCAGATCTCGCTCCAGATTCGCCTGATCTCTCTCGAGCTTCGCTTGATCCCGGTCGAGGTTCGCCTTGTTCCTCTCCCTCTGTGTCCTCTCAAGTTCTCTCTTCAGAGTACTGAGGTCCGGATACGCTTCTCTTTTTTGTTGCGCTCGCGTCATCGATGATGTCTTACTCGTACTCTGGCCCGCTGATCTTGCTGATGGTCTGATCGGTAGTGGGAACACACCTGCGCCATACTCGGTGTTGTTGCTCAAGCCAGGGTTCCTCGCCAAGTCGAATCCCCTCACTCCTCCATCCACATTCCAGAACAGCCATCTGGTTTGCTCTTGGTTGGATATTCCTTCAGTGGTGTAGCCGACCATTAGAACCGCTTCGGTTGCAGACTCCCGGCATTCGCCCTGCTCTTCCAATTGAAAGATGGTGTTCAGCATCACCGCCATTCTCTCATCCACTTGGGTGTAATCCAGATCCCTCAGGCGTCTGTATTGCTCATCAAGCGTGGGCTTCTTCAGATCCGCGGGCATAGACTTCCAAAATCGATCTGCCATTATTTCTGGATGATCTTGCTCACGTACCAACTTGAGAATTACCTTGCCACTTGAGAATTACCTTACCACTTGAGAATTAGCGTACCACTTGAGAATTAGCGTACCAATTTGAGTACTTGAGAATTAACTTCTTCAAGTGTTGTTCAACTGTGTGTTCGTTCAAGAACTTCTTTTTCTTTCAATTGAGTGTAGTTGGGTAGTCAATTTGACTTTACCAAATCAATCTGAAAATAACACTTGAGTTTTAGACTATCATGCTATGTTCCTAACCTAAAACCCCCTGCCATTATAGTTAAAACCTTATGCTTTTCGTTCTACTAAAAAAGTTCAATTGAAAGTTTTCTAAAATCATGAAGATTCATTTTATGTTTTAGCACCATCAATCATTTAAAATTTGATTGTCATGCCAATCACTTTTAAGATCCTTTTACCTTTCTGTACCAAGACCCCCATATACCTGACTTAGGCGATACTCAGGTAGTATTTCTTGTGCAGATGTACCATTATCTCCGTTTCCGCGAAGACCACGTGTAGGATAGTATATAGTTCCCTTGGGCTCAGGTTGCCCCTGTTCGGGTCATAGACCGGCATTGAAACCTCTGTTATTTTGCTTTCGATCATGAAGTCCCGCAGTTTCGTTTGTGCCAACATCACGTGTTCAGGATCGATCGTGTTCCTTTCACTAACCCTCGTCACCAAGAAGCACAGGTATTTGCCTGGGACTTGTGCTACTGATGGTGGAAGCGCAGCCATTCCTCCCAGCCCCGGTCTCTGTCTAAACAGAAACTCCACGTTCTGGTATTCTCTCTTGAAGTCGGCCTCCAGTCTTGATTTGAAACTCATGTCCACCGTGATACAGATTGCGCTAGTCCTGTCTGACAGAATGAAGTCGCTATACGTTATCAGGATGTTCTCCGAGATTTCGTTGGGTATTTCAAAAATCGTTTTGAAATTCCGTCCTATGGTAGGCTCGGTCTCCTCCCCATCCAATTCCAGTCCGCTCGTTTCTCTCACTTCCCTGAGTTTCTTTATCATCAAATTTTCAGTGTGGGTAAGTCCTACCCCCACTCCCCGGACAAAAAAATTTATCGACGTCCCCGTCGATGGTGCTGGGTCCAAATTATCTCGTGGAATCGTCTCCGTACCTGTTGTACCTCATGTCTGTCCGTTTGCGATTGCCACTCCTTGTGCCCGCTGGTATTGACAAGTCTGGTTCTGTCCACTTCGGCACCTCACCTTGTTCCGGATCGTTCCAGTCTTCTTCCAAAAAGGATTCCGCCTCGGAGTCCGCTTCTATCTTTTCATTGTCGTCCAAACTCAAGTTCTCGTTGCCAACATTTTTCTCTCTGGTGCCTCTTTCATTCACTTCACACGCTGGCTCCACCAGTAGGTACTTAAGTCCCTCCATGTCCTGTGGTATACACCAGTCCTCTGGGGATGGGACATGAGTCTTCAGATTTTCATAATGTGCTGCTCGCCCCGTACTCAAGCGGTAGAACCGTCCTTGTTGATGTACTTCCGTTATCATGAATGGTCCTCTCCATTTCTTAAGTAGTTTCTTTGCCCCTTTGGGCGGTATGACATTCTGGAAGACCATTACGTACTGGCCCACTTCATATGGCTTCGCCTGTAATATCTTTTCATCGTATTTCTTGCGCTGTCTCATTTGTGCTTGCGCAGTGTTCCTCCTGCAGAGTTCGTTTAGCTTCTGCTGTCTTCAGATCGCTTCTGTCACGTAAGCTTGAGGCGACGTCCCCTTCCCTTCGTATTCCGGGTAAAAGAATGTCAGAGGCATTGCTCTCTCCCTGCCCGTCAACATCATGAAAGGACTGATGCCCGTTGTTGAGTGTTGCGTACTGTTGTAGGCCCCCACGACTTGCGGATATTTATCCCAGTCCGTCATGTATCTTGAGCAGTATACCCTCAACATATTCACCAACGTTCTATTCTGTTTCTCTACCAGCCCGTTGGTCTGAGGATGGTAGGTTGTCGAGTGTGCTTGAGCAATGTGTGACCTCTTCATCAACTCCTTTGTCAAGTCCCCCACAAAGGCTTTGCCGTTGTCTGACTGAAAAGTCATTGGAGAGCCGTATCGTGATATCCAATGCGTTATGAGGTGGTAACAAGTTTCCTCTGCTGAGGCTGTCTGACACGGAACTGCTTCCGCCAACTTTGTGAAGTGATCTATTATAACCAGTATCTGGTTGTATCCCGACTCCGTCATGCAGATCTTTTGATGGTCTATCGGTACCACCTCGTTGAACTCCGAGCTCTCAACGGACTTGAGTGGGAACTTCATCTTCCTTGGGTCTTTTACCTGCAGGCATGCCAGGCATGCATTCACCCATCTCTCGCAAGCTTTCCTCAATCCTGGCCAATCAAACCTGTGAAGTATTTTCTGTTGCACTTTGTCTATCCCCTGGTGCCCCATCTGATCGTGCGATCTGAATAAAACCTCCGTCTGATACAATTGTGGTAATATGATGAGGTTGTGCTTGTGTAATATCTTCTCCTCATCTTTTCTCTTGCACGCTACCACCCCGTCAGCCGTGTGATAGAGTAAATCTTTCTTTTCTTTGTAGAACTGGCTCAAGATATTTTAGCTGTCTTCTTCGCGTTCCCCTTTCTCCTTGTATTCCGTCCGGATCCATTTGGAGAGGTTACTTGTCATCTTGTCATTCTTTTGGGCTCTTATCAGGTCCGACAGCCTATATCTCGCTCTGACATGTTCCTCTAGTGCCATGATCTGTCCATTCGTTTCCCCAGGGTTGTGGATGTCATCATTCAACTTCACGCATATTATCCTCTTCACGATTTTCATATCATCTTATGGCACCAGATTTGTTCTGACATTTGAATTGCATGATAGTTCCCTGAGTGGTTTCCTCGATACCGCAATTTCCTCAAGTTCTTCACCTCCTTGAACTTCTTGTTCATCCAAGTTGTACGTTCCTGAGGAGGGATCTGTTTGTAGCTCCCTGACGCGGTGTCTCATCTTCTCCTCTGCCAGTATCATGCATAGACTATCCTGATCATCGCTGCTATTTTCCCAATCTTCATCCCATTCTTCACACTGCCCGGACAATTTCTCTTCTCCGGTTTCTTCTTCTTCCGTGGACGTGGACCACTCCCGGACTCTTGACCTAGTCCCAGATGTTCAGCTTCTTCCTTAAACGCCACTTTCTTCTTGCTAACCTGAGTCCGCTCAAGTATGTTATCAGGGATTTTGTCAACCAGTGACCGCACGACTTCTCTGCCATCAGTACCGCTTCCTCTTAGAGGGTCTGCAATGCCAACTGTCTCACTCCTTCCCAGTATCGTGACTTCCGGTTCCTCCCTATTTTTTCCTACGTTCACGGGTTTATCATCTGCCAATTTCTCAAGTAACCTCCACAAGTCTTCATCTACCTGAGTATCTCCCGTTTCCACCTGGTTGAGATCATAACCTTTTGCCTTGAGCGTCTCTGTCACGATTTTTGACTTGAGCATTATCTCTATCGGTATCCCTCGTTTCTTCTTCAAGAACGTTTTCTTTTGGAGCTCTTCCGGTAATTCGGGATGATCCTCTATCGGTTTGCCTGACTTGTCTAGCCATCTCGTGTATGGGAGACTGTCATACGTTTCTTTGTCCATGAAGGAGAAGCCATATTTAATCTCGGGCCTGACCGCCTCCCTCTGTTCCTGCCTCTCGTAGAACTCCGTCTTCTTACTCAAGCTATCGGCATTCTGATGTTTGTCCCTTGTTCTATGCTCATTTATCATGTTGTACCCATCCAAGCGAACTATCCATCTCCCAATGTAGCTCTGGTCCATCGAGTACGTCTTCAGCCAGCTGAGTGCCCTGTTGTCGACCCGCACCTTAAACGGTTCACTGCCTAAATATGCTCTGTATTTCTCGACAAAAGTAACTACCGCGAACATCTCTGCTTTCGGCGCCCCGTACTTCATTTCTGTGTCACTCAAGACTTTGCTTCCGTATGCTATTGGTCTTAAGACTGTCTTCCCGTTCCATTCTTGTTCCTGATGGAGAATTCCAGAAATCGCGACAACTGACGCGTCCGTATCCAACACAT
This sequence comes from Symsagittifera roscoffensis, assembly GCF_963678635.1. Lineage (NCBI taxonomy): Eukaryota > Metazoa > Xenacoelomorpha > Acoela > Convolutidae > Symsagittifera > Symsagittifera roscoffensis. The sequence goes on along the minus strand of NC_087068.1, from coordinate 5,118,252 downwards.
ACATCCGTTGGCATCCCCAACACCGGTGCCTCGCACAACTCTTTCTTTATTCTCTGGAATGATTATTCTGCTGCGTTGTTCCACGTGAACTTCTTGCCTTTGTGTCTCATTAACTGTTGCATCGGGTATACCTTGTCCGCATAGCCCTTGATGAATTCCCTGTAGTAGTTCGCAAAACCCAGGAAGCTCATCAAATGATGTTCCATTTTTGGCGATTTCCAAGTTAGAACTGCTTCCACTGCATCTGGATCCGGTCTGATGCCGTGCCTGTCCACCATTCTGCCCAGGTATTTTATCGAATCCTTGAGTATCTCGCTCTTTGACGGTTTACACTTTAGCCCCGACCTCTTCATACATGCAAACACCTCGTCCAGTCGCTCGATATGGTCTTCTAGTGTGGGCGTCGCTATTACCACGTCATCCACATAGCACATTATCAGATTGCCGTACTTCTTTGTCACTCCTATCAGTGCATGTGCCATCAACCGTTGAAACGTGGCTGTGGCATTGCAGAGGCCAAACGGCATCCGTTTCCATTGAAACAGCCCGAACTCGCAAGCGAACCCTGTTTTGTCCCTGTCTTGCTTCCTCAGCGGGACTTGCCAGAACGCCGAACCTAAATCAAGAGTTGTGAAAAATTTTGGGTCACCTAACTTCGAGAGGCTCTCGTCAATCCTAGGTATGGGATAGGCATCCTTCACCGTGACGGAGTTCAAATACCGAAAGTCACAGCAAAACCTCAATTGGTCGCCTTTCTTTTTGGCCATCACTACTCCACACGCCCACGGTGACTTGGATGGTTCTATCATGTCATACTCTAGTAATGTTTCTATTTCTTTCCTACATGCCTCTGAATTGTGGGGGGTCATGCGCCTCGCGCCCTCCCTGTGTGGTACCGCATTCTTTCCAAGTTCTATTTCATGCTCAACAAAACTACAACAACCAATGTCTGCCTTATGTCTCGAAAAAACATCCTCGTTCCGCTCTAGTACGTCCTTGATGCCTTCGAGCTGTTCGTCCTTCAACTTGCCCCTTAAGTGTTCGATCTCCGACAGGACCGGTCTGTCACTTTGCATTTCATCTAGTGAGGGGCCGTTCCGGAAAGTTCGACAGCTCGATAGTCCATCGTCCGTCTCTGACTTAAGTGATTTCACAAGACCTGCTGAACCATTTATTTTCTTCAATCGTCTCAAGAAACAAATTTTGTCCCTATCATTTTGTTTTGAATTTTCAGTCATTTCATATCGAGTTTTAACGGGTAAAGCATATACCAGCTTCCTCCCCCTCTGTATCGTGATGGGTATATTAAGAGTATTCAACAAGACACTGACGCAGAGACCGCTCTTGGTTATCGAGAAGCATCTTCCTAAAACAGCAGCACTTTGACTATTAGGAATCGGGACAATGCATACTTGCTTGTTGTCACTTAGTTCATTGTAAGTTTTCATTCGCAAGCTTACGATTGCCGCTTCGTTCGCCTTTAGCCTCACCCTCTTACTCAAGAATACCGGTGCTTTATTTTAATTCGCTATTATTTAATTTACCGGTTTAATTGCGTACCTCCTATCCGGGTTTCTTATCTTGAACATCGCATTGTTTCAATCAATTGTTACGTCGAAGTTCCTGATGAAGTCCCTACCTAAAATGAATTGGTCAGACTCATCTAGGTTTTCTACTACAAGAAAGCTCATCCACAGATTGCGTTCCCCCAGATTTAGGGCTATTATTGGTGTTCTGCCTAGCACCCGCAGCGCCCCTTTGTTAGCAGCTGACAACCGTATTCTCGAGTCTATCAAGTCATCTTTGTTGAAGCCCATTCGCTACCAAGTTTCGATTGGTATTACACTCAAGACCGCACCAGTATCGAGTAATCCACGCAAGTGAGTCTTCTTGCCACTTATGTCAAGCACGAGTGCTGATACGTCTGCTTCTGTCCCAATGTGCATTGTATCTTCCTCCAGCATGGCACAGTGTCCAATCGATCTTACCTTCAATTCTTCTCTGCCCACGTAGATCTGTCCCACTAGATCTTCATCACATGTTATCATCGTCTTCGTGTAGATGTCTATCCCGTCTATATTCAACTTCACCTCATGCGAACCATAAGCTTCTGTGTATCTGTTGTCCACGCGGACCGACTTGCTGCCACCTCTCGTGAGCAGCGCCCTCAAGGCTCTAGATGTCGTCTGTGGGCATATCGCACTCAAGTAGTCTGCGTATACGTCAATGTGCATTACTGTCTGGTCGCTGGGTTCACTTAAGTTCCTTGTCACTTCATGTCCACCTACAGTGATTATCGACATTATCCTGGCTCCGATTTTCGTTATGCCAAATGGCTTTCCTGTCACCATTTTCAGAGTGTTGTAATTTCCACTCTTTGTCGACCCTACTACAGCATCTGGCACTGGCACCGAGCAACTTACGGTCTCATTCAATCTCTGTCTGTCGATTTCTTGCTTCAACCTTTGCTCTATTTCCTTCGTTGCTAGGTCCTGTTTCACCTTGTTGATCGCCTCTGACGCCGCTTTCTCATAATTTATCTCTAGGGCGTTCTTGGCCGTGGCCTCTATCGCATTGTTAGCCTGCGTTACCGCCTTCACTGTCTTCGTTGGCAGTTCCGTACTCGGTGCTTCTAAGTTTTTTGCTTCAAACTCGGTTTGTCTATTTCGCTGATTCTGCACCGCCGCTAATGCCAATTTATGTTTGGGGTAACTCTGGTTCTTGACCGCCTCCCAAAGCAAATGACAATCCATCCTAAAGTGCCCCTCTTGATTGCAGAAGAAGCATCTTGCACCTATCCTAATGATTAAGCCACTATAGTACTCGTGTTCTTCCATCTGGCTCATGTCCTCCTCATCTGGTGCGTACCCCAGCCTCTTCATGCCCTGCTTGTATGTTGTGCAATCTGCCACGTGATGATCAACTGACCCGCAGTTCGCGCATGATCTACGTTTGTCCATGTCATCTCTAGGCTTGTACCATGACGACCTTCGTGGTTGGCTCCCCCCTTGCATATTCATGTTATCTGAATGTGAGTACTTCTTGGGCTTCATTAGCACGTACTCTCTCGACTTCTGTCTTATCTCTTCTGGAGTCGTTGCACTGTTTTTCGACAATGTATAGTATGTTGCTAACATTGTTCTCAAGTGATCACTCTTTACCCCATCAATGAACTTTGAGGCGATGCTAAAGTTTCTTCTGTTGGTGGACTCTTCCGGGTCACTCCTTCGTCTCAAGCTCTCTAGATTATCTAGGAACCTGTCTATCGATTCATCGTCCCTTTGCCTTTTCAAATTGCATCATCGCTTGACGACCCTTCATGCCTGACCCGAATCCATTCAATCGATCCTCCGTCGATCCTCCGTCACTATGTCTCTTGGTTTCATCCCGACCATCATTGCCAACCTTTCAGTGAATGACGTTCTTTTTGCTTGAGACTCGTCCTTTACCGTTTCTGGCGTGTTGCCCGTTGTGTCTTCCACAGTGTCTATCGGCGAGAACACCATGGACTTTGGAATTGGTTCTTCTGCATTCGGCATCGGTGTTGACTCTGCCGTCTTCTTCTCCACCTCATCCACACTCTGGTCTGATGTCTCTAGGTCAATCTCGTTGGCGGGTTCCACTTGTTTCCCTTCCATGCCCTCTTTTGTTTTGTTCTCTGTATTACTCCTCGTGTTAACCATGCTAACTGAAAAAATCTTCCTTGTTACTTTTGGGCCCATAGCTGTCGTTTTACGTAGCGACGAGTTATATTTTGTCTTTGATTCTATAGATCTTTTTTCAGCCAACGGTACCCTGCTCCGTCTCATGATTTCTATTTACTATTGATTCTATTTACAATATTGGTATTTACAAAATCCTATTCTAAAAAAAATTTTGCTATTAAAAAGAAAAACTACTTTTCTGTTCCTTCTACGACTTTGTTATAATTCTACTCATTCGTGATCCTAGCACTATCGTGTGCCGACTAGTCCTATTGCTTTTGACTCAATTATTTCGACCTGTCTTAAGACCCTTTAGTACCGTCACCCCAATTCTTCGTGCTGTCCCAAGCTTTCTCTCTACTGTCCCAAGACTATTCAGTGCTCTCCCAGTACTTCTTGTTAGTGTCCCAAGACCACTGTCCCAAGACCCTTGCCCTAAGACTACTGTCCCAAGACTACTGTCCCAAGACTAGTGTCCTAAGACTACTGTCCCAAGACTACTGTCCCAAGACTACTGTCCCAATACTAGTGTCCCAAGACTACTGTCCCAATACTAGTGTCCCGAAACTACTGTCCCAAGACTACTGTCCCAAGACTACTGTCCAAGACTACTGTCCCAAGACCACTGTCCTAAGACCACTGTCCCAAGACCACTGTCCCAAGACTACTGTCCCAAGACTACTGTCCCAAGACCAGCGTCCCAAGACTGTGTCGTACCAAGACTGCTCTGGCCCAAGACTGTCCCAAGACTGCACCGTCCCAAGACTGTCCCAAGACTGCGCTGCTGCAAGACTGTCTTTAGACTGCAATGTCACAAGACTTCTTCGGTACTGTCCCAAGACTTGTCACCAAGTGTCTGGATAGTAGGATCTCTTCTTCTTCGTTGTGGGGACTCTTGAACCCCTGTACCGTGTACCGCTGTACTGTTCTGTTCCTTCTAAGATTTTGTTAAAATTCTACTATTTCGTGATCCTAACACTATCGTGTTCCGACTAGTCCTTTTGCTTTTGATTCAATTATTTCGACCTGTCTTAAGACCCTTTAGTACCGTCACCCCAATTCTTCGTGCTGTCCCAAGCTTTCTCTCTACTGTCCCAAGACTATTCAGTGCTGTCCCAGTACTTCTTGTTAGTGTCCCAAGACCACTGTCCCAAGACCCTTGCCCTAAGACTACCGTCCCAAGACCCTTGCCCTAAGGCTACTGTCCCAAGACTACTGTCCCAAGACTAGTGTCCCAAGACTACTGTCCCAAGACTACTGTCCCAAGACTACTGTCCCAATACTAGTGTCCCAAGACTACTGTCCCAATACTAGTGTCCCGAAACTACTGTCCCAAGACTACTGTCCCAAGACTACTGTCCCAAGACTACTGTCCAAGACTACTGTCCCAAGACCACTGTCCTAAGACCACTGTCCCAAGACCACTGTCCCAAGACTAGTGTCCCAAGACTATTATCCCAAGACCACTGTCCCAAGACCACTGTCCCAAGACTACCGTCCCAAGACCCTTGCCCTAAGACTACTGTCCCAAGACTACTGTCCCAAGACTAGTGTCCCAAGACTAGTGTCCCAAGACTACTGTCCCAAGACTACTGTCCCAAGACTACTGTCCCAAGACTACTGTCCCAATACTAGTGTCCCAAGACTACTGTCCCAAGACTACTGTCCCAAGACTACTGTCCCAATACTAGTGTCCCAAGACTACTGTCCCAAGACTAGTGTCCCAAGACTACTGTCCCAAGACTACTGTCCCAAGACTACTGTCCCAATACTAGTGTCCCAAGACTACTGTCCCAATACTAGTGTCCCGAAACTACTGTCCCAAGACTACTGTCCCAAGACTACCGTCCCAAGACCCTTGCCCTAAGACTACTGTCCCAAGACTACTGTCCCAAGACTAGTGTCCCAAGACTACTGTCCCAAGACTACTGTCCCAAGACTACTGTCCCAATACTAGTGTCCCAAGACTACTGTCCCAATACTAGTGTCCCGAAACTACTGTCCCAAGACTACTGTCCCAAGACCACTGTCCTAAGACCACTGTCCCAAGACTACTGTCCCAAGACCAGCGTCCCAAGACTGTGTCGTACCAAGACTGCTCTGGCCCAAGACTGTCCCAAGACTGCACCGTCCCAAGACTGTCCCAAGACTGCGCTGCTCCAAGACTGTCCCTAGACTGCAATGTCACAAGACTTCTTCGGTACTGTCTCAAGACTTGTCACCAAGTGTCTGGATAGTAGGATCTCTTCCTCTTCGTTGTGGGGACTCTTGAACCCCTGTACCGTGTACCGCTGTACTGTTCTGTTCCTTCTAAGATTTTGTTAAAATTCTACTAATTCGTGATCCTAACACTATCGTGTTCCGAATAGTCCTTTTGCTTTTGATTCAATTATTTCGACCTGTCTTAAGACCCTTTAGTACCGTCACCCCACTTCTTCGTGCTGTCCCAAGCTTTCTCTCTACTGTCCCAAGACTATTCAGTGCTGTCCCAGTACTTCTTGTTAGTGTCCCAAGACCACTGTCCCAAGACCCTTGCCCTAAGACTACACTCCCAAGACGCTTGCCCTAAGACTACTGTCCCAAGACTACTGTCCCGGAACTACTGTGCCAAGACTACTGTCCCAAGACTACTGTCCCAAGACTACACTGTCCCAAGACTGCTGTCCCAAGACTGCTGTCACAGGACCACTGTCCCAAGACTGCACTGTCCCAAGACTACTGTCCCAAGACTACTGTCCCAAGACTACTGTCCCAATACTAGTGTCCCAAGACTACTGTCCCAATACTAGTGTCCCGAAACTACTGTCCCAAGACTACTGTCCCAAGACCACTGTCCTAAGACCACTGTCCCAAGACTACTGTCCCAAGACCAGCGTCCCAAGACTGTGTCGTACCAAGACTGCTCTGGCCCAAGACTGTCCCAAGACTGCACCGTCCCAAGACTGTCCCAAGACTGCGCTGCTCCAAGACTGTCCCTAGACTGCAATGTCACAAGACTTCTTCGGTACTGTCTCAAGACTTGTCACCAAGTGTCTGGATAGTAGGATCTCTTCCTCTTCGTTGTGGGGACTCTTGAACCCCTGTACCGTGTACCGCTGTACTGTTCTGTTCCTTCTAAGATTTTGTTAAAATTCTACTAATTCGTGATCCTAACACTATCGTGTTCCGAATAGTCCTTTTGCTTTTGATTCAATTATTTCGACCTGTCTTAAGACCCTTTAGTACCGTCACCCCACTTCTTCGTGCTGTCCCAAGCTTTCTCTCTACTGTCCCAAGACTATTCAGTGCTGTCCCAGTACTTCTTGTTAGTGTCCCAAGACCACTGTCCCAAGACCCTTGCCCTAAGACTACCGTCCCAAGACCCTTGCCCTAAGGCTACTGTCCCAAGACTACTGTCCCAAGACTAGTGTCCCAAGACTACTGTCCCAAGACTACTGTCCCAAGACTACTGTCCCAATACTAGTGTCCCAAGACTACTGTCCCAATACTAGTGTCCCGAAACTACTGTCCCAAGACTACTGTCCCAAGACTACTGTCCCAAGACTACTGTCCAAGACTACTGTCCCAAGACCACTGTCCTAAGACCACTGTCCCAAGACCACTGTCCCAAGACTAGTGTCCCAAGACTATTATCCCAAGACCACTGTCCCAAGACCACTGTCCCAAGACTACCGTCCCAAGACCCTTGCCCTAAGACTACTGTCCCAAGACTACTGTCCCAAGACTAGTGTCCCAAGACTAGTGTCCCAAGACTACTGTCCCAAGACTACTGTCCCAAGACTACTGTCCCAAGACTACTGTCCCAATACTAGTGTCCCAAGACTACTGTCCCAAGACTACTGTCCCAAGACTACTGTCCCAATACTAGTGTCCCAAGACTACTGTCCCAAGACTAGTGTCCCAAGACTACTGTCCCAAGACTACTGTCCCAATACTAGTGTCCCAAGACTACTGTCCCAATACTAGTGTCCCGAAACTACTGTCCCAAGACTACTGTCCCAAGACTACCGTCCCAAGACCCTTGCCCTAAGACTACTGTCCCAAGACTACTGTCCCAAGACTAGTGTCCCAAGACTACTGTCCCAAGACTACTGTCCCAAGACTACTGTCCCAATACTAGTGTCCCAAGACTACTGTCCCAATACTAGTGTCCCGAAACTACTGTCCCAAGACTACTGTCCCAAGACCACTGTCCTAAGACCACTGTCCCAAGACTACTGTCCCAAGACCAGCGTCCCAAGACTGTGTCGTACCAAGACTGCTCTGGCCCAAGACTGTCCCAAGACTGCACCGTCCCAAGACTGTCCCAAGACTGCGCTGCTCCAAGACTGTCCCTAGACTGCAATGTCACAAGACTTCTTCGGTACTGTCTCAAGACTTGTCACCAAGTGTCTGGATAGTAGGATCTCTTCCTCTTCGTTGTGGGGACTCTTGAACCCCTGTACCGTGTACCGCTGTACTGTTCTGTTCCTTCTAAGATTTTGTTAAAATTCTACTAATTCGTGATCCTAACACTATCGTGTTCCGAATAGTCCTTTTGCTTTTGATTCAATTATTTCGACCTGTCTTAAGACCCTTTAGTACCGTCACCCCACTTCTTCGTGCTGTCCCAAGCTTTCTCTCTACTGTCCCAAGACTATTCAGTGCTGTCCCAGTACTTCTTGTTAGTGTCCCAAGACCACTGTCCCAAGACCCTTGCCCTAAGACTACACTCCCAAGACGCTTGCCCTAAGACTACTGTCCCAAGACTACTGTCCCGGAACTACTGTGCCAAGACTACTGTCCCAAGACTACTGTCCCAAGACTACTGTCCCAAGATTACTGTCCCAAGACTACTGTCCCAAGACTACTGTCCCAAGACTACTGTCCCAAGACTAGTGTCTCAAGACTATTATCCCAAGACCACTGTCCCAAGACCACTGTCCCAAGACCACTGTCCCAAGACCACTGTCCCAAGACTACTGTCCCAAGACTACTGTCCCAAGACCAGTGTCCCAAGACTGTGTCGTACCAAGACTGCTCTGGCCCAAGACTGTCCCAAGACTACACCGTCCCAAGACTGTCCCAAGACTGCGCTGCTCCAAGACTTTCCCCAGACTGCAATGTCACAGACTTCTTCGGTACTGTCCCAAGACTTGTCACCAAGTGTCTGGATAGTAGGATCTCTTCTTCTTCGTTGTGGGGACTCTTGAACCACTGTACCGTGTACCACCACTTGAGCTCTAGTAAAAACTTTCCCAAAATATATATCTTAATGGCCAAAATCCAAATACTGACCCCCCTGTGTTTATCTCCCTTTCGTTGTTTCAGGCTATTTGAAACCCCAACTTCTTCGCAGGTATCTTGTGATCACCTGTTCGTTCAAATATCAACAACAAATTCTCACCAAAACGTAAAAATTTAAACAGGAAAAATTACAAAAACAGAGAGATGAACCCACCTAAAATTCAAAGCTGACAGATGTCAACCTTTATCCGAAAAAATGTCTAGTACCCGATTGCCACGTGTTTTCCTCCCCCTGCTAGCGATCTTATGGGGTATCACAAAAACTGTCTATGTCCGTTCCCCCCTACCGATCCGACCAGGGTACCTACCTTAACTCGATGTTAAATTTAGATATCCGCTTCTTATAACCTGCGCGTGTAAGTATATAATGTAACTAAATCGACGATGCCGAACAATTAGTTACTCTAAGGTGTCCCCCCCTTTTTACACTTTACAACCACCAACCTTTAACCTAACCAGCCCCCCTTCTAACCTCCTCCCTCTTTAGCCCCCCTCTTAAGCCAAAAAATCCCTTCAGCGCCGGGTGCTAAACCTCTCGAGAGAAAACCGTAGACCTGTTTCCAGGCCTGCTTGTGTAAAAACTTCCTCAAAACAATGGGGCTCCGCTTATCCAATTTCACACTTATTTCCTATAAAGTAACGTGGATTTTAACGATATCCGTTTGTCCAACTTGAGAACACCCCTGTGCGTCCTCTTCTTGTTGTAGCGATCCCGTGCTGGATGTCCCCTTGACGTGCACTGCACTTGACACCAGCACCACCTTCCCACTTGGCTGGTCACCTCTTCCAGTCAAGTCTCCTAGCGGTTCAGCTCAGTCCTTGTGAACCACTTTCCCACTCGGCTGGTCACCTCTTCCAGTCAAGTCTCCTAGTGGTCCGGCTCTGTCCTTGTGAACCACTTTCCCACTCGGCTGGTCACCTCTTCCAGTCAAGTCTCCTAGTGGTCCGGCTAGGTCGCAAGCTATCTGAAAACCCTTAACAACGCCCCCCACTTGGGCACCTTATTGAAGTCACTGGTTTAGATTGTTTAAATCGGTCTTATAAAACAGTACGGGTTTACTATTTGATTAATATAAAGGTTTGATCCACCTAATCTGGTATCAAAGTCACTGTCATTTTTGTTTTATGGTGTTTGTTATTTTTTCTATACTTTTTTCTTGTTATTGTTTCGTTTTTTATCTTTTTGCTCGTGTTTTTGTCCCCCTAGTTACCCCCCCCCCCCTCTTACTCGGTTAGCTAAGCCTCGTTCGGAGAGCGTACCAGGAAGTTTTCTCAAATTTTCTTAAAAAGCTATCACGGTACAACCGGAAGGTTTACACGTTCCCGCTGAACCGTACCACCGGTACTCTAGAATGGGCATGTAGCCCGGAGCTGTGTCAAGTGGGTTCGACTCCGTAGTCATGATGTCGTACAAACACCTAGGAGCGCCATAACAACACTATGTAACAGTCGCCTACTTCGGTCACATATGAGGCTTAAGAAAAATAGGCCCTATAATCATTGGCTCAAGAGTCAGGGACACTATCTCTTGTGTTTTTCTACCTCAAAAACGGTCGGAGCCAATTCGGTTCGCTTGCGACATGAGACCAGAACCCGTTACAGCTTAAGGGCCTCTACCAAAATACCCCCCCCCCACTCTAGAAAATAAAAACGTCCCCATACTTAGGTCTCAAAATACCCAAAATACACGAACGCCGTTAAAAACAGGTTCGGAACAATCCGTTAAGTTACTTTTTTATTGGACAGTGGAACTTTGATCCATTTCAGATGGATCAACTGTGACATTCGACCAGAATGTGAAAAATGCAATCTCTGCAGAATTCGAATTTTTAGCAGCGAGCCTTCCGGATTGGTGATTATTAAGAATTAAGAACGTTATTTGAACGATTGAACAAAACGTGAAGGTTAAAGGATTCGGAAATTGCTAATTTTTAATTTTTCGAAGTGATTACGTAACATTTCTGAGAAACGTCAGAAACGGCCGGGGCGGAAGGGTAGTTCGGAACGCGGAAGCCTTCCGGATTACCGTGAATACCTTTTTAACTTGGTTAAGACCGAAAATTCACGAATCAGGAAGGGTGGGGGGATCGGCCATTCCCTCGTTCCATGAGAGGTTTGTGACCAAAAACACTTAAAGATATATATAAAACCAAACAAAAAGTAGTATAGTACCCAAGAAAAACAAAAAACATAAAAAATAACCGAAAAAACCAAAAACTGTTTAAAAAAAAAGTAAAAAATCAGTAGAAATCATCCCCCCAGACAAGATGTGATCCGACCCCCCGTTTGTTGTTGATAGATATATTGTTGTTACAGGCATTTATATCAGTCAGGATCGTTACGATCAGTTTTGTAGCCCGTTTGTGAGGCTTGTACTGTAGGGTTATTTGAGCATTTAAGCACGTTAATGATAAATTGCGCTCAATCCGGAAGGATCAGCTGATTTGCGCTCAATTCGGAAGGGTCTTGGGAGAAGACTGATCCGGCAAGCAGTACAAGGAGCAACAAGAAGGGGCTCAACGACAACAACAATCGACTGTTGGGTATCGTTAACAAGTTTTGTATCCCTTTTGGTACAAAAATTAAGATAGTAATCTGTGGGGGCTCGACAGTGCTGCACTGTAGTGACCCTTCACCGAACTGCGAATATCCGAGTTAAGCACCTTAATTCGGATATTAAACAAACCGGGAGGGGAATTGTATTACTATTATTATTACTTATATAGCCTATATTAATAGTCTTATATCGTTTTTCAATGAAAAACAACGAAAATAGACCGGTTTTTAGGGTCAAAATAGCGACGTTTTGATCCCCCCACAAGTCGCGATTTTTGAGATATCGATTTTTTTTTAAACAGAAAAAAGCGCTAAAATAGTGTGTTACATCGTAACTGCACTACCATAAAAGATAGAACCGGTTAAGTTTAGTTCGAAAGTGGTTGGAACTATTTTGGTACCGAAAACCGAAATTTCGTGATTTTTGAGAAAACGAAACAATATAAATTTAGAAATTTTTTTGAAATTTTTGAGTTACGACAGTAAAAATAGTTGTTCGGACAACGTCCACTTTTGAATCTACAAGTTTTAAAACCCGCTACCCGAAAGCCTTCCGGGTTGCAGAGAAATCGAACTTAACGTGTTTGATTTGGTGGATTCATCAATCCGGAGGGGTACAGGTAGCATAGTTTTTCGCAAATTTTTTCAACTAAAGCGTTTTAGATCGGGCTTTTTGCATTGAAATAGAAGAATATAGGCCTTCTGAGCTCGGATCAATAATTTTTAGGTCGAAAGGACCAGATTTGCGGAAAAAGTTAGGCGGAACCTATAAGAGAGAAAATTTTTGAGTTTAGAAAAAAGACGTTTTGGTTAATAACTTTGGAACTACTGGGCATATCGAGTTGATCTTGGTACCAATAGATCAGAAATTGGCTGAGCTTACTAATAGGGACAAAAAATTTTGCGGAAAAGTAAGCGTGAAAATTTTTTGAGATTGTTTTTAGCAAATTCACCAATTAGGGAGGGTAGACCCTTCACCTTTTATAAATTTCTTTTAGAAAAGCCCTCATACCCCTACTAAAAGGTAACAGCGGTTGAATAAAGTAACTTTAGGCTGTTCTAGACGGAAAGGGAAGGCTAAAGGCACAGCAAAACCTTAATCGAGCCGAAATTAGGCGAGCGATAAGACCCTTCACCGTTAGTGTGAATTGTCAAATAAGAGGCTTAACTTCAATCCGGAAGGGTCTAGGAAAGTAGCACATACCCTTCCTAGTTAACTGAAAAAGCAAAATTGCATCGGAGAACGTATCCGGAGGGGTATAGGTTGAAAGTGGGAAATCTCCGAAAAGCTACTTTTACAAAACCAGAGGGCTCCCAATCCGGAGGGGTCAAATTTTTTTTTTCAAGTTAGGAGGGGTCCGAATCCGGAGGGGTCTTATAGTTGCTAATTCGGAGGGGTCCAAATTCGGAGGGGTCTTATATTAACTAACTCAGAGGGGTCCCAATCTGGAGGGGTCTAGATTCTATTAGTCCGAAAGGGTCCTATTTGTGCCAATCCGGAGGGGTATTATTTTATTAAAGGACTTAAGTAGACGAAAGAAAGACTAAAGTGAGAGGCATTAGGTTATTAGCACACAGGCTAGGTATCAGTGACTGCACTGGTAACTTGCCTTTCAATAAGAACCAGACCAAAACAAAACAGGTCCGAACTCGGATATTCGCGACACTAAGTCTAAATTAAAAAGAGCGTGATTCATTGGTGTGGATTGTAACATAAAACGTTTTTGGGAAAAGTGACTGCCCTGAGGATTTTAGTAGGTCTAGCTCGGGCAGTCCGAAGGCAGATAGGTAACACGGTACTCGGTGGGTGCAATAGACGCCCACTTGAGAAAATTACTGCCTTCAAAGTTTTGTCTGTTTGGTGCAGCACCGAGCAGGGAAAGCTTTTTCTTTAAAAGACAGGTTCGACTATTGTACTGCGACCGACTAAGAGTACATTACACATACGTTTTTTTTAATAGAGGTATTCATATTCTGACATTAAATTTATATATTTTGTTTTTGATTTTAAATCAACACAAACTGTGCTTGATTGGGTAGTGAGTACACTATCTTTTAAGTTGACTGATAACATCATATTGTGCTAGTTTTCAAATCTTACGACCGATAATCGGTTAGTGTGATTAAATTTTATACAAACTGTACTCTGATAATATACAGGGATTCATGGTCACTATTTAATAGAATCTTGTGAAATTTATTGTGTTGTGTCATTATTATTGTTAATAAAACTATAAAGTCTCTAGCAATCGAGTTAAGTGTATAGGCATTAAAAAGTGACAAATAGAGAATGAGTCTAGACAAGTCAAGGATACCAAAACGAGGTAATAGCTCTAGGAAATTCATACCTGAAAAGCAAAGAAAAACGATGACCGATCCTTTTGTGGATTGGATCAAGCGATCCCGGTCCGACAAAGGGGAGACGGTTTCAGGCAGAATGGTTGAAACGAGAAGTCAGAAGACCTCAGAAGAGCGAAAAGAACTGTTAGAAGTGGAGGTCAATACGGACCATACCATGAACGACAACCAGGAAGAAAATGGACTGGAAGGAAGAGGCAGAAGGCTGGCGAGTGAATCTACTCCGGTAGAACAAGGCCATGATTTTGCCACTTCCACCGGGACATCGGATCGAGAGGAGATGTCGGAACTGTCCGACATCTCGACTGAAATAGCGGCAGCTAGAAGATCTCCGACAGACAACACTATGATGGCAGGCGGAACTGGGAAACAAACAACGTCATCATCATTCTCAGAAAGAATGAAGAACACCTTCGGAAACATCTTTCCATTCAGCATGGGAGGAGGAGCAGGAAACGACGGTGAATCCCAGGAGGAAGAGGATGAAGAGGAGCAAGGGGACTTTGGATCTCAAGTCAGCCTCAATAGTTCGATCCAGGAGAATGAGGCACACGTCGGAAGAGAGACTGGAACCATGGACAAATTTGGTGTAGTGACAACGATAAGCAAAGAGGCAAACACACCGGGCCAGTCAAAAGACTTCGCGATTAGGACAAGTTCAAAGCCACAAACTGGATGGAGAGAGTAGAACCAGAGGGCTAGGCAACGCGTTAGCGGATCCTGAAATAGATAAGGAAAAGACGTCGAGACAGAGAGTCATGGCCCGGATCTCGACCAGCACGAAGCTACCTGGGACCGACAGGGTTGCACCGCCACTAGTAACGCCACTCGTGAATAACGGGGCAGCACTAGAAGAAGCCTTAAACAACATAGTGGACAGTTTAGGAGAACAAAACGAACAGATGTCAATAAGGATGAGTGAACTAGAAAGAGCAGTTCACATTGAAAGAGAAAGTCTGCGGGAAGAAATAAACCGCAACAGACAAGAAGTTGGCAGGAGCAAAAAACGCTTGAAAGAAAGAACGGACAAACATATGGCGAGGAATTTGTCGCGAATGACAAGAGAGGCGGAACAGCGAGAGTTACGCTTAAGAGACGACATGGAGAAGTTAAGAATTCAACAAGAGCAGTCTCTTGGGACTCTTGACACAAAGATAGACGCGATGATGGAGAGGCGAACTCAGGCTATCATGGATAGGTTGGACGGGCTACTAAGCAGCAAGAGTGGACCAAAAGAAGGAGAACCAAACTCGGGAGGTCCCAGCAGGGAACCGAGGGTGAATTTCAATGAACATCAGAAGAGGAAGACGTATGGATCCACTAGAGGCAGGGGCAGTTCATCAGGCTATGCCACAAGGGGTAATGGAGCATGGGGCCCGAACAGTAGAGCAAGTTCAATGGGGAACAGACAGACCTCTAACGAACGACCAACGCAAGGCACACATGGGACTGGGAGAAGTGATTCCGGTAACAGGGGGCATACAAGAGCGAGGAGGGGTCATGAGGACACCCAAGCGGGAAACACTCACGGCAACTCGGATTGCAGGGATGCACCGCATACGGAGTCTTTGACGAGGTGTGAGGACACTCAAGCGGGACACTCAAGAGATGCTACGGCAATGGCCACAGCATTTGAACCCCTAAACAGGTCTTTGGAGACATTCCTGACAAGGTTATCCAGAACCAATGAACGCACTGAGAAGTCCAGAATAGTCTTTAAGAAACCAAGATGCTATAAAGATGAATCTGATGGCTGTATTGATACCTGGATAGAGGTAATGAAGCTGCATTTCGAGGAAGAGGACTTGTCGGAGAGACAGGAATGCAGTGCGCTCACCAGCAACTTAGAAGGGACAGCCCTGAACTGTGTCATGGCCAAGAAGCAACATCAACGTGACACTGCTGAGAAAATCTTCGAAATCTTGTTAAACCGTTTCGGATCAGGGGTGCAGGGGCACCAGGCGATGATGCGCTTCGAGAAACGGAGGCATCAAGAAGATGAAACGATAGACAAAATTCTCGATGATTTGGAAATGCTGAGAAGACGCAGCCAACCGGATGAGTCAAACCGAAGGATGAACCTGGCCGTAGCCTCAAAATTCATCGATGGTGTGAAGAATGATAAACTTCGAACAATGCTAGCAACGCATTACACACCACTATCAACCAACGCGCCAACACCAGAGGAGTTGAGGCTCAAGTCAAAAGAGTATCTTTTGTTTAAACCTCCTTCGAGATCTGGATACTACAAGAACAATTATGGCAATTTTAACAACGGACCAGCAAACCAAGGGAACAATTGGTACAAACCGAGGGATGATATGGACAAGAGAAGCTCTTGTGCCAATTGCAGTTCAACAGACCATCATGTGTCAGCATGCCCAGCTTACAAACAAGGCATGAAAGCAATAGGCTTTAGCCTCGAGGACGAAGATGCGTCAGAATTGGACCATGAGGATTTCATGAGAGGAGTAATTGCGAAATTCGGCCCGAGGTGTTTCTTTTGCAACTTGGAAGGTCATTTTAAATCAGATTGTCCGCAATTCTGGGATGCAGTGGCAGACATCAAGCATCCAAGACATGAAGAAGCTTTGTCAGGAGTGAAAGCCAGCAAGGCTCGACTTTTGAGTGAAGCGGAGCCACGCAGAAAGGATAAACCTCAAGAGCTGGCGGCAAAGAAAATGCAAGCGGTAACAGAGGAGACAGTTGAGCCGGAACCAGCAACTGCGGCTGATGACTTCAAGATCGATTATAGGGCAGCCGCGAGGGATGCTCTAAAAAGAGTGCAGCAGGAACTAGTGACGAAAGAGATCGAACAAAAAGTGAAACTTGAACTGGAGAATGAGAAACTTCAGGAGCAACTGAATACCTCCGAAGCAACGGAGTTCGAAGAAACGAAAGTACCAAGTAGTTTGAACATGAAACTTAAAGTGATCTCCGGTAAGAGGTTCGGCATGGTGCCGCAAGGAAACAAGATACAGTCGATAATCTCAGTGGCTGGACACTAGGTAATAAGAAATCTGAGTGAACCATCTGAGTTCACTTTGATGCATTTTGGACACCTATGCAGATTATCTGAGGCAGGTTGAGCCACGCACCGAGTCGAGAGCTGTGCGAGCACTACTAACGACGGGTGGCCCTCGCATGAAGAAACTTCATGGACGCTACCTGGAGGTCTATGGGCCGTATCAAATATTGCTGAACGTGGATGGAATCAGTATCTACACCAGGACTTATGTAACAACAGATGATGACCACATGGGGCAGATCTATTTGGGTGAAGAGGAACTCAAAGTCCGCAGGATAGGCCATGACGCCATGATGGAACAAGACGCGGTACACATTGAATATGAAGCAGAAGTGACAGCACATCTGCTCGACACCAACGGAACAAAAATCGGAGTCACAGGGCTTTCTGGACACAGGAGCGGTAGTGAGTGTGATGCCGATAAAAACTTGGGAAAGAATGGGCTTCACGCGGGAAGATCTGATTCCTACGAATCTCCGACTGGCCGCAGCCAATCGAGGAGCTATCTACGTAGCCGAAAGAACACCAAAAACGGTCCTCCACATGGGAGGACGAGATCTTTGGATGAGCTTCCTGGTGGTAGAGAACCTGGACGACGCCGACCTATTCATCCTGGGCAGAGATTTTGTCAGGAATTTTGACGTGATGATTGACTTGAAACAACGGTCTGATACGGATTAGAAACCCGGACCGAAAGTATGTTAAGAGACCAATTAATAGGATAATAACAGACGAAAACAAGGTACCAATTTTTTTTGGATAGAAAAGTAAACTACAACCAGGACAAGCTGTGGTAGCAATTTTTAGAATGAGAAATTTGAATTCGTTAAGTGATAGTAAACAGGTTTGCTTAGTACCGAATCCAAAATAGTCAGAGTTCGGTGATTTTAGGCCGGAGCTTCTCGGTAACGCGAAACGGACTGTGTGTCAGTGTGTTGTTGAACACACTGGACACCACGGTTCAATCCAGCGTGGAAAGAAGCTTGGCTACGCTTTGCCGATGAGGACCGACTATGAGGAGACACAAAACTTGAAGAAATATAGTGTGAAAGACTGTCCTTATCATGCCAATAAAGATAAAATTTTAAAGAGGATTAATGAATTAAAATCTGTTCATAAATTGTTTTCAATGAAATCCGAAACCGGACGACGGCTTATCAAGCTGCTCGAATTTTCCGGAACGCCCCTCGTCATATGAACTGGAATCTGACAAACCGGTTTTGC
Organism: Symsagittifera roscoffensis; assembly: GCF_963678635.1. Classification (NCBI taxonomy): domain Eukaryota; kingdom Metazoa; phylum Xenacoelomorpha; order Acoela; family Convolutidae; genus Symsagittifera; species Symsagittifera roscoffensis. Next base: position 5,100,096 of record NC_087068.1, on the reverse strand, counting down.
CAGAGATAGAACATTTAAAAGGGAAAATAGATGAGGGAGATTTCAAAAAATTGCGGGACCTCCTAAATCGGAACGCAGATAAATTTTCAAAACATAAGGCGGATATCGGTTGCTGTAATTTCGTCGAACACGAAATCGAACTAGAAGAGGGCGCCGTTCCCCATAGGAAAAGCGCAAGGCGAATGACGCCACACAAATCGGAAGCGTGCCGAGCGGAACTAGAAATGTTGCTTGAATACGACATGATAGAACCCTCGAAATCGCCATGGGCTTGCGGGGTAGTAATGGCGAAAAAGAAAGGGCAGCTTAGATTTTGTTGCGACTTTCGTTACTTGAACGCGGTAACGATAAAAGATGCGCACCCGATAACGCGAATAGACGAGAGCCTATCTAAACTTGGTGATGCCAAGTTCTTCACCACATTGGAATTTGGTTCTGCCTTCTGGCAGTTCCCTCTGCGGAAGAAGGACAGAGAGAAAACCGGATTCGCGTGCGAATTGGGATTGTACCAGTGGAAGAGGATGCCCTTCGGCTTGTGCAATGCAACGGCCACTTTTCAAAGACTGATGGCTCAGGCTTTGACGAGAGTGACCAAGAAGTACGGGAATCTCGTGATGTGCTACGTGGATGACGTAGTCATAGCGACACCGACCCTGGAAGACCATAGATAAAATTTTAAAGAGGATTAATGAATTGAAATCTGTTCATAAATTGTTTTCAATGAAATCCGAAACGGACGACGGCTTATCAAGCTGCTCGAATTTTCCGGAACGCCCCTCGTCATATGAACTGGAATCTGACAAACCGGTTTTGCCAGAGATAGAACATTTAAAAGGGAAAATAGATGAGGGAGATTTCAAAACTGTGTTGAAAACTGGTTGGAATCTGCAAACCGGTTTGTCAGATTCCAGTTCATATGACGAGGGGCGTTCCGGAAAATTCGAGCAGCTTGATAAGCCGCCGTCCGTTTCGGATTTCATTGAAAACAATTTATGAACAGATTTTAATTCATTAATCCTCTTTAAAATTTTATCTTTATTGGCATGATAAGGACAGTCTTTCACACTATATTTCTTCAAGTTTTGTGTCTCCTCATAGTCGGTCCTCATCGGCAAAGCGTAGCCAAGCTTCTTTCCACGCTGGATTGAAACCGGAAGCAGTGGAAGCAGTGTTGACTTAGAAAGACCCCAGAACGGACACACAGCTCCTGAGCTTCCTAGGGTTTGCCAATTACTACCGAGAATTCATAAAAGGATATGCGGACTTTTAGGTGTATCCGATGCAGAAGTTGATGCGCAACAAGGGGAAAAAGTTCGAATGGAACGATGAGGCACAGGTTGCTTTCGAGAACATAAAGCGGGAACTGTGCGAAGCGCCAGTGCTGGGCATGCCTACAGAAAAGGGCATATATGTTCTCGACACAGACGCATCGGTGGTGGCCATCTCAGGAATCTTGCATCAAGAGCAAGAATGGAACGGAAGAACAGTTCTCCGTCCCATTTCATACGGCAGCAAGGTCTTGAGTGACACAGAGATGAAATATGGCGCACCAAAAGCAGAAATGTTTGCAGTAGTCACCTTCGTGGAAAAGTACCGTGCATACTTGGGGAGCGCTCCCTTCAAGTTACGCGTGGACAACAGAGCGTTATCCTGGTTGAAGACCTACTCGATTGATCGGAGTTATATTGGTAGATGGATAGTCAGATTGGATGGCTACCATATGATAATCGAACATAGGATGCGTGATAAACACCAGAATAATGACAGCCTCAGCAAGAAAACTGAGTTCTATGAAAGATTGGAACAGAAGCAGGCCAATCAGGCGGAAATAAAGGAGGGATTCTCGTTTCTGGACAAAGAAACTTATGAAGCGCTTCCCTTAACGAGATGGTTGGATAAGTCTGGACATCCAATTCCAGGGCACCCTGAGTTACCTGTAGAGAAAGCAGCCGAGATAAAGATCCTATCCAAGGAGGACCCGGTCCCCTTGGATCTGTTGCTGCGCTCAAACCTGGTCCAGCAAGAACTCTCTCGCATGAACATAAACAGCCTCTCATTATTGGATAAAACGGTGCAAGTCACACCGCAAGTGATGCGGATGCTGGGTGGATTGTTAGAAAGAGAAGTGACCAGAGATGACCCCGAGTGGACAGCAGCAGTGGCATCGCTAACAGTCAGTGAGAAAGTGAAGATCATGCCGTCCAGACGACAGCACGAAGAGAACGAGAGGGATTGTAGGACAATAGTTCAGCAACTAGCATCCTCAATACCCCAAGAGATTTTAACCAGTACTTCTTACGGACAGAAAGAACAGGGGAGTAGCAAGCGAAAGAAAACCGTCGCCTTTGTGGACCGGGGTAAAGAGGGTGAAGAGGTAGAACAAAATCTGCTGCAAGACTATTTGTCCGGGGAGAAGGATGATGAGAAAAACCAGCGATCACAAGATCAACACCCGGGACAAGAAAACTTGTCCGGGGAGTCTGAGATAGACGAGAAAATTCCTGATGAGAAACAGGACCTAGAGAACAAGGTTTTGTCCGGGTAGTTCAGATGGATGCGAAGAAAGCACAGAATGATCTGGAGGAGCGTGCAGTCTCCAGCACAACTCTTCGACGGATGATAATTCAGGAAGCTCAGGAATGGACACCTATTCAGACAGGAATTCGAGCTCGGAATCAGAACTGTCAAAACTGGCGATACACACGCTACTAGTGGAAACTCGGGCAAGGGACCTGGACAGAGAGGTGTACCAGGATCCTGACAGCGATCGCTACCTTATACCAAGCGAAAGAGTCTTTGACAACGCAGCGGATGACTTGGAGACAATAGCGGTATCGAAACGCTCGATAAGCCTGTTGCCGCAAAAAGAGGTAGTCAGGACTGATCTTCTGCCGTTTGAACAAGAAACACAACCGTTGGCGAAGATTTGGTGCGTTAAGATGGAAGAAGACACACATCAGCGCAACGAGCTGAATAGTCAGATGAGGGTCATGAAGACGTACTTGAAGGCGAGATACAGACTCTCGGACCTTCTAAGGGCGCAGAGAAATGATCGCATGACAAGCAACCTGAAAAGGTGGATCGAGAATGGTTCTCCGGATAAAGGGGACCTCGAGGAAGATAGTTATCGCATCCTGAGACAATACTTCATGCAGAAGGAAGGGAGGTTATATTTGAACAAGGACGGGATCGTGGCTTGCAAAAGAAGGGAGGAAGACAGAGTCCTATACAAGTATAACGCGATAGTGTTACCGCAACTCTATCAGACAGAACTATTATTCAGGTCACATGATCAGATGGGCCATCAGGGGATCGACAAAGTATATCAGAGGATCCTGAAGCGCTTTGAGTGGCCTGGGATGAAAAAGGCACGCGAGAAGTGGGTAACAGCATGTCTGTCATGCCAACAGGTCAAGGATCCAAGGAGTTTGCGATTTCCTTTACAATCGATCGAGTCGTCTGAATTCGACGAGTTGGTGCAGATAGATCACCAAAAGATATGCATGACATATAGTGGTTACAATCAGGTATTGGTCATGATAGATCATTTCACGAAGTACGCAGAGGCCGTGCCCTGCATAACTGCCTCGGCGGAAGAGACATGCGACCACCTGATCAATACGTGGATAGCAAGACATGGTTGTCCGATGACATTTCAATCGGATAATGGAACAGCTTTCGTAGGAGAGCTTACGAAAGAGCTAATCAGACGCTCACAGGTCGCTCAGGCTCACTCCACGACATACCACCCTCAAACGAATGGCTTAGTGGAAAAACAGAATAGGACGTTAGTGTCGATGCTGAGAGTATGTTGTTCCAGGTACATGACCGATTGGGACAGATACCTTCCACAGGTGATGGGAGCATATAACAGCACGCAACACTCCACCACTGGAGTCAGTCCACACATGATGCTAACTGGACACGAAAAGTCTTTACCCTTAACCTTCTTCTACTCAGAATATGAGGGAAAGAAAACATCCCCACAGGTCTACGTGAGGGATGTGATCAGACGCCAACAGGAGTTGAACGATTTGTGTAGACGAAATACTCAGCAGGCACAGGCAGGGCAGAGGAAAAAATTCGACAAGAAAGCAGCTGGTGCAAAGGCTTACTCGGTGGGAGACTACGTATGGGTATTTCAGAACGTTATACCACCGAAAGGGACAAAGAAGCTCCTAAAAAAGTGGAGGGGACCCTTCATGATTACAGAGGTGCACCAGGAGGGACGCTTTTATAGACTGAGTACTGGCCGAGCCGCGCACTACCAGAACATCAAGCCACACAATCCATCGACAGAAGACTGGTGTATACCTGCAGACATGGAAGAAGAGGATTATCTAATTATGAATCCTGCTTGTGAGGTCAATGAAAAAGGCACCAGGGAGAAGAACGATGGAAATGAAGCCGTAGAGGAAGGTACGGATAGACCGCTGGACCTGGATCCAAACGAACAGATCGAAGCGGACGATGAAACCTTACCCTATGCAGAGGAAGATTGGCAGGATCCCGAACAGATAGAGGTTCCCAAGAACTTGGAACCGGTTCTTCCGTTCACCATACAGACTCGTCAGAAGGATGGGATGAGACCAAGAAAGAAATACAATCCTTACGGTGACGACTTTGTAGTGGATAGGATAGATCTGAAGAAGATAGTGGAGGAAGTAGTGGGTCTAGAGGAAATAACTGTGTCACAAGACATTGACATAGTCGATGATCACGACAATGAGTGGGTTGACGACTGGTCGAAACCCGAGGTAGAATTCGACGTCGAGCAACAGCAGTCATGTGAACAAGACTTGACGAACCTGCGTGTCTTAGAACGGCTGAATGAAACGACCTTGGATCCTGAGGAGAAAAGCGTCACGATTCAAGACGTAGATCGTGAAAGCATGAAATACATCAAGACCGAACGAGATGATCCTTCCTGGGCTGCCCAGGAAGGACGACTACTCATTCCAGCTTCTAACCTCGACTTGATACCCGGTATGCGATCGACGGGGACGTCGATGGATATTTTTGTCCGGGGAGTGGGGGTAGGACTTACCCACACTGAAAACTTGATAATAAAAAAATTAAGAATAGCAAGAGAAACAGGAGACTTAGAAGCAGAAACAGGCGAAGAACCTAAGAAACCTGACATAGGCAGGGTGGTTGAGTCATATTTTAACTTACCAAATGAATATTCAAGTAACATAATACTAACGGACAGTGATTTCATACTCACAAACAGAACATGTGCGATAGCAATCACCGCAGACATGAGTTTTAGGACAGCGCTAGCGGCAGATTTTAAGAGAGAATACAAAAACGTGGAGTTCCTTTGAAAGCAAAGACCAGGGATAGGGGGCGTAGCAGCCTTACCTCCGGCGTCGTCGCAGATACCGGGAAAATACTTATCCTTCTTGGTAACGAGGGCGACGGAGAAGCAGCACGTAGAACCGGAGAACCTAGTCTTGTCCTTGACGAGGCTGAGGGACTTCCTTGTGGAGATGGACGTGAAGGAGCTCTCGCTTCCAGTGTACGATCCAAACAGAGGAAGACTGCATCCTCGGGAATTGTACGCACTTGTACACGTGATATTCTCTGATACGAACATACAAGTATATCTACATAAGAAATATTACTTAAGTATAGGCTGAGTGATGTGCGAGAGGGTGTTAGGCCAAAGACTGAGTTGTATGTAATATGTGATGTGTGTGTTATGTTATGTTATGTTATGTTATGTGTTATGTTATGTTATTAAGATCATGGGTAAGTAGGGTTAGTGACCATGAACAACTAAATGATGATCTTAGAAATAGATCCAAAGTTTGGACTGTCCAATCTTAGGTCGAATTCCAAAATTTTAGAAACCAATTGATTTTAATAAATTTTAGGATAAATATCTTTTTATCTGAACTATTTTTAAGCAAATTTTAACGAGATATGTTAAGGTGAAACAGACAAGTGTGATATTTGTGACTTCTTTTCTAGATCCTGATTGATCATTTAATTACTCACTTGAGTCAAAACTTTGGAATCAAACCGAATCAAACTTGAAAGAATAGAATGGACAACTTCAACTTGGATGAATTGATGGACCTGGCAGAGGCATATGTAGGACCGATGATAGATGCGATCTATCGTCGGCTGATCAATCGAGACTTCGCTCTGGAGGACCCAGAGGTAGTCATGTTGCTGACCGCCCTGATCAACATCTTGGGGCACGACAACCGTGGAGACCGCCCCACGGAAGTCCTGTTGATGGCAGCATATGGAGAAAGAGGAGTACTAGACCGCCCGAACATGAGAGTGATGAGGTGGAGAAACGGGGCTCTCTCAGGGAGTGACTTGGCGAATGAGCCTGGATTGGGAAGTTCTAGGACTTACCAACCAGGTGAGATGCCAATGCCCTCCAAGCCCAAACCTGGGTTGACGAGAATGCATCGGGAGATGAACAGCGAGGCGACCTCGTCTGGTTCACCACTGAGAGCAGCTGTGCCACCAAAAAGGGCGAAAGTAGCACAGAAGGTTCAGACGAACCAAACCATGCAAGATCTGGATGAGATGAACGATGAGCTGAAAAGTACAAAGAAGGAGCTGGACGAGATGACCAGAAGCATGCTCCAGATGGAGGAAGATCGGGACATGTGGAGAAAGTTGTTTGAAGACTGCAACAAAAAGCACGGTCAAGAGATTGAGCGCTTAAGGCAGGAATACAAAGAGCGATCGGAGCAGGTGGCGTTGACAACGGCCGTGGAGAAAGTGATACCTGCAAGGGATATTCCTCGTGGGCAGTCCCCGATGGAGCTCTTGACGCCTCGAGAAATGAGTCAAACAACGGAGACACATCTCCCAGCAGAGACAAATCGAGTAACAATCCCGGATCCTAGTGACACCTTGGGTGATCCCGTCGTAAAACAGACAGTGAGGAAACTGATAGAGACAGCTGGACGACTGGTCGCTAACAAGAATGCGCCAGGTTCCGGGGTGACTGCACCCTATGGAACGATTGACGACACGGGCAGAGTACAACTCTCCCAGACCGTGATCAGACAGGGGATAAGTAACTTGACACCACTCATGGGGAGCTCGAGAATCCCAGAGAGGAAAGTACGGAAGATGCCAGCGAAGAAAGTGTCTCGCATAATAGACGTGCAAAAGAATAATCAATTGAAATATAATTTTACGGGAGTCCCGGAGACAGATCCGAGGGCCTGCTTCAATCGAGCTACCTGGAGCCCGCTGTAAACCTGCAGCAACCACCACTCGGGACATCTCATACTGGGAGACAGCTTGGTCAGAGTGCTCCCGAATTTGAGCACCTCGTGGGTCACCACGGTGATGGCCTTTGGAGGCGCGACGATAGCCCAATTATATCGGATGGTGGAACTGATGAATCCAGGGAGGATTCCCAATGTGATGATCTTAGTTGGGACGAATGACATCTCCAGAGGTTCAGACGAGCAGGAAGCACTATGGGAGTCAATGATGGTGTGTCTGTTTACGACCCTCTGGCAGAAGTTCAATTGCGCGGTACTGACCGTTTGCACTGTGCCAATGAACGCGAGAAGCTTGACAGCATCAGGAAGAAGGCACAACGAGGGAGTCGTCAGGTGGAATAACATCTTGAGGAACCTCGCAAGTCGAAACGCCGGAAGAATGATCCTCATGGACATCGAACATGAGTTGAGAGCCATGGATCAGGCCAGACTGACCACGGACGGCATCCACTTCGACAGTATCGAAGGACAAGCTTGGTTGAATCGAGTCTTCCAAGAGCGGTTGGACGAGCTGGAAGCAGAACTCTTTGACACAGGAGTGCTGAAGGAAGAAGGAACAGTGAGTGATGCGGTGATTACCACCTTTGTGCCTCCTAGCCTGGAAACGCGCTTGGGTACGGTCCCGGCCGTCACGAACTACAGGCAACAAAGCTCCAGCGAACCAGGTCAAAGGACAGACGTACAGGATCAATTGGGAGAAGCACCGATGAGGAGGACCATTCATCCTAGGAGAAGAATAGGACCTGTCAACCCAATCGAAGAGACAGCAGGCACATCTAGATCGGACACTAGATCGAACACGACAAGTACCAGTCGGGAGGAGAGACCGAGCAGAGGCTCATTGATATGGTTAAGACCCAAGCCGTCTCCCTAGCATATATACAAAGACGAACTAATGAAGCTGGATCTCCAGAGAGTAAGCTTCATCGAAGATGCAAGGAGTATGCTGAATGGAGCGACGCTATCCGTCAACAGATTGTACTCGATAACCGGCGTAGACTGGTTGTTAGCCGCTAGCATAAATTTCAGCTCCACGACGGCCTTGAGATTTGCTGACTTGGAGGGACTGACCTCTAACAACACGATGGGACCAGTGAATGCGAGACCGTTGCAAGATGTGAGACTGAATCATGATAAGGGGAATCGTGAAGAGAGACCAGGAAGATTCCTGACGACGAGAGCGCCGATTGGACAACACGTGAAGATATTCAGGCAGCTGACGACACCACCTGGTCATGTGAAGGAAAGAGTGTACCCAAAACTAGTGAACCAAGATGGTGATGCCCAGAGATATGGCGGATTGACAGCGATAAAGAAAGATGAGACCATCTTCGCCGCCTATGACAAAGCAGAGATGAGGAAGGCCAAGATTATGGTAGTAGCGAATTCAGAGTTTGTGTACACCTCCAAGTCTTTATTTTGGCCGGACGTCATAATGTTTGCAGCGGTCGACCTGGACCTACTGCAATCGGTATCTTTGGCTATAGGGGTAAAAAGGCAGACGGACATGAACCCAATTACGATTGTGTTTGCTGGCATCAATGACCATCTACACAGTAGAGGTTTTCTGAGCAGACTCAGAGATCCTACAACAGCAGAGAACGCTGTATGGCCAGCGATAAAAGATATCCTTGAGTCGATGGGTGAAGTGGTGGACGCGACGAAAGAGGGGTGATTCAATAAAGTGACACTAAGAGTAGTATTCGCGTTGTCTCCGGGATATGCACATCCCCCGGATGGAATGAAATTTGTGTATGCGATTGTGGCCTTACTTTCGGAAGGAAAATATGATGTGATCATATCAGCCCCGAATCGCATGATAGAAATGGAGAACCTGAGACCACTTAAGGCTGAACTGCCTGCAGTATGGTCAGATATCTCAAACGCGATGAGAGGATTCAAGGACCACGCGCTACACATGTTAGTGTGGGACGAGGTGCTGGGGTTGGAACTGTCCAATTTCAGTCGACAGCTCAAACTGAAACCGGGAATAGACGACGACCATCGAGTGATTGCGGCAATGTCCAACGACTTATGGTTCCGAGCAATGGAAGTGGCAGGTGAAGACACAAGAAGGAAAAATTCACTAGAGACGAGAGCTCACCTGGAGGCGATGGTTCTGAGAACCAAGCCGGAAGCCAACCAGTGGCTACATCTGAACCCTAGAGTAGCGGCATGGGGTGCAGATGCTTTTGAGCAAGGCCCCGTGATGATCACAAAGATACATGCCTACTTGTTGAAGGAGGTGAACCTGGCGGAAAATGCCGGAGAAAAGACCGCTGAGTTTGTAAACAGAATGTGTCAGATTACTCTGGAAACCTTCTGGACCCAGGAAGTGAAAGGACAGGAGGGCTTTGAAAGGACAGACAGCATGCTAGAAGGGTTGGGAGCTGGATGGACCTCGTCCTTCTTGGCAAAAGTTTACCCGAAAGTCTCGCACTATTTGATAAAAGAATTCCTCCAAGCAGTAGTGAAAGTATCGATAGTGGAACTAATAGCTTTGTTCGTGACATTCGGAGCGGAGAGCTTCGTGAAAGGACCGGCGATGCTGCTCACCGATGGAATCCAGAACCTGCGGCTAGACGGACTTCTGACATTGATTTCAATTACCCACGGAAACTTGGGAGGACTAATGAAACTGGCACGTTGTCCAGAGGAGATGAAAGAGAGAGTGAGGAACTTGGATATGAAGAAATCCACGGACTCGTGGAACAAGATAAGAGACCTGAGACACACTCTTATCCTGTATCTCTTACAACAAAATCGCTTTGGAACGGGAGAAGACGAGACGATTGAAAGAGAGGAGGATGTTAGACGACATGTTGGAGGCATGCCGCTGTTAACCGATCTGAGTTTGGCTATGAGAACCGATCCCTTGGCGCTGATCAGAGGAGTCACGGAGTTCGTGACAGTGATCTATGGACAAGCAGTCACGTTTGCGTTCCCTGACGTTAAAGAGGAAGCATATAGGAGGTCGGTGCTGCACCTGAACCTCATATCGGCAGTGGACGGTAGTACACTGAACTGATGTGAGCAGCACACATTGCGGGAGCTCATGAGTGAAGATCTGTTATTTGCGAAAATATCGGAGCCAGAGATGACAGTCATCAATTTTGACGATCACTTCCGTGATCGCATGGGAGAAGTAGAAAGAGGACACATCGAGGTGTTTCCAAAGCTTTGGAATCTGAGACCCTATGATAAAACGAATGGTGAAATAACCAGAGTGCCTCGTCTCACTGCAGTATATCACAAAGTGAGAGAAGAGACGAAGGACTGGGGCGATTACAAGAAGCTGCCGGAGGCAATCCCTGAATTCACTCTGATAAGAAGGATGTTGCTCGGAGCAGTCTCCGTGGTACAAACTCCTAGGTTGAGAGCATTCGAAACCAATAAAAGGAGAGTAGGGAATTTCGTGGGAACGATGGATCCATACTTTGTAGGGAGAAATGCCACCGTGTTACAATACAGACGATTTGCATACACGGATCAAGCGACGAGAAGGCGAATAAGCAACGCCGCGACTCCCAAGCCTGGAAGATTTGATGAGGAATGGAAGGGGTTAGGTTTAGCTCCGATGAGGATGAGAGGCAGGACCGAATTGCCTGAAGCCTCATTAATCCTGACTAGTGTAAAACAGGAGATGAAAATGGGAGGAATACTGCAGACGAGAACCTTCCTAGCACCCTTCGGCTGCGAAGAAATCAAAGTGGTCCATGGAGAAGAGGAAGATAAATCGGCCGGTACATTGCTCATACCGAGATTCCAGGAAGAAGCCGACAATGACGAGCAAGGACCATCGACCTCGAACAGGGATAATTCAGAAGGAGATGACGGACAGGGTGGAAGCCGTCAAACCGAAGAACCCATGCAACAGGATCAAGCTGGTGGGGAAGACGACAGGGCATCGACAGGAGGAACATCCAGCCTGGATTTCAATATCTTCAGTGATCTTGAGAACAATGCAGATACGTTGGAAACGACTGAGCCAGCGGATGAAGGCATCTCGACACTGGAGCCTCCGTCAGCCTTTATGGAAATGAAACGGAATTTGCCGGAGAGCAGCTCTCCTGGCAGTTCAAGAAATAACGACCAGAGAATCCTCATGGAATCACCTCGGAGGAGAAGAATAGAGGCCTCAGCCAGAGTACCTTTCTTGGGAACGCTGCCCGAAGAAGAATGGGAAGTACATCACCGCGACCACGAGAGTAGGACGGGATGCAAACTGGACAGAGTGGCATTTATGGAAGAAGTCTGGACCGTGGTTCAAAGCTATGGGACCCAGTCTATTCTGAAAACGGGTCTCAACCAACCCTTGATGAGAGAAGTACTTGACAAGCTTGATGAGTGTGAAGGGAGACTGAGTGAGTTGCTGATCGACTCAGCCACTGATGAAAGTGAAGCGAATTCTCCCATCAAGATGACACCGCAGGACGATGAAGGAGAGGTGGTGTATCTGTCAAGAACCAGGAGAGGGACGATGCGATCAAAATTGGTGATTGATAAAATCAATGCGATGAAAATAAAGTTAGGCAGCAGAGTGATGCCGAGGAGAGTCGGAAAGACGAAGGTGGATTCAGAAATATCGATGAAATCTGTTAACTCAGCGAAAAGGAAACGAGTTGAGGAGGTCATGGATTTGGGGCAAGGTGATTATCAACTGTCTGGCACAGATAAAATGTTAACTGATATAGCGATGGTGCCACCCATTCTCATGGCGGAGATAAAGTCAACCGGTTATAAATCCAAAAGGAGTGACCGCACTCTGACTGGAGCAACCTTAGAAATGGAAATACTCAGCCAATGTGGAGAGAGCAAAATGAAAGACTTCAAGCCATCTCCCATGAATCATGGAAAGGGAAGTGTCGCGGGACAACTAACACCAGTGGAATACAACCGATTAACAGTGTCGGAGACTGTGTCGATATATGAACCCACCGGTGGATACATGGAGATGTTGGAATACCGAAACTCGGCTAGAGGGTATGTAATGGCCCTGGAAGACGAAAAAGCCATGGAGGGTTATCTGGAAACGATGTTGCAAGGCACCACCCTCAAGCAGAAGGCGTATGGAACTTTAGCGTCATCCGAGATGCAGTCGGAAACGATCGAGCAGTTAGTGAGCCTTCCATGGAAAGCAGTAGTATTAAGGTATTTCGAAGAAGAAATGAGGACTACGCCAAAAATACATGCTCTCGTGGCAGTACCTTACGTAAGAACAGAGTTACAGCTCAGGTTCGCCTGGTGCATGATGGGACTGACTCGCGAAGAGTATGATTCAGAAGAAAGAAAGAGGTCGAAAGAAGAGAAGGTTTTCCTTATGACGAATCTGAGGGATCTGATAGTCCAGGAGGGAGCAGCAGTAGCGTGTGCGAAGCGGAGAGACGCTCTCTGTTTCATTCGATTCCTGATAGAGCAGATTTCAGTACCTGCATTAAACACTTGAGTTAAAATGTTGAGGGAAGGCAATGAGCGAACGAAAGCCTTATTCTTGCTAGCACTTCTGGATATGCAGCAAAGTAAACCGATGTGGGTGAACATGAAAGAACCTGAGGAATTGGAACCCATGAAAAAGATAGACGAAATCAGGAGATTCTCAAACAAGGAGCTGAGACTCACTAAAGAATCTATGGGAGCATTGCCGAAATCCAGTGAATACTGTGGACCTATCAAGAAGAAATCGTATGGCTATGTATCCGGGATCATAGGGATCGCGTACAATCCTTTCCTGAGTGAAGACATACGCGATTGCTTCTTCGATTATGAGCAGGCGGTGTTGCTAAGATTCTGGACGTCCAGAAATGTAACGATTAAGAGCGTTAACAATACACAGGCCAAATTGGGACTGGTCTTGGAAGAAGAGGTGACTGCACCTTCAGTACCAAAATCCGACAAAAGAGTGGAGTTTGGGTTGGGATTCTCAGATGAATTACTGAGAACGAGCTTGATGGCAGTGTGGGAATTGATGAGGCCATCATGGTGTCCTAGTCCCAACGCTGACTCAATATTACGGGCGACACAAGACGTACAGAGGGAACGGAATGCAGACTGTAACCTGCGTGACCTCAACATCATATATAATGTGATGATAACGGCCTCTAAGAGCAACGGAGAAGATAAAGTGGAGTTGCCTGGCTGGGGACCAGAAGACTGGGTCAAACCTGGTAGCTGTCTGGCGGAAGTCTGTGGACTGGAGGGTCACGTTTGTGGAGGTCTGGACTCTGTGAAGACCCTGGAGAAACAACACAAGCATTTGACGGTATTGTTTGGAAACGTAGTGATGAAAGCAAGAACAGAAACGGAACTGGTAGCAGATTGCCATGGAGGAACCGATGTGAATCTAGTGACTGCACTAGGTTCTACAGCATGTTTGGTTCATTAGAGTCACTATTGAATCTCGAACAGAAACATGAGAAGGTCACAGCCATCTGCGTAGAAAAATTCCCAGGAGTTCTGCAGACTGAGCAGAAATACATAGGAAAATGGAGGGAAGCAATCGAGACGGAAATGAACATCAGACACAGCGAGACTTTTTATAGACCATCAGGAGCACGATATTTGGTGGGTTCAACTTTGGCTCCAATGTGCAAGAGCAGATACCCTGTACATTTCGTAGCTGTGGACGTGAAGAGTACAAGAACGATTGTGGATCAAGCCTTCTCAGTGCCGAAGTGTGTGAGACTGGCGAGAATGTCCGAGAAGTCTTACGAGTTACTATGTAAGATGTTCTCAGCAGTTCCAGAGAGAACCAAAGAAGAATTGGAGTCAATATTAGGAAAGAAGTTCATGGGATATGTGAGCGGGAACTTCAGTGACTTCGAGAGACAGAAACAGAGAGGATCAACTGTCACAGATTACAATGCAGTAGATGAGAATGATGAAGTCCACCGAGTGATGATGGAAGTGGAACCATTGCTGGAAGCTTCGGGAAAACGTAATTGGAGGAGCATCATGTTGACGCATGACGAGTTTTCTTGCCACTGCTTGCTGCAGACCTGGTGGTATCCCAAGCGTAGTAATCTGATGTTGATCTGGGACTCTGGAGACCTGCTCTCCATGGGTTTACCAGATTCATCACAGCCCATAACAATAGTGATAGTGGGAGTTATGATGGCAATAGGATGGCTGGAAGCTCATGTGAGAGAAAATAACAGACAGGAGGCACCGACGAGAGAACAGTTGCGGAAGTTAGATTGTCTAAAAGATTTAGATCTTTTTGAGACAATGTGCAAAGTTCTAAATATTCCGATGGAAGTGAAGAAGATATGGGCAAGAAAACGATTGATGCCATGGTTCAGAGCTAATATGACTGCATGGTTGTACGAGTATGCGAAAAAGCATATGTCGAAGCATGGCAGAGTGTACAGTGAATATCAGCTGGACATTGGAGCAGGAGCTTTTAAGCGAGCTCTCGTGACTCATCGGAATGCAGTGACCACCGCTGTGAAAAGAATTTCCAGGACGAGTGATCGTAGTGGAAAGGAGAAGGCAGAGATGCTGAAAGAAGATTTGGAGAGAAACGTGACGTTGTGTCTCCACAACAGATTCTGCAGGAACAGAAAATCTAACGTGGATCCCCTACCTTGCTGCAAACAGAGGGTAGAAGAGCAGAAGTGTTGGAGGACGGCTTCCAGCAGCGTCAGGATAGCTAACGACGTGTTACAAGATACAGAAACTGAGAGTGCAGAGTCAGTATCACAGGAGGAAGAAATGGAGCATTGACGAATGACCGAAAAACAAGATGCAAAAAGAGATGAAATTAGAAAAATTTAGAAGTTTTAGAACTTCTAAACGACGAAAAAAGAAGAAAACAAAGGAGTGATGAAGAAAATAAAAAACTCAGCATTGTTTTATGTGTGTGAAAAACTCAAGTGAGAAACCAAGCAACCAAGTTGTAATTGAAAACTGAAACATTTAGTTGAGTTTTGAAATTGTTGCATTTATAAATTTGCATTTTGATTTTAGTTGAAGTGGCTTTAGAGACACTCACTTACTATTTATTTTAGAAAGGCTTAAGTGAAGGAGTATATTTAAATATTCCAGCCTGCATGACTGTTTTTAATCAGCTAGGAGAACTGATCACTTTGTGGTGACATGGGAGGCTTGAGTAATCTCTCAAAGAGGGAGATTGTTTCATTGTTCTTGCTAACCACAGAGTTTCTTAGTTTTAATATTCAGGACAATAACAAGCGAGATTTCCGAAGGGAAAAGCATAGTAGGATAATTTTAGCTTGTTGGTTGGCAGGACTGTCCTGCAAGCCAACACCTTTTAAATCTAAGAGAAAAAGTTTTAATCGGGACATTGACATTGGAAGTCAGAAAATATGTTTTATCTTAGGTCATATCCTCAGTGTGCAGATTAATGAAAGAGTTTGAAGGCTATAGTGATGTAGTATGATGCCATTTATATTCTGCAGTGAGTCGATGTGACGTGGATAAAAGTGATTTCGTGCATTTTGTAAATTCTGTTCGATGACACTGTAACCATTTTACGAACATTGCGTGATTCAATGAGGACATTGACCGGACTGTCCGGGGAGTATGTGACATTCGACCAGAATGTGAAAAATGCAATCTCTGCAGAATTCGAATTTTTAACAGCGAGCCTTCCGGATAGGTGATTATTAAGAATTAAGAACGTTATTTGAACGATTGAACAAAACGTGAAGGTTAAAGGATTCGGAAATTGCTAATTTTTAATTTTTCGAAGTGATTACGTAACATTTCTGAGAAACGTCAGAAACGGCCATTTTGGCAGAAAAGCTAGAAAACAACACAACAACATTAGTTGCGCGGACGATAAGGACGAAAATTGTTAGAAAAAACAATAGCAGATTGCAGGAATAGCAGTGAACACTCCGAGTTGCAACTATTGTGTCGCTACAATAGTTGCAAAGCCGTTGCAGACAACAGTGAAGGGTGGAGGACAGCCTTCCGGATTAACAAGAAGTCAAGATTAGCGAGCTTGATTCAGTGGATTCAAGAATCCGGAAGGAATTCGGGACAGAAACTTTTAGCCTTTTATATAAACTTTTAGCTTCTTGTCATGTCCTGATTTGAATTTAATTAACAATTGGATTCCTTTTGATAAGGATGAGAAGCTAGGAGTTGGGGGAAAGGGTTGATCCATCTTCGATGGAGATGATGATTTTTATCTACTGAACAAAAAACAATAAAACTGAACAAAAACAAAAACAAAAACATTGTACTGAACAAAAACAAAAACAAAAACTTTTATATAAACTTTTAGCTTCTTGTCATGTTTTGATTTGAATTTAATTAAGAACTGGATTCATTTTGATAAGGATGAGAAGCTAGGAGTTGGGGGAAAGGGTTGATCCATCTTCGATGGAGATGATGATTTTTATCTACTGAACTGTAACATTCGCCCGGAAGATACATATCGACCGAAAACAAAACTAAGTCTTAAGACGACTGGCTAACGTCTAAACAGAGCTTTGCATGCTTTTCACCGTCTCTACCAAGCCAGTACTTTCTGGTGGTCTTTCTAACATCGGGTCGAAAAAACGTTACTGCTTTCGGCTTCGGTCAAAACACTCAAATTAACTAGATTACATGCAGAAATAGTGAGCACATGGCTGGGGTCTCAGTATCCCCAGACCACGAGGTCACTCCTAAAAACAGGGCTACTACTTATTATATTACTATTGTTTTTGTTCAGTAGATAAAAATCATCATCTTCATCGAAGATGGATCAACCCTTTCCCCCAACTCCTAGCTTCTCATCCTTATCAAAATGAATCTAGATGTTAATTAAATGCAAGTCAGGACATGACAGGAAGCTAAAAGTTTATATAACAGGCTAAAAGTTTCAGTCCCGAAACCCCTCCGGATTCTTGAATCCACTGAATCAAGCTCGCTAATCTTGACTTCTTCTTAATCTGGAAGGCTGTCCTCCACCCTTCACCGTTGTCTGCAACGGCCCTGCAACTATTGTAGCGGCACAATAGTTGCAACTCGGAGTGTTCTCTGCAATTTCTGCAATCGGCTATTGTTTTTTCTCACGATTTTCGCACTTCTCGTCCGCGCAACTAATGTTGTTGTTAGCGCAGCTAATGTTGTTGTGTTTTTCTTTCTTGTTTTAGCCAAAATGGCCATTTCTGACGTTTCTCAGAAATATGACGCCATAATTCGAATTTTTGAAATTTAAAAATACCAGAATATTCCAGCCCTCACCGTCTGGCCAATCGTTCCAATAACGTTCTTAGTTCTTAATAACCACCAATCCGGAAGGCTCGCTGCTAAAAATTCGAATTCTGCAGAGATTGCATTTTGGCCATTCTGGTCGAATGTCACATACTCCCCGGACAGTCCGGTCAATGTCCTCATTGAATCACGCAATGCTCGTAAAATAGAAACAGTGTCATCGAACAGAATTTACAAAATGCACGAAATTACTTTTATCCACGTCACATCGACTCACTGCAGAATATAAATGGCATCATACTACATCACTATAGCCTTCAAATTCTTTCATTAATCTGCACATTGAGGCTATGACCCAAGATAAAAACATATTTTCCGACTTCCAGTGTCAATGTCCCGATTAAAACGTTTTCTCTTAGATTTAAAAGGTGTTGGCTTGCAGGACAATCCTGCCAACCAACAAGCTAAAATTATCCTACTATGCTTCTTCCCTTCGGAAATCTTGCTTGTTATTGTCCTGAATACTAAAACTAAGAAACTCTGTGGTTAGAAAGAACAATGAAACAATCTCCCTCTTCGAGAGTTTACTCAAGCCTTCCATGTCACCACAAAGTGATCAGTTCTCCTAGCTGGTTAAAAACAGTCATGCAGGCTGGAATATTTAAATATACTCCTTCACTTAAGCCTTTCTAAATAAATAGTAAGTGAGTGTCTCTAAAGCCACTTCAACTAAAATCAAAATGCAAATTTATAAATGCAACAATTTCAAAACTCAACTAAATGTTTCAGTTTTCAATTACAACTTGGTTGCTTGGTTTCTCACTTGAGTTTTTCACACACCTAAACAATTCTGAGTTTTAACTTTTCCTCATCACTCCTTTGTTTTCTTCTTTTTTCGTCGTTTAGAAGTTCTAAAACTTCTAATTTCTTCTAATTTCATCTCTTTTTTCATCTTGTCTTTCGGTCATTCATCAATGCTCCATTTCTTCCTCCTGTGATACTGACTCTGCACTCTCAGTCTCCGTATCTTGTAACACGTCGTTAGCTATCCTGACGCTGCTGGAAGCCGTCCTCCAACACTTCTGCTCTTCTACCCTCTGTTTGCAGCAAGGTAGGGGATCCACGTTAGATTCTCTGTTCCTGCAGAAGCTATTGTGGAGACACAACGTCACGTTTCTCTCCAAATCTTCTTTCAGCATCTCTGCCTTCTCATTTCCACTACGCTCACTCGTCCTGGAAATTATTTTCACAGCGGTGGTCACTGCATTCCGATGAGTCACGAGAGCTCGCTTGAAAGCTCCTGCCCCAATATCTAGCTGATATTCACTGTACACTCTGCCAAGCTTCGACATATGCTTCTTCGCATACTCGTACAACCATGCAGTCATGTTAGCTCTGAACCATGGCATCAATCGTTTTCTTGCCCATATCTTCTTCACTTCCATCGGAATATTTAGAATTTTGCATATTGTCTCAAAAAGGTCTAAATCTTTTAGACAATCTAATTTCCGCAACTGTTCTCTCGTCGGTGCCTCCTGTCTACTATTCTCTCTCACATGAGCTTCCAGCCATCGTATCGCCATCATAACTCCCACTATCACTATTGTTACGGGCTGTGATGAATCTGGTAAACCCATGGAGAGCAGCTCTCCAGAGTCCCAGATCAACATCAGATTACTACGCTTGGGATACCACCAGGTCTGCAGCAAGCAGTGGCAAGGAAACTCGTCATGCGTCAACATGATGCTCCTCCAATTACGTTTTCCCGAAGCTTCCAGCAATGGTTCCACTTCCATCATCACTCGGTGGACTTCATCATTCTCATCTACTGCATTGTAATCTGTGACAGTTGATCCTCTCTGTTTCTGTCTCTCAAAGTCACTGAAGTTCCCACTCACATATCCCATGAACTTCTTTCCTAGTATCGACTCCAATTCTTCTTTGGTCCTCTCTGGAACTGCTGAGAACATCTTACATAGTAACTCGTAAGACTTTTCAGACATTCTCGCCAATCTCACACACTTCGGCACTGAGAAGGCTTGATCCACAATCGTTCTTGTACTCTTCACGTCCACAGCTACGAAATGTACAGGATATCTGCTCTTGCACATTGGAGCCAACGTTGAACCCACCAAATATCGTGCTCCTGATGGTCTACAATAAGTCTCGCTGTGTCTGATGTTCATTTCTGTCTCGATTGCTTCCCTCCATTTCCCTATGTATTTCTGTTCAGTCTGTAGAACTCCTGGGAATACTTCTACACTGATGGCTGTGACCACCTCATGTTTCTGTTCTAGATTCAATAGTGACTCTAAAGAACCAAACATGCTGTAGAATCCTAGTGCAGTCACTAGATTCACCTCGGTTCCTCCATGGCAATCTGATATCAGTTCCGTTTCTGTTCTAGCTTTCATCACTACATTTCCAAACAATACCGTCAATTGCTTGTGTTGTTTCTCCAGGGTCCTCACACAGTCCAGACCTCCACAAACGTGACCCTCCAGTCCACAGACTTCCGCCAGACAGCTACCAGGTTTGACCCAGTCTTCTGGTCCCCAGCCAGGCAACTCCACTTTATCTTCTCCGTTGCTCTTAGAGGCTGTTATCATCACATTATACATGATGTTGAGGTCACGCAGGTTACAGTCTGCATTCAGTTCCCTCTGCACGTCTTGTGTCGCCCGTAATATTGAGTCAGCGTTGGGACTAGGACACCATGATGGCCTCATCAATTCCCACACTGTCCTCAAGCTCGTTCTCAGTAATTCATCTGAGAATCCCAAACCAAACTCCACTCTTTTGTCGGATTTTGGTACTGAAGGTGCAGTCACCTCTTCTTCCAAGAGTAGTCCCAATTTGGCCTGTGGATTGTTAATGCTCTTAATCGTTACAATTCTGGACGTCCAGAATCTTAGCAACACCGCCTGCTCATAATCGAAGAAGCAATCGCGTATGTCTTCACTCAGGAAAGGATTGTACGCGATCCCTATGATCCCGGATACGTAGCCATACAATTTCTTCTTGATCGGTCCACAGTATTCACTGGATTTCGGCAATGCTCCCGTAGATTCTTTAGTGAGTCTCAGTTCCTTGTTCGAGAATCTCCTGATTTCGTCTATCTTTTTCATGGGTTCCAACTCCTCAGGTTCTTTCATGTTCACCCTCATCGGTTTACTTTGCTGCATATCCAGCAGTGCTAGCTCATCGCCTTCCCTCAACATTTTAACACAAGTGTTTAATGCAGGTACTGAAATCTGCTCTATCAGGAATCGAATGAAACAGAGAGCGTCTCTCCGCTTCGCACACGCTACTGCTGCTCCCTCCTGGACTATCAGATCCCTCAGATTCGTCATAAGGAAAACCTTTTCCTCTTTTGATCTCTTCCTTTCTTCTGAATCATATTCTTCGCGAGTCAGTCCCATCATGCACCAGGCGAACCTGAGTTGTAACTCTGTTCTTACGTAAGGTACTGCCACGAGAGCATGTATTCTTGGCGTAGTCCTCATTTCTTCTTCGAAATACCTCAACACTACTGCTTTCCATGGAAGGCTCACTAACTGCTCGATCGTTTCCGCCTGTATGTCAGACGACGCCAAAGTCCCGTACGCCTTCTGCTTGAGGGTGGTGCCTTGTAACATCATTTCCAGATAACCCTCCATGGCTTTTTCGTCTTCCAGGGCCATCACATACCCTCTAGCCGAGTTTCGGTATTCCAACATCTCCATGTATCCACCGGTGGGTTCATCTATTGACACAGTCTTCGACACTGTCAGTCGGTTGTATTCCACTGGTGTTAGTTGTCCTGCGACACTTCCCTTTCCATGATTCATGGGAGATGGCTTGAAGTCTTTCATTTTGCTCTCTCTACATTGGCTGAGTATTTCCATTTCTAAGGTTGCTCCAGTCAGAGTGCGGTCACTCCTTTTGGATTTATAACCGGTTGACTTTATCCCCGCCATGAGAATGGGTGGCACCATCGCTATATCAGTTATCATTCTATCTGTGCCAGACAATTGATAATCACCTTGCCCCAAATCCATGACCTCCTCAACTCGTTTCGTTTTCGCTGAGTTACCAGCTTTCATCGATATTTCTGAATCCACCTTCGTCTTTCCAACTCTCCTCGGCATCACTCTGCTGCCTAATTTCATTTTCATCGCATTGATTTTATCAATCACCATTTTTGATCGCATCGTCCCTCTCCTGGTTCTTGACAGATACACCACCTCTCCTTCATGGTCCTGCGGTGTCATCTTGATGGGAGAATTCGCTTCACTCTCATCAGTGGCTGAGTCGATTAACAACTCACTCAGTCTCCCTTCACACTCATCAAGCTTGTCAAGTACTTCTCTCATCAAGGGTTGGTTGAGACCCGTTTTTAGAATAGACTGGGTCCCATAGCTCTGCACCACGGTCCAGACTTCTTCCATAAACGCCACTCTGTCCAGCATGCATCCCGTCCTACTCTCGTGGTCTCGGTGATGTACTTCCCATTCTTCTTCGGGCAGCGTTCCCAAGAAAGGTACTCTGGCTGAGGCCTCTATTCTTCTCCTCCGAGGTGATTCCATGAAGATTCTCTGGTCGTTATTTCTTGAATTGCCAGGAGAGCTGCTCTCCGGCAAATTCCGTTTCATTTCCTCAAAGGCTGACGGAGGCTCCAGTGTCGAGATGCCTTCATCCGCTGGCTCAAACGTTTCCAACGTATCTGCATTATTTTCAAGATCACTGAAGATATTGAAATCCAGGCTGGATGTTCCTCCTGTCGATGCTCTGTCGTCTTCCCCACCAGCTTGATCTTGTTGCATGGGTTCTTCGGTTTGACGACTTCCATCCTGTCCGTCATTTCCTTCTGGCTCATCTTTGTTCGGGCTCGATGGTCCTTGTTCGTCATTGTCGGCTTCTTCCTGGAATCTCGGTATGAGCAATGTACCGGCCGATTTATCTGGCTCTTCTCCATGGACCACTTTGATTTCTTCGCAGCCGAAGGGTGCTAGGAAGGTTCTCGTCTGCAGTATTCCTCCCACTTTCATCTCCTGTTTTACACTAGTCAGGATTAATGAGGCTTCAGGCAATTCGGTCCTGCCTCTCATCCTCATCGGAGCTAAACCTAACCCCTTCCATTCCTCATCAAATCTTCCAGGCTTGGGAGTCGCGGCGTTGCTTATTCGCCTTCTCGTCGCTTGATCCGTGTATGCAAATCGTGTGTACTGTAACACGGCGGCATTTCTCCCTACGAAGTATGGATCCATCGTTCCCACGAAATTCCCTACTCTCCTTTCATTGGTTTCGAATGCTCTCAACCTAGGAGTTTGTACCACGGAGACTGCTCCGAGCAACATCCTTCTTATCAGAGGGAATTCAGGGATTGCCTCCGGTAGCTTCTTGTAATCGCACCAGTCCTTCGTCTCTTCTCTCACTTTGTGATATGCTGCAGTGAGACGAGGTACTCTGGTTATTTCACCATTCGTTTTGTCATAGGGCCTCAGATTCCAAAGCTTTGGAAACACCTCGATGTGTCCTCTTTCTACTTCTCCCATGCGGTCACGGAAGTGATCGTCAAAATTGATGACTGTCATCTCTGGCTCCGATATTTTCGCAAATAACAGATCTTCACTCATGAGCTCCCGCAATGTGTTCTGCTCACACCAGTTCAGTGTACTACCGTCCACTGCCGATATGAGGTTCAGGTGCAGCACCGACCTCCTATATGCTTCCACTTTAGCGTCAGGGAACGCAAACGTGACTGCTGGTCCATAGATCACTGTCACGAACTCCGTGACTCCTCTGATCAGCGCCAAGGGATCGGTTCTCATAGCCAAGCTCAGATCCGTTAATAGCGGCATGCCTCCAACATGTCGTCTAACATCTTCCTCTCTTTCAATCGTCTCGTCTTCTCCCGTTCCAAAGCGATTTTGCTGTAAGAGATATTGGATAAGAGTGTGTCTCAGGTCTCTTATCTTTTTCCACGAGTCCGTGGATTTCTTCATATCCAAGTTCCTCACTCTCTCTTTCATCTCCTCTGGACAACGTGCCAGTTTCATTAGTCCTCCCAAGTTTCCGTGGGTAATTGCGATCAATGTCAGAAGTCCATCTAGCCGCAGGTTCTGTATTCCATCGGTGAGCAGTATCGCCGGTCCTTTCACGAAACTCTCCGCTCCGAATGTCACGAACAAGGCTATTAGTTCCACTATCGATACTCTCACTACCGCTTGGAGGAATTCCTTTATCAAATAGTGCGAGACTTTCGGGTAAATTTTTGCCAAGAAGGACGCGGTCCATCCGGCTCCCAACCCTTCTAGCATGCTGTCTGTCCTTTCAAAGCCCTCCTGTCCTTTCACTTCCTGGGTCCAGAAGGTTTCGAGAGTAATCTGACACATTCTGTTCACAAACTCAGCGGTCTTTTCTCCGGCATTTTCCGCCAGGTTCACCTTCTTCAACAAGTAGGCATGTATCTTCGTGATCATTACAGGGCCTTGCTGAAAAGCATCTGCACCCAATGCCGCTACCCTAGGGTTCAAGTGGAGCCACTGGTTGGCTTCCGGCTTGGTTCTCAGAACCATCGCCTCCAGATGAGCTCTCGTCTCTAGTAAATTTTTTCTTCTGTTGTCTTCACTTGCCACTTCCATTGCTCGGAACCATAAGTCGTTGGACATCGCCGTGATCTCTCGATGGTCGTCGTCTATTCCCGGTTTCAGTTTGAGTTGTCGACTGAAATTGGACAGTTCCAACCCCAGCACTTCGTCCAACACTAACATGTGTAGCGCGTGGTCCTTGAATCCTCTCATCGCGTTTGAGATATCTGACCATACTGCAGGCAGTTCAGACTTAAGTGGCCTCAGATTCTCCATTTCTATCAGGCGATTCGGAGCTGATATGATTACATCATATTTTCCTTCCAAGAGTAAGGCCACAATTGCATACACGAATTTCAGTCCATCCGGGAGATGTGCATATCCCGGAGATACCGCGAATACTACTCTCAACGCCACTTTAATGAATGACCCCTCCTTCGTCGCATCCACCATTTCACCCATCGACTCAAGGATGTCTTTTATCGCTGGCCATACAGCGTTCTCTGCTGTTGTAGGATCTCTGAGTCTGCTCAGAAAACCTCTACTGTGTAGATGGTCATTGATGCCAGCAAACACAATCGTAATTGGGTTCATGTCCGTCTGCCTTTGTACCCCTATAGCCAAAGATACTGATTGCAATAGGTCTAGGTCGACCGCTGCCAACATTATGATGTCCGGCCAAAACAAAGACTTGGAAGTGTACACGAACTCTGAATTCGCTACTACCATAATCTTGGCCTTCCTCATCTCTGCTTTGTCATAGGCGGCGAAGATGGTTTCATCTTTCTTTATCGCTGTCAATCCGCCATATCTCTGGGCATCACCATCTTGGTTCACTAGTTTTGGGTACACTCTTTCCTTCACATGACCAGGGGGTGTCGTCAGCTGCCTGAATATCTTCACGTGTTGTCCAATCGGCGCTCTCGTCGTCAGGAATCTTCCTGGTCTCTCTTCACGATTCCCTTCATCATGATTCAGTCTTACATCTTGCAACGGTCTCGCATTCACTGGTCCCATCGTGTTGTTAGAGGGCAGTCCCTCCAAGTCAGCAAATCTCAAGGCCGTCGTGGAGCTGAAATTTATGCTAGCGGCTATCAACCAGTCTACGCCGGTTATCGAGTACAATCTGCTGACGGATAGCATCGCTCCATTCAGCATCCTCCTTGCATCTTCGATGAAGCTTACTCTCTGGAGATCCAGCTTCATTAGTTCGTCTTTGTATATATGCCAGGGAGACGGTATGGATCGCGACCACATCAATGAGGTCTCTCCTCTCGACTGGTACTCGTCGTCTCCGATCTAGTGTCCGATCTAGATGTGCCTGCTGTCTCTTCGATTGGGTTGACAGGTCCCATTCTTCTCCTAGGATGAATAGTCCTCCTCATCGGTGCTTCTCCCAATCGATCCTGTACGTCTGTTCTTCGACCTGGTTCGCCGGAGCTTTGTTGCCGGTAATTCGTGACGGCCGGGACCGTACCCAAGCGTGTTTCCAAGCTAGGAGGCACAAAGGTGGTAATCACCGCGTCACTCACTGTTCCTTCTTCCTTCAGCACTCCTGTGTCAAAGAGTTCTGCTTCCAGCTCGTCAAACCGCTCTTGGAAGACTCGATTCAACCAAGCTTGTCCTTCCATACTGTCGAAGTGGATGCCATCCGTGGTCAGTCTGGCCTGATCTATGGCTCTCAACTCATGTTCGAAGTCCATGAGGATCATTCTTCCGGCATTTCGACTTGCTAGGTTCCTCAAGATGTTGTTCCATCTTATGACTCCCTCGTTGTGCCTTCTTCCTGATGCTGTCAGGCTTCTCGTATTCATTGGCACAGTGCAAACGGTCAGTACCGCGCAACTGAATTTCTGCCAGAGGGTCGTAAACAAACACACCATCATTGACTCCCACAGTGCTTCCTGCTCGTCTGAACCTCTGGAGATGTCATTCGTCCCAACTAAGATCATCACATTGGGAATCTTCCCTGGATTCATCAGTTCCACCATCCGATATAATTGGGCTATCGTCGCGCCTCCAAAGGCCATCACCGTGGTGACCCACGAGGTCCTCAAATTCGACAGCACTCTGACTAAGCTGTCTCCCAATATCAGATGAGATGTCCCGAGTGGTGGTTGCTGCAGGTTCACAGCCGGGCTCCAGGTAGCTCGATCGAAGCAGGCCCTCGGATCTGTCTCCGGAACTCCCGTGAAATTGTATTTCAATTGATTATTCTTCTGCACGTCTATTATGCGAGACACTTTCTTCGCTGGCATCTTTCGTGCTTTCCTCTCTGGGATTCTCGAACTCCCCATGAGTGGTGTCACGTTACTTATCCCTTGTCTGATCACGGTCTGGGAGATTTGTACTCTGCCCGTATCGTCAATCGTTCCATAGGGTGCAGTCACCCCGGAACCTGGCGCATTCTTGTTAGCGACCAGTCGTCCAGCTGTCTCTATCAGCTTCCTCACTGTCTGTTCTACGACGGGATCACCCAAGGTGTCACTAGGATCCAGGATTGTTACTCGATTTGTCTCTGCTGGGAGCCGTGTCTCCGTTGTTTGACTCATTTCTCGAGGCGTCAAGAGCTCCATCGGGGACTGCCCACGAGGAATATCACTTGCAGGTATCACTTTCTCCACGGCCGTTGTCAACGCCACCTGCTCCGATTGCTCTTTGTATTCCTGCCTTAAGCGCTCAATCTCTTGACCCTGCTTTTTGTTGCAGTCTTCAAACAACTTTCTCCACATGTCCCGATCTTCCTCCATCTGGAGCATGCTTCTGGTCATCTCGTCCAGCTCCTTCTTCGTACTTCTCAGCTGATCGTTCATCTCGTCCAGATCTTGTATGGTTTGGTTCGTCTGAACCTTCTGTGCTACTTTCGCCCTTTTTGGTGGCACAGCTGCTCTCAGTGGTGAACCAGACGAGGTCGCCTCGCTGTTCATCTCCCGATGCATTCTCGTCAACCCAGGTTTGGGCTTGGAGGGCATTGGCATCTCACCTGGTTGGTAAGTCCTAGAACTTCCCAATCCAGGCTCATTCGCCAAGTCACTCCCTGAGAGAGCCCCGTTTCTCCACCTCATCACTCTCATGTTTGGGCGGTCTAGTAATCCTCTTTCTCCATATGCTGCCATCAACAGGACTTCCGTGGGGCGGTCCCCACGGTTGTTGTGCCCCAAGATGTTGATCAGGGCGGTCAGCAACATGACTACCTCTGGGTCCTCCAGAGCGAAGTCTCGATCAATCAGCCGACGATAGATCGCATCTATCATCGGTCCTACATATGCCTCTGCCAGGTCCATCAATTCATCCAGGTTGAAGTTGTCCATTCTATTCTTTTCAAGTTTGATTTGATTCGACTCTTTGACTCAAGTGAGTAATTTAAATCATCAATCAGGATCTAGAAAAGAAATCAAGAATATCACACTTATCTGTTTCACCTTAACATATATCGTTAAAATTTGCTTAAAAACAGTTCAGATAAAAAGATATTTATCCTAAAATTTATTAAAATCAATTGGTCTCTAAAATTTTGGAATTCGACCTAAGATTGGACAGTCCAAACTTCGGATCTATTCCCAAGATCGTCATCTAGTTGTTCATGGTCACTAACCCCTACTTACCCATGATCTTAATAACCTAACACATAACATAACATAACATAACACACATATCACATATTACATACAACTTAGTCTTTGGCCTAACACTCTCTCGCACATCACTCAGCCTATACTTAAGTAATATTTCTTGTGTAGATATACTTGTATGTTCGTATCAGAGAATATCATGTGTACAAGCGCGTACAATTCCCGAGGATGCAGTCTTCCTCTGTTTGGATCGTACACTGGAAGCGAGAGCTCCTTCACGTCCATTTCCACAAGGAAGTCCCTCAGCCTCGTCAAAGACAAGACTAGGTTTTCTGGGTCCACGTGCTGCTTCTCTGTCGCCCTCGTTACCATGAAGCATAAGTATTTTCCCGGTATCTGCGACACCGCCGGAGGTAAGGCTGCTACGCCCCCTATCCCTGGTTTTTGCTTCCAAAGGAATTCCACGTTTTTGTATTCTCTCTTAAAATCTGCCGTTAACGCTGTCCTAAAACTCATGTCTGCAGTGATTGCTATCGCACATGTTCTGTTTGTGAGTATGAAATCACTGTCTGTTAGTACTATGTTACTAGAATATTCATTTGGTAAGTTAAAATATGACTCAACTACACTGCCTATGTCAGGTTTCTTAAGTTCTTTGCCTGATTCTGCTTCTAAGTCTCCTGTTTCTCATGCTATTCTTAATTTTTTTATTACCAAGTTCTCAGTGTGGGTAAGTCCTACCCCCACTCCCCGGACAAAAACATCCATCGACGTCCCCGTCGATCGCATACCGGGTATCAAGTCAAGGTTAGAAGCTGGAATGAGTAGTCGTCCCACCTGGGCAGCCCAGGAAGGATCATCTCGTTCAGTCTTGATGTATTTCATGCTTTCACGATCTACGTCTTGAATCGTGACTCTAGTCTCCTCTGGATCCGAGGTCGTTTCATTCAGCCACTCTAAGACACGCAGGTTCGTCAGGT
The DNA here is from genome assembly GCF_963678635.1 of Symsagittifera roscoffensis. NCBI lineage: Eukaryota > Metazoa > Xenacoelomorpha > Acoela > Convolutidae > Symsagittifera > Symsagittifera roscoffensis. The sequence continues at coordinate 5,071,540 of NC_087068.1, read as the reverse complement.
CTTGTTCATATGACTGCTGTTGCTCATCGTCGAATTCTACCTCGGGTTTCGACCAGTCGTCAACCCACTCATCGTCGTGATCATCGTTTGTGTCAATGTCTTGCGGCACAGTTATCTCCTCTAGACCCACTACTTCCTCCACTATCTTCTTTAGATCTATCCTATCCACTACAAAGTCGTCACCGTAAGGATTGTATTTCTTTCTTGGTCTCATCCCATCCTTCTGACGAGTCTGTATGGTGAACGGAAGAACCGGTTCCAAGTTCTTGGGAACCTCTATCTGTTCGGGATCCTGCCAATCTTCCTCTGCATAGGGTAAGGTTTCATCGTCCGCTTCGATCTGTTCGTTTGGATCCAGGTCCAGCGGTGTATCCGTACCTTCCTCTACGGCTTCATTTCCATCGTTCTTCTCCCTGGTGCCTTTTTCATTGACCTCACAAGCAGGATTCATCATTAGATAATCCTCTTCTTCCATGTCTGCAGGTATAAACCAGTCTTCTGTCGATGGATTGTGTGGCTTGATGTTCTCGTAGTGCGCGGCTCGGCCAGTACTCAGTCTATAAAAGCGTCCCTCCTGGTGCACCTCTGTAATCATGAAGGGTCCCCTCCACTTTTTTAGGAGCTTCTTTGTCCCTTTCGGTGGTATAACGTTCTGAAATACCCATACGTAGTCTCCCACCGAGTAAGCCTTTGCACCAGCTGCTTTCTTGTCGAATTTTTTCCTCTGCCCTGCCTGTGCCTGCTGAGTATTTCGTCTACACAAATCGTTCAACTCCTGTTGGCGTCTGATCACATCCCTCACGTAGACCTGTGGGGATGTTTTCTTTCCCTCATATTCTGAGTAGAAGAAGGTTAAGGGTAAAGACTTTTCGTGTCCAGTTAGCATCATGTGTGGACTGACTCCAGTGGTGGAGTGTTGCGTGCTGTTATATGCTCCCATCACCTGTGGAAGGTATCTGTCCCAATCGGTCATGTACCTGGAACAACATACTCTCAGCATCGACACTAACGTCCTATTCTGTTTTTCCACTAAGCCATTCGTTTGAGGGTGGTATGTCGTGGAGTGAGCCTGAGCGACCTGTGAGCGTCTGATTAGCTCTTTCGTAAGCTCTCCTACGAAAGCTGTTCCATTATCCGATTGAAATGTCATCGGACAACCATGTCTTGCTATCCACGTACTGATCAGGTGGTCGCATGTCTCTTCCGCCGAGGCAGTTATGCAGGGCACGGCCTCTGCATACTTCGTGAAATGATCTATCATGACCAGCACCTGATTATAACCATTGTCTGTCATGCATATCTTTTGGTGATCTATTTGCACCACCTCGTTGATTTCAGACGACTCGATCGATTGTAAAGGAAATCGCAACTTCCTTGGATCCTTGACTTGTTGGCATGACAGACATGCTGTTACCCATTTCTCGCATGCCTTTTTCATCCCAGGCCACTCAAAGCGCTTCAGGATCCTCTGATATACTTTGTTGATCCCCTGATGGCCCATCTGATCATGTGATCTGAATAATAGTTCTGTCTGATAGAGTTTCGGTAACACTATCGCGTTATACTTGTATAGGACTCTGTCTTCCTCCCTTCTTTTGCAAGCCACAATCCCGTCCTTGTTCAAATATAACCTCCCTTCCTTCTGCATGAAGTATTGTCTCAGGATGCGATAACTATCTTCCTCGAGGTCCCCTTTATCCGGAGAACCATTGTCGATCCATTTTTTCAGGTTGCTTGTCATGCGATCATTTCTCTGCGCCCTTAGAAGGTCCGAGAGTCTGTATCTCGCCTTCAAGTACGTCTTCATGACCCTCATCTGACTATTCAGCTCGTTGGGCTGATGTGTGTCTTCTTTCATCTTAACGCACCAAATCTTCGCCAGCGGTTGTGTTTCTTGTTCAAACGGCAGAAGATCAGTCCTGACTACCACTTTCTGCGGCAACAGGCTTATCGAGCGTTTCGATACCGCTATCGTTTCTAAGTCATCCGCTGCGTTATCAAAGACTCTTTCGCTTGGTATTAGGTAGCGATCACTGTCAGGATCCTGGTACACTTCTCTGTCGAGGTCCCTTGCCCGAGTTTCCACTAGTAGCGTGTGTATCGCTAGTTCTGACAGTTCGGATCCCGAACTCGAGTTCCTGTCTGAATAGGTGTCTATTCCTGAGTTTCGGGAATCATCATCCGTCTAAGAGGTTGTGCTGGAGACTGCGCTCTCCTCCAGATCATGTCTGTTCTTTCTTCGCATCCATCTGAACTCCCCGGACAAAACCTTGTTTTCTAGGTCCTGTTTCTCATCAGGAATTTTCTCGTTTATCTCAGACTCCCCGGACAAATTTCCTTGTCCCGGGTGTTGATCTTGTGATCGCTGGTTCTTTTCATCATCCTTCTCCCCGGACAAATAGTCTTGCAGCAGATTGTGTTCTACCTCTTCACCCTCTTTATCCCGGTCTACAAAGGTGACGGTTTTCTTTCGCTTGCTGCTCCCCTGTTCTTTCTGTCCGTAAGAAGTACTGGTTAAAATCTCTTGGGGTATTGAGGGTACTAGTTGCTGATTTATTGTCCTACAATCCCTCTCGTTCTCTTCGTGTTGTCGTCTGGACGGCATGATCTTCACCTTCTCACTGACTGTTAGCGATGCCACTGCTGCTGTCCACTCGGGGTCATCTCTGGTCACTTCTCTTTTTAACAATCCAACCAGCATCCGCATCACTTGTGGTGTGACTTGCACCGTTTTATCCAATAATGAGAGGCTGTTTATATTCATGCGAGAGAGTTCTTGCTGGACCAGGTTCGAGCGCAGCAACAAATCCAAGGGGACCGGGTCCTCCTTGGACAGGATCTTTATCTCGGCTGCTTTCTCTACAGGTAGCTCAGGGTGCCCTGGAATTGGATGTCCAGACTTATCCAACCATCTCGTCAAGGGAAGCGCATCATAAGTTTCTTTGTCCAGAAACGAGAATCCCTCCTTTATTTCCGCCTGATTGGCCTGTTTCTGCTCCAATCTTTCATAAAACTCAGTTTTCTTGCTGAGGCTGTCAGCATTCTGGTGTTTATCACGCATCCTATGTTCGATTATCATATGGTAGCCATCCAGTCTTACTATCCATCTACCAATATAACTCTGATCCATCGAGTAGGTCTTCAACCAGGATAACGCTCTGTTGTCCACGCGTAACTTGAAGGGAGCGCTCCCCAAGTATGCACGGTACTTCTCCACGAAGGTGACTACTGCAAACATTTCTGCTTTTGGTGCGCCATATTTCATCTCTGTGTCACTCAAGACTTTGCTGCCGTATGCAATGGGACGGAGAACTATTCTTCCGTTCCATTCTTGCTCTTGATGCAAGATTCCTGAGATGGCCACCACCGATGCGTCTGTGTCGAGAACATACATGCCCTTTTCTGTAGGCATGCCCAGCACTGGCGCTTCGCACAGTTCCCGCTTTATGTTCTCGAAAGCAACCTGTGCCTCATCGTTCCATTCGAACTTTTTCCCTTTGTTGCGCATCAGCTTCTGCATCGGGTACACCTTGTCCGCATATCCTTTTATGAATTCTCGGTAGTAATTGGCAAACCCTGGGAAGCTCATGAGCTTTGTGTCCGTTCTTGGAGCTTTCCATGTCAATACTGCTTCCACTGCTTCCGGGTCCGGCCTCACACCATGCCTATCCACCATTCGTCCTAGGTACTTAATCGAGTCCCTAAGGATTTCACATTTCGATGGTTTGCACTTTAATCCTACTCTTTTCATGCATCCAAAGACCTCATCGAGCCTATCAATGTGGTCTTCCAGGGTCGGTGTCGCTATGACTACGTCATCCAAGTAACACATCACGAGATTCCCATACTTCTTGGTCACTCTCGTCAAAGCCTGAGCCATCAGTCTTTGAAAAGTGGCCGTTGCATTGCACAAGCCGAAGGGCATCCTCTTCCACTGGTACAATCCCAACTCGCACGCGAATCCGGTCTTCTCTCTGTCCTTCTTTCGCAGAGGGACCTGCCAGAAGGCAGAACCTAAGTCCAATGTGGTGAAGAACTTGGCATCACCAAGTTTAGATAGGCTCTCGTCTATTCGCGGTATCGGGTACGCATCTTTTATCGTTACCGCGTTCAAGTAACGAAAGTCGCAACAAAATCTAAGTTGCCCCCCTTTCTTTTTCGCCATTACTACTCCGCAAGCCCATGGCGATTTCGAGGGTTCTATCATGTCGTATTCAAGCAACATTTCTATTTCCGCTCGGCACGCTTCCGATTTGTGTGGCGTCATTCGCCTTGCGCCTTCCCTATGGGGAACGGCGCCCTCTTCTAGTTCGATTTCGTGTTCGACGAAATTACAGCAACCGATATCCGCCTTATGTTTTGAAAATACATCTGCGTTCCGACTTAGGAGGTCCCGCAATTTTTCGAAATCTCCCTCACCTATTTTCCCTTTTAAATGTTCTATCTCTGGCAAAACCGGTTTGTCAGATTCCAGTTCATATGACGAGGGGCGTTCCGGAAAATTCGAGCAGCTTGATAAGCCGTCGTCCGTTTCGGATTTCATTGAAAACAATTTATGAATAGATTTTAATTCATTAATCCTCTTTAAAATTTTATCTTTATTGGCATGATAAGGACAGTCTTTCACACTATACTTCTTCAAGTTTTGTGTCTCCTCATAGTCGGTCCTCATCGGCAAAGCGTAGCCAAGCTTCTTTCCACGCTGGATTGAAACCGTGGTGTCCAGTGTGTTCAACAACACACTGACACACAGTCCGTTTCGCGTTACCGAGAAGCTCCGGCCTAAAATCACCGAACTCTGACTATTTGGATTCGGTACTAAGCAAACCTGTTTACTATCACTTAACGAATTCAAATTTCTCATTCTAAAAACTGCTACCACAGCTTGTCCTGGTTGTAATTTTACTTTTCTATCCAAAAAAATTGGTACCTTGCTTTCGTCTGTTTTTATCCTATTAATTGGTCTCATAACATACTTCCGGTCCGGGTTTCTAATCCGTATCAGACCGTGGTTCAAGTCAATCATCACGTCAAAATTCCTGACAAAATCTCTGCCCAGGATGAATTGGTCGGCGTCGTCCAGATTCTCTACCACCAGGAAGCTCATCCAAAGATCTCGTCCTCCCATGTGGAGGACCGTTATTGGTGTTCTTCCGGCTACGTAGATAGCTCCTCGATTGGCTGCGGCCAGTCGGAGATTCGTTGGAATTAGATCTTCCCGCGTGAAGCCCATTCTTTCCCAAGTCTTTATCGGCATCACACTCACTACCGCTCCTGTGTCCAGAAGCCCTGTGACTCCGATTTTTGTTTCGTTGGTGTCGAGCAGATGTGCGGTCACATCTGCTTCATACCCAATGTGTACTGCGTCTTGTTCCATCATGGCGTCATGGCCTATCCTGCGGACTTTAAGTTCCTCTTCTCCCAAATAGATCTGCCCCATTTGGTCATCATCTGTTGTTACATAAGTCCTGGTGTAGACGTTCAGCATTACTTGATACGGCCCATAGACCTCTAGGTAGCGTCCATGAAGTTTCTTCGTGCGTGGGCCACCTGTCGTTAGTAGTGCTCGCACAGCTCTCGACTCGGTGCGTGGCTCCACCTGCCTCAGATAATCTGCATATGTGCCCAAATGCATCAAAGTGAACTCGGATGGTTCACTCAGATTTCTGATCACCTGATGTCCAGCCACTGAGATTATCGACTGTATCTTGCTTCCTTGCGGCACCGTGCCGAACCTCTGACCGGAGATCACATTAAGTTTCATGTTCAAACTACTTGGTACTTTCGTTTCTTCGAACTCCGTTGCTTCGGAGGTATTCAGTTGCTCCTGAAGTTTCTCATTTTCCAGTTCAAGTTTCACCTTTTGTTCGATCTCTTTCGTCACCAGTTCCTGCTGCACTCTATTTAGAGCATCCCTTGCGGCTGCCTTATAATCAATCTTGAAGTCGTCAGCCGCAGTTGCTGGTTCCGGCTCACGTGCCTCCTCTGTTACCGCTTGCATCTTCTTTGCCGCCAGCTCTTGAGGTTTATCTTTTCTGCGTGCCTCCGCTTCACTCAAAAGTCGAGCCTTGCTGGCTTTCACTCCTGACAAAGCTTCTTCATGTCTTGGATGCTTGATGTCTGCCACTGCATCCCAGAATTGCGCACAATCTGATTTAAAATGACCTTCCAAGTTGCAAAAGAAACACCTCGGGCCGAATTTCGCAATTACTCCTCTCATGAAATCCTCATGGTCCAACTCTGACGCATCTTCGTCCTCGAGGCTAAAGCCTATTGCTTTCATGCCTTGTTTGTAAGCTGGGCATGCTGACACATGATGGTCCGTTGAACTGCAATTAGCACAAGAGCGTCTCTTGTCCATATCGTCCCTCGGTTTGTACCAATTGTTCCCTTGGTTTGCTGGTCCGTTGTTAAAATTGCCATAATTGTTCTTGTAATATCCAGATCTTGAAGGAGGTTTCAACAAAAGATACTCTTTTGATTTGAGCCTCAACTCCTCCGGTGTTGGCGCATTGGTTGATAGTGGTGTGTAATGCGTTGCTAGCTTCGTACGAAGTTCATCATTCTTCACACCATCGATAAATTTCGAGGCTACGGCCAAGTTCATCCTTCGGTTTGACTCGTCCGGTTGGCTGCGTCTCCTCAGCATTTCCAAATCATCGAGAAACTTGTCTATCGTTTCATCTTCTCGTTGCCTCCGTTTCTCGAAGCGCATCATCGCCTGGTGCCCCTGCACCCCTGATCCGAAACGGTTTAACAAGATTTCGAAGATTTTCTCAGCAGTGTCACGTTGGTATTGCTTCTTGGCCATGACACAGTTCAGGGCTGTCCTTTCCAAGTTGCTGGTGAGCGCACTGCATTCCTGTCTCTCCGACAAGTCCTCTTCCTCAAAGTGCAACTTCATTACCTCTATCCAGGTATCAATACAGCCATCAGATTCGTCTTTGTAGCATCTTGGTTTCTTAAAGACTCTTCTGGACTTCTCACTGCGTTCATTGGTTCTGGATAGCCTTGTCTGGAATGTCTCCAAAGACCTGTTTAGGGGTTCAAATGCTGTGGCCATAGCCGTAGCATCCCTTGAGTGTCCCGCTTGAGTGTCCTCACACCTCGTCGAAGGCTCTGTGTGCGGTGCATCCCTGCAATCCGAATCACCGTGAGCGTTTCCCGCTTGGCCCACATGACTCCTCCTCGGGCTTGCATGCCCCCCGTTGCCGGAATCACTTTTCCCAGTCGCATGTGTGCCTTGCGTCGGTCGTTCGTTAGAGGTTTGTCTGTTCCCCGTTGAACTTGCTCTACTGTTCGGGCCCCATGTTCCATTACCCCTTGTGGCATAGCCTGATGAACTGCCCCTGCCTCTAGTGGATCCATACGTCTTCCTCTTTTGATGTTCATTGAAGTTCACCCTCGGTTCCCTGCTGGGACCTCCCGAGTTCGGTTCTCCTTCTTTTGGTCCACTCTTGTTGCTTAGTAGCCCGTCCAACCTATCCATGATAGCCTGAGTTCGCCTCTCCATCATCGCGTCTATCTTTGTGTCAAGAGTCCCAAGAGACTGCTCTTGTTGAATTCTTAACTTCTCCATGTCGTCTCTTAAGCGTAACTCTCGCTGTTCCGCCTCTCTTGTCATTCGTGACAAGTTCCTCGCCATATGTTCGTCCGTTATTTCTTTCAAGCGTTTTTCGCTCCTGCCAACTTCTTGTCTGTTGCGGTTTATTTCTTCCCGCAGACTCTCTCTTTCAATGTGGACTGCCCTTTCTAGTTCACTCATCCTTATTGACATCTGCTCGTTTTGTTCTCCTAAACTGTCCACTATGTTGTTTAAGGCTTCTTCTAGTGCTGCCCCGTTATCCACGAGTGGCGTCACTAGTGGCGGTGTAACCCTGTCGGTCCCAGGTAGCTTCGTGCTGGTCGAGATCCGGGCCTTGACTCTCTGTCTCGACGTCTTCCCATTATCTATTTCAGGATCCGCTAGCGCGTTGCCTAGCCCTCTGGTTCTACTTTCTCCAGTTTGTGGCTCTGAACTTGTCCTAATCGCGAAGTCTTTTGACTGGCCCGGTGTGTTTGCCTCTTTGCTTATCGTTGTCACTACACCAAATTTGTCCATGGTTCCAGTCTCTCTTCCGACGTGTGCCTCATTCTTCTGGATTGAACTATTGAGGCTGACTTGAGATCCAAAGTCCCCTTGCTCCTCTTCATCCTCTTCCTCCTGGGTTTCAACTTCGTTCCCTGCGCCTCCTCCCATGGTGAATGGGAAGATGTTTCTGAAGGTGTTCTTCATTCTTTCTGAGAACGATGATGACGTTGTTTGTTTCCCAGTTCCGCCTGCCATCATAGTGTTGTCTGTCGGAGATCTTCTCGTCGCCGCTACTTCAGTTGAGATGTCAGACAGTTCCGACATCTCTTCTCGATCCAATGTCCCGGTGGAAGTGGCAAAATCATGGCCTTGTTCTACCGGAGTAGATTCACTCGCCAGCCTTCTGCCTCTTCCTTCCAGTCCATTTTCTTCCTGGTTGTCGTTCATGGTATGGTCCGTATTGACCTCCACTTCTAACAGTTTTTTTCGCTCTTCTGAGGTCTTCTGACTTCTCGTTTCAACCAGTCTGCCTGAAATCGTCTCCCTTTGTCGGACCGGGATCGCTTGATCCAATCCACAAAATGATCAGTCATCGTTTTTCTTTGCTTTTCAGGTATGAATTTCCTAGAGCTATTACCTCGTTTCGGTATCCTTGACTTGTCTAGACTCATTCTCTATTTGTCACTTTTTTGTGCCGATACTTAACTCGATTGCTAGAGACCTTATAGTTTTATTAACAATAATAATGACACAACACAATAATTTTCACAAGATTCTATTAAATAGTGACCACGAAACCCTGTATGTTATCAGAGTACAGTTTGTATAAAATTTATTCACACTAACCAATTATTGGTGGTAAGATTTGAAAACTAGCACAATATGATGTTATCAGTCAATTTAAAAGATAGTGTACTCACTACCCAATCAAGCACAGTTTATGTTGATTTAAAATCAAAAAAAAAAAAAATATATATATATATATATATTTAATGTCAACTTATGAATACCTCTATGAAAAAAACGTATGTGTAATGCACTCTTAGTCGGTCGCAGTACAATAGTCGAACCTGTCTTTTAAAGAAAAAGCTTTCCCTGCTCGGTGCTGCACCAAACAGACAAAACTTTGAAGGCAGTAATTTTCTCAAGTGGGCGTCTATTGCACCCACCGAGTACTGTGTTACCTATCTGCCTTCGGACTGCCCGAGCTAGAACTACTAAAATCCTCAGGGCAGTCACTTTTCCCAAAAACGTATTATGTTACAATCCACACCAATGAATCACGCTCTTTTTAATTTAGACTTAGTGTCGCGAATATCCGAGTTCGGACCTGTTTTGTTTTAGTCTGGTTCTTATTGAAAGGCAAGTTACCAGTGCAGTCACTGATACCTAGCCTGTGTGCTAATAACCTAATACCTCTCACTTTTTAGTCTTTCTTTCGTCTACCTAAGTCCTTTAATAAAAAAAAATATCCCTCCGGATTGGCACAAATAGGACCCTTCCGGACTAATAGAATCTAGACCCCTCCGGATTGGGACCCCTCTGAGTTAGTTAATATAAGACCCCTCCGGATTTGGACCCCTCCGAATTAGCAACTATAAGACCCCTCCGGATTCGGACCCCTCCTAACTTGAAAAATCTTTGACCCCTCCGGATTGGGAGCCCTCCGGTTTTGTAAAAGTAGCTTTTCGGAGTTTACCTTCTTTCAACCTATACCCCTCCGGATACGTTCTCCGATGCAGTTTTGCTCTTTCAATTAACTAGGAAGGGTGTTTGCTACTTTCCTAGACCCTTCCGGATTGAAGTTAAGCCTCTTATTTGACAATTCACACTGACGGTGAAGGGTCTTATCGCTCGCCTAACTTCGGCTCGATTAAGGTTTTGCTGTGCCTTTAGCCTTGCCTTTTCGTCTAGAACAGCCTAAAGTTACTTTTTTCAACCGCTATTACCTTTTGGTAGGGGTATAATGGCTTTTCTAAAATATTTTTGTAAAACGTGAAGGGTGTACCCTTCCAAATTGAGGAATTTGCTAAAAACAATCTCAAAAATTTTTCACGCTTACTTTTCCGAAAAATTTTTGTCCCTATCAGTAAGTTCAGCTAATTTCTGATCTATTGGTACCAAGATCAACTCGATATGCCTAGTAGTCTCAAAGTTATTAACCAAAACGTCTTTTTTCTAAACTCAAAATTTTTTCTCTCTTATAGGTTCCGCCTAACTTTTTCCGCAAATCAGGTCCTTTCGACCTAAAAATTATTGATCCGAGCTCAGAAGGCCTATACTCTTCTAGTTCAATGCAAAAGACCCGATCTAAAACGTTTTAGTAGAAGAAATTTGCGAAAAACTATCCTACCTGTACCCCTCCGGATTGATGAATCCACCAAATCAAACACGTTAAGTGCGATTTCTCTGCAACCCGGAAGGCTTTCGGGTAGCGGGTTTTAAAACTTGTAGATTCACTAGTGGACGTTGTCCGAACAACTATTTTTACTGTTGTAACTCAAAAATTTCAAAAAATTTTCTAAATTTATAGTGTTTCGTTTTCTCAAAAATCACGAAAATTCGGTTTTCGGTACCAAAGTAGTTCCAACTACTTTCGAACTAAACTTAACCGGTTCTCTCTATTGTGGTAGTGCAGTTACAATGTAACACACTAACTTAGCTCTTTTTTCCGTTTGAAAAAATATCGATATCTCAAAAATCGCGACTTGTGGGGGGATCAAAATATCGCTATTTTGACCCTAAAAACCGGTCTGTTTTCGTTGTTTTTCACTGAAAAACGATATAAGACTATTAATATAGGCTATATAAGTAATAATATTAGTAATACTATACCCCTCCGGGTTTGTTTAATATCCGAATTAAGGTGCTTAACTCGGATATTCGCAGTTCGGTGAAGGGTCACTACAGTGCAGCACTGTCGAGCCCCCCACAGATTACTATCTTAATTTTTTGTACCAAAAGGGATACAAAACTTGTTAACGATACCCAACAGTCGATTGTTGTTGTCGTTGAGCCTCTTCTTGTTGCTCCTTGTACTGCTTGCCGGATCAGTCTTTTCCCAAGACCCTTCCGAGTTGAGCGCAAATCAGCTGACCCTTCCGGATTGAGCGCAATTTATCATTAACGTGCTTAAATGCTCAATTAACCCTACAGTACAAGCCTCACAAACGGGCTACAAAACTGATCGTAACGATCCTGACTGATATAAATGCCTGTAACAACAATATATCTATCAACAACAAACGGGGGGGGGGTCGGATCACATCTTGTCTGGGGGGATGATTTCTACTGATTTTTTACTTTTTTTTGTTTTTGGTTTTTTCGTATATTTTTTATGTTTTTTGTTTTTCTTGGGTACTATACTACTTTTTGTTTGGTTTTATATATATCTTTAAGTGTTTTTGGTCACAAACCATTCAGGAAATGACGGGACCGCGAATCCCCCCACCCTTCCTGGTTCGTGAATTTTCGGTCTTAACTAAGTTAAAAAGCTATTCACGGTAATCCGGAAGGCTTCCGCGTTCCAAACTACCCTTCGGCCCCGGCGGTTTAGGCCTATTAAGGGCGTTAATGTGAGCATCCGCTTGGCGGGGAGTGCTCGTTAACGGTTCCGCCGGTCATGATGTTAAAAAGAATAACACCCAGGAGCGCCATAAAAACATCTATGTAACATTCGCCCGGAAGATACATATCGACGGAAAACAAAACTAAGTCTTAAGACGACTGGCTAACGTCTAAACATAGCTTTGCATGCTTTTCACCGTCTCTACCAAGCCAGTACTTTTTGGTGGTCTTTCTAACATCGGGTCGACAAAACGTTACTGCTTTCGGCTTCGGTCAAAACACTCAAATTAACTAGATTACATGCAGAAATAGTGAGCTCATGGCTGGGTCTCAGTATCCTCAGACTACGAGGTCACTCCTAAAAACAGGGCTTCTACTTATTATATTACTATTGTTTTTGTTCAGTAGATAAAAATCATCATCTCCATCGAAGATGGATCAACCCTTTCCCCCAACTCCTAGCTTCTCATCCTTATCAAAATGAATCTAGATGTTAATTAAATTCAAGTCAGGACATGACAGGAAGCTAAAAGTTTATATAACAGGCTAAAAGTTTCAGTCCCGAAACCCCTCCGGATTCTTGAATCCACTGAATCAAGCTCGCTAATCTTGACTTCTTCTTAATCCGGAAGGCTGTCCTCCACCCTTCACCGTTGTCTGCAACGGCCCTGCAACTATTGTAGCGGCACAATAGTTGCAACTCGGAGTGTTATCTGCAATTTCTGCAATCGGCTATTGTTTTTTTTTCACGATTTTCGCACTTCTCGTCCGCGCAACTAATGTTGTTGTTAGCGCAGCTAATGTTGTTGTGTTTTTCTTTCTTGTTTTAGCCAAAATGGCCGTTTCTGACGTTTCTCAGAAATATGACGTCATAATTCGAATTTTTGAAATTTAAAAATACCAGAATATTCCAGCCCTCACCGTCTGGCCAATCGTTCCAATAACGTTCTTAGTTCTTAATAACCACCAATCCGGAAGGCTCGCTGCTAAAAATTCGAATTCTGCAGAGATTGCATTTTGGCCATTCTGGTCGAATGTCACAGGATGAGAAGCTAGGAGTTGGGGGAAAGGGTTGATCCATCTTCGATGGAGATGATGATTTTTATCTACTGAACAAAAATAATCGTAATATAATAAATAGTAGTAGCCCTGTTTTTAGGATTGACCTCGTGGTCTGGGGATACTGAGACCCAGCCATGAGCTCACTATTTCTGCATGTAATCTAGTTAATTTGAGTGTTTTGACCGAAGCCGAAAGCAGTAACGTTTTTGTCGACCCGATGTTGGAAGAGACCACCGAAAAGTACTGGCTTGGTAGAGACGGTGAAAAGCATGCAAAGCTCTGTTTAGACGTTAGCCAGTCGTCTTAAGACTTAGTTTTGTTTTCCGTCGATATGTATCTTCCGGGCGAATGTTACAAACCTAAAACTCGCCTTACCTCAACATACTTATCATAAAATGCACTCGAGAAAACTAAATTTGGTACTTACATAGCAGCACGCTTGAGAAACAGAGTGATTAAACTAATTAATGACTCTTGCATAAATATAATCGAATATAACTCAAGAAGTTTTCTGACAATGAGCTCCAATCAAAGGAAGTAAGTTTTAATGCAAGAATGTAGTTTTGGATCTGGACCACTGGGAGACTTCAGTTGTCTGCCTTTCCGTTGAAGGTTCACTCTGGTCCAGTTGATTCTTGCTCTGCTCTTGTATTTGTTCGGTCTCCTATATCAGATTGGACAGCTCTACTCTCGTTTGATTTATATCTGGAAATTGCGAATAGCAATTTCCCGCTGCTTTTTTCAAGTACTTTCCCGCGATTGTAATTCGGTTGTTCTGATCTTATTTTTCTGATATTTTCAGTTGTCACGAGAAACTTGAGCATGACATGTCCCATTCGAATTTTTGAAAATTTCCATTTGACCCCAAAATCATGTTATTCGCATTGCTCAAGGTCAAACTTACAAATATGACCGACTGGCACACTCCGGGCGAATGTTACAATCTCACACAAGGTTTTGAAGTTTTTTCAGTTGTGGTTTCTTTGAAAAATTTTCCGTTTTTCGACTTGTTTCCCTTCCTTACCTTGTTGCTCGTTTGCAAGATTTTTTTGGTAAAAAAAAGGTCAATTAAAATAGACCCTTTCGTCATGCGATGGTACGTGCACAAGTTGGATAGGGCCGTACCAACGCTATATAAATACATCGGCAAAATTTTATGAATAAATCAAGTCGATATTAATGCATCAAGAGAATTGTCAATTAAAATCTACCCTCCTCGATTATAGCACAGATACAATTGTCTATGTTGGATGTGTTTGTAAGATTTTTGCATCCCCTAAGGCTGAGGATTGCACTCCTCAGAGGTTGGTGGTATCGCAAGGTACACTAAGGTTTTATTGGTGGTATCGCAAGTGATGCGAAGCTCCGCTTTGCCTCTGTGTTGGAATATGTCTCGGCTTCTTCCAGTCTTTCTTGCGTCTCGATACGCCAGGTAAATATGGTGTTTGATATCAAATGTGATACTTTTTAGGAGGATTGGTTTTGTTAGATTTCAGCTTTAACTTTTTTCCTCTTCAGTTAGAAATATGGCTCCGGTGGATTGGGATGCAATATTGCAACTGAACGCCGAAGATATTAATGATGAAAACATTGACGAAAGTTACGAACTTTTGAACGATGTAATTGATTGATCTTTTGTTATTTTTGTGATCGCATTTGTTTCTACAACCAAAAAGTTTTTGTTTCAGCTTAAAATAAAAAACACAGACAAGGATGCGTCTGTGGACAATCTAATTCATCTTTTCAATGTGACAAAAGAGGCTCTTATTGTAAGTAGTATTTCTTATCAGCTTTAATAACAGTTTAAAAAATGAACAACCGAATGTTTTTCAACTAGATTAATCACGACCTTGCCGAAACATATCTAGAGGAACTGACGGGTCTCGCGGCTAATGAAGGTGAACGTTCAGCAAAGGAAGGTACGTTTGTTTTTGTACAGTCGCATTGTGCTTGGGTTTGCTTTAGTTTTTTGTTTTCCACGCAAATCTGGAACCACAACTAATCATAGGAATGGGTCGAGTGATATATCAAATGAAAGCCCTTTCGGTCAAATTTTCTAAAATGGTCCCACTGTCGAGAAAAACTGGCTTAAAATTTTTGAGTTTTACATCAATTCCGAGCAAATAAAGCAATCGGTCGAGTAAGGTTCGTAAAAAAATATTTAATTTTAGGCTAAAAAAAACTTGGTTTAATCAAAAAAGAAATCTAGTTTTGGAAGTTTCAGTTAGCGCTTCCTTGGTAATCAAAATTTTCTTTAAAAAAGATTTTTCAAATAATTGCGCTAGAAATCGAAAGAATCTTGATGAAATTTTTTTCTTCATTTTTTGTTTGTCATTCATTTTTGTCGATGACAAATGTCGATATTGCCTAATTCACTCTTTTTATTTGCGTTTGTTTAAGTCACGAATCACACCACGCACTGAAAATGAATGTGGTCGAAAAATTCTGTGCTACTTGCACAGCAAACGGCCATCCTTGTTATTAATTGCCTTCATAAAATTAGCCAACTAAGTGTTTATTTAAGAGCAAAAATTGAAAGATGAAAACGAGGATTTGAAGAAGGAAATTGAACGACTCAAATCTCTCGGGTCCAGTGACGTTGGAAAAGATGTGCGCAAGTTGCGAGAAAGACTTCTCGATTTGGAAGCCAAGAATGAGCGGTTGTCTCAGGAAGTGCAGGATGAAGTGGCTCAGCATGATGCCACTAAAAGGAAATTAGATAGGGTAAGTGCTTATGGTTACGTAGCAGTATTTAGACAGCGTATTCGTACTCGTCAGTATTCAGACAAATACTGTATTAACCAACCAGAGTCGAGACAAGGAAGAAATGAATAATTAATAATTATTTATTTCGTAAATTTGCTTTCTCATCTCGATTGTGATTGGTTAATATAGTATATGTCTGCTTACTGAATACGCGGTTGTCTAAATACTGACCGCACTCAGTGTTTATGTAGAGGACTTTGCTCGCTAACAGCTCGATTTAGCCGCTCTTAAAAATTTTTAGATGGATTTTTATCGTACTAACTACAATATTCATTCAAAACTAGAGTTCCTTTTTTTTACACGCTAACTCTCGTCTTATATTTTTAGTTTACCTTTTTTCCAACCTAACTCGCACAAACTATTTCTCATCAACTAGACACTGCTGCTGCATATAATTCAACATTGGCGATATAACAGCTGTTTTGAATCATTTCTGTTTTTTTTTTGTATCCGGTTTATTAGTGGCTAGCTTTTGATGACAGCAAGGCGTTATTGAGCAGTTGGCGAAACTTTTAGTCTGCAACTGAGATCCGAATGAGGGCCTTTTGTTTCTTTTCAACCGTTTTTATTTTATTTTTTTTGGTTTTTTCGTGCTTTTCAAAGCTACTGCGTAAGTCCGGATCGTCTTTGTGTTAAATTAATTTTTTAGACGGAAGATTGTTTGACCTACTCTTTTTTTGGGTTTTCATGGGGCCTTTTTTAAGGCTTTTTCGTAGTGGAAGAGAGCCTAGAGGTGTTGCAACCAGAACCTAGACTTTTTCCAATTTGGAACTTTGTTCACGGGACTTTTCTAGACTCCCCAGCCTACACATCCTTACAAAAGCCCAAGTGCCAAATTTAGAGTCTATGTAGCCTGTATTTGTTGGAAAACGTCCGATGGATTAGCGGCTGGTTTTTGGATGACAGCATCGCCAGATAGCTCGACTGCTGAGGCAATAGACTCGAAAGCTGTCGGTAGTCGATTGCGTAGGTTCGATTTCCCGAGGTAGTATTTTTGTTTTTCCGTATTTCAGTCTATTCTATTTTGTTTTTGCATTTTCTTGCTATTTGAAAGCTCACACATGCCATTTATTGTTTGTGTATGTGAATTGCAGTTTCGCTTATTTTAATAAGCTTATTAAGTTCAAGGTAATTATTTTGCCAGCTTAAGGCGTAGTGAATGTTCATGCTTTTAAGTTCAGTGACTCGATTCCGGTCAGGATTTGTTTTTTTTTGTAACCGAATGTTTCGTGCTTAATTTATTATCTATCTATTATTATATATTTAAACGCGGGCTTCACTATCTCAACATGTTTAAGCTTTTTCAACGTATTATTTTTGCATTCTTAACGAAAGAGTTTTCTTACGTTTAAGCTATATGGTATATTGCAAAAAAATTCAATTTTCTAGCGTGAATTTGAAGTTTGAAATTATCAACCCAACAGTGGGATGCTGTCAGAGTTCCACCAGGGTTTGCAAATTAGGCCTCTTATTATGATTGCCCAAATCTTTTTAGTTTACGAGATACAACAATTCTTGTGATTTTTTGATTAAATCTAAAACACTCAACCCTGTAGTTGGGCGCTGTCAGGGTACTCTCAGGTGTTACAAATCTTGCCTCAAAAATATGCCTGCTCAAATATTTTCAGTTTCTGAGATATGATGTTCCTATAATTTTTCAAAAATTTTCAGAAATTTTAGATTCAAAAAATTAGATTTGAAATTCCCAACCCTGCAAAAAGGTGCTGTCGAGGTACTCTCAGTGGTTGCAAATCTTGACTTTAAAGGTGACTGCTCAAATGCTTTTGGTATCCAAGATATGACATTATTTTCTATATTTTTCATAGTTTTTCGAACAATTTTTCAAAATTTGAAATCACCATTCCTATAGTGAGGTGGTCTCAGGGCACTCTCAAACATTTTAGATCTTGCCTCCAAGTTTGTTTGCTCTAATCATTTAAGTTTCTGAGATATGCCGTTTTTTATGTTTTTTCAAAAGTTTTCAAACAACTTAAAGCTAAAAAAAACTTCTTAAATATGACTGCTCAGCGCATTTTACTTTCTTAGATATGAAGTATTTATGTTTTTAGAAAATTTTCAAATTTGTACTTTTCAATATTTGAAATTGTCTACCCCTTGGTTGGATGATGCCACGTTAACACCAGCGGTTGCAGCTGTGGCCTCCCATCATAATTTTGCTGCTCAAAATTGTCGTTTTTTAATGATATTTAAAAATTTTTCATCAAACATATTTTAAAATCATTTTTGCTCGATTTGTTTGATGATACTGCAAATGAACTCGTTTCAATTTTTGTTTTCAAAATGGAAAGCGAAGTTGTATGCTGTCGGCTATTTTAGAGTTTCGGTTATGAGTTAAAAATACGAAGATCAGAAACTCAATTGTTTTGGAGATTTGGCCATTTTTGTTGAAATTATTTCTACGTTCAATTTCTGAATTCAAAAGCGTTGTTTGATTCCCCCGTCAATTGTTACGTTTGCATTGATATCATTTTTTTGCATATTTTTATATAAATAAGCCATTTTCGAAAAACGTGGCCTTCTTCTAATTTCGAAAGTAGATTTTCCTGATTTCCCAGCGGAATAGAAATTTTTCTTATTGTTTCAGTTTTCTCAAATTGAGATATTTGATCAGTAAAAAGTGAATCATAAACTAATCTTGAAACTCAAAGAGCTTTGAGGCTATATATTTTGTACTCTAAAATTCGACAATTGAAGATCTTTTCAGTTTTTTGTTTTCTTGATTCATTGACTCTTTTCTAACTGTCTCTTCGCTGTTGTTTTGGAATGCCATCAAACAGTATTCCTCTATGGTACAGATAACTAAGTTACCAATTTCTTCGATTTTGTTTTAAAATGTTGACACGTTTTGAATACCCGTTTAATCCGAAGTTTTTTTGTGTTGCTGGTAAACTTACGCACTCAATCCGTATTCATATATATGCTTTTCCTTTTTAATGTTAATTCGGTTTTTTATTTTTTCGGGCTAGTAGCTTCTTGCGTCGTTTGACGGTTGAAAATGTCTAATGGATGTGTTCACTTCGCCGGAGTTCAGTTAGCATTCTTGTTACTTAATGCGCGCCCCTACTTCAGAAAAACTCAACTATCGAACGACAAAAGTATAATGGTCACGAAAATGCCAATGCTTCAGTTTGAATTTTTTAATGCCAAGTTCCAGGGGAGTAAAGAAATTACCCCGTTTTCTCCCAGCGGAAGCAGAAAAGGTCCAGTTTTTCTTTAACATGATCTAGCTTCAAGAAAAGAGTGCAAAACATAAATAAATCTGGAAACTCAAATAGCGTTAACGTAATTTATCTTTTTTAAGAGTCAATGAATGTAGTGAAGACTCTTTATAGGTCGTGATGATTTTGTTCGTTTGTTTTTTTTTTCATGAAAAGGTCCTAAAATTTGTCAAGCTCAAATTTGATTTTTCGCAGAATAACTTCCGTGTTTTTTTATGTTCAATTCATTTTCTTTTGTTAAAGGAAGGCAAATTCCACTATTGAACGTCAAAGGTGTAAAAGTCATGAAAAACGTTGTCATTTTCTAATTTCGAAAGTGGATTTTGTTTTTCTGTTTTCCCGGTTGAAGAAAACGTTTACCTATTGATCCAGTTTTTAAAATTGTGAGCAGCGTAGTGTGTTATTACGGACCTTCGATTTTCCTTACCTAACTCGCAAAAAATAATAATCATTAAAAGTGTTCACTTATTTGATGGCACTTTTGCTACAGTAACGATCTGTAGCATTGGAAATTTCATAGCGTCTGTTCTCTACTACTTTGTGGCTAGTGTTTGTGATTTATTAAGTGGTTAGTGTGTGAGACAAGAATCTCTAGGTTGCAGGTTCGAATCTCAGACGTAGCCGAAATTTATGCTTGTTATATCGCTTGTTATAGTATGAACTCTTTTTTTCCAACTAGCACTCTTTTTTTTCAATTATTGTTGCGACAAATCGTGTTCATTTTGATCAATGACCAGCTATTAAGTACAGCCAATGCTAAGGATATTAACACAGACTATTATATTACAAATAGCACTTTAGCTTCAAGGTTTCATGGATATGTAGCGTCGAGGCAGGGAAGGAGATCCGCAACAAAATGAGTGGGTTTGAACCATGGCACGGTCGGATGTTTTAAATGAAATTTTTCGTATACTAGCTAAAAATGCGTCCGCTCTATAAATTGAGGCATGTTAGTTGGTAATGTTTCAAATTGGCGGGCTTTGCTAATGCGTCATAAGTGGCTTGCGTCACTTAGCATGCAGGTAGATGCATAATTGGCGTGAGTCACTTAAGAAATTTTGTAAACTCAAAGTATTACTTATTCAGCTTTTCCCAGTAGCATTATCGGTCATATTTTTGCTTTTGTATGCGAAGTGCATCTTCGCCTCTGTGTAGAAAAACCTAATTTTTTATTTCGCTAGCAAGTCAAATAGTTTTTTGAAATTATATGTTTTTAAAATTTAGGCTTCGCCTCTGTGTAAAAGGATAGCAAACTCCACTATCGAGCAGCGACTTTTAATTGCGAAAGTTGGTAACGGTTTTTATTTCGGTTTTTATGGTTTTTATTTCGGATTAACAACTAGTTTAACACAATCACTTCTTTCATGTGCGCTCCATTCACGTGCTATCATGTTCAATCTCCGACAAACCAGACATGTAGGTCACCACTGCGTAGTAACTAGTTACTACAGGGTAGTTTCTATATGGAATTGAAATTTTTTGAAGTTTTTAGATTTTTTTTAGTTTTTTTTTGGCTCAACTGGTGTCTACTCAATGGTTGTCGGCCTTGTATCCGCTTCGTCAGTTTTGTTCACTTGCTAATTTGAATTTCAATTTTTGTGTTACTTGGCTTATTTGCCTAGAGTTTTCTGTATGAGACACTTTTATCACTTTTTGCCAAAAATTTTTTTTCTGAAAAACCCTTCAAACGTTTTTTAAAAAAGAGTTTCCATGGAAAGACTGCCTACATTCCTGTGTGCCTGTATACTCCCCTGGTCTTTTATTGCTTTACCCCCTTGACTACAGCCTTCGAAAAGGCCTGTGGGGGAATATTGCACCGATATTTTTAACTTTTTGTTTTCTCAAAAATTAAGCTACCAAATTTCCGATTTTGGTTTCAATAATAGAAAGGACTTGGAATGCTCCCCTACATAAGCGGCCAAACTTTTTTGAACTTAAAATTATTTCCATTGGAATAGTCAAATTTTTGGTTATTTGACCGTTTTTTCAATCTTTTAACACTTGCGATCAGCGTAGTGTATTCGTAAGAACCATTTTTCTAGCCTAACTCGCAAATAAAAGAGTTCATTGAAAGTAAAAAGTGTTCACTTATTTGGCGACACTTCACTTGTGCTGTAATCACGATTTAGCATTGGAAA
Source organism: Symsagittifera roscoffensis (assembly GCF_963678635.1). Taxonomy (NCBI): domain Eukaryota; kingdom Metazoa; phylum Xenacoelomorpha; order Acoela; family Convolutidae; genus Symsagittifera; species Symsagittifera roscoffensis. The sequence continues at coordinate 5,050,697 of NC_087068.1, read as the reverse complement.
TTTTCTAGCATCTGTTTTCTGCTTTATATGTGGCTAGTGTTTGCGACATATATTTTTTCTTTGAAATTCAGAAAAACAAGTCAGCCTTATTTTGTTTCCTTGCGGTCATTGACTTTTTCAACTGTCTGTTCAAATGTTCTTTAATTTACCAATCTTTGTAATGATCCAATTTCAATTCATAGTAGTCTGCTTTCTCATGTTGCATGAATGTTTGCATTCAGTTCTCGTAATTATTTGGCAACGCAGGGGTCAGATTGTTGAGCGTGGGCGGATCTAGCACTTTCTCGAGGATGAGGAAAGGAGAGCGGATGTTCACAAAAAAGCTCTCCTTTCAAACATTTATTTGGTCAAAATTTTGCTGAATAGCACGCATACTTGAGAGGAATGCTGGGCTCTTTTTCTTCCCCCCCCCCCACCTGCAAAATTTTACTAGTGAAATTTTGTTCACGTCATCCAAATGTTGCGAAAATTGGCATGCGAGCTGTTAAGGCCATGACAAACATGTTTGGTGTTCATGGTTAACCTTATAAAAGCCCTCGTTACACCATAAAATTGGTGCTTGTGTGAGGCCGGGGGGGGGGGGGGAGAAAAAGAGCCGAATGCTGTTTTTGGGCATTATTTGGAAAGTTTTGACCATAAACTTTCATGGTTCCCCTCAATAAAAGCATTCATTGGCCCCTTCAGAAAACTGTTCAGCTGAATCGGTCAAAAATGTCAAAATGTGTATAGGTTTGTCTCCTCTGAATCATCAAAATACTTGATGAGTGTTATCATTTTTCGTCATTTTGTTCCAAAATTGGAATTTTAGAGGGGTATGAGGTTTTTAGATGCGTTAAATTGGGCAATAAAGTCACTTAAGAAATTTTGTAAGCTCAAAGTATTACTTATTCAGTTTTTCCCAGTAGCATTATCGGTCATATTTTTGCTTTTGTATGCGAAGTGCATCTTCGCCTCTGTGTAGAAAAACCTAATTTTTTATTTCGCTAGCAAGTCAAATAGTTTTTTGTAATTATATGTTTTTAAAATTTAGGCTTCGCCTCTGTGTAAAAGGATAGCAAACTCCACTATCGAGCAGCGACTTTTAATTGCGAAAGTTGGTAACGGTTTTTATTTCGGTTTTTATGGTTTTTATTTCGGATTAACAACTAGTTTAACACAATCACTTCTTTCATGTGCGCTCCATTCACGTGCTATCATGTTCAATCTCCGACAAACCAGACATGTAGGTCACCACTGCGTAGTAACTAGTTACTACAGGGTAGTTTCTATATGGAATTGAAATTTTTTGAAGTTTTTAGATTTTTTTTAGTTTTTTTTGGCTCAACTGGTGTCTACTCAATGGTTGTCGGCCTTGTATCCGCTTCGTCAGTTTTGTTCACTTGCTAATTTGAATTTCAATTTTTGTGTTACTTGGCTTATTTGCCTAGAGTTTTCTGTATGAGACACTTTTATCACTTTTTGCCAAAAATTTTTTTTCTGAAAAACCCTTCAAACGTTTTTTAAAAAAGAGTTTCCATGGAAAGACTGCCTACATTCCTGTGTGCCTGTATACTCCCCTGGTCTTTTATTGCTTTACCCCCTTGACTACAGCCTTCGAAAAGGCCTGTGGGGGAATATTGCACCGATATTTTTAACTTTTTGTTTTCTCAAAAATTAAGCTACCAAATTTCCGATTTTGGTTTCAATAATAGAAAGGACTTGGAATGCTCCCCTACATAAGCGGCCAAACTTTTTTGAACTTAAAATTATTTCCATTGGAATAGTCAAATTTTTGGTTATTTGACCGTTTTTTCAATCTTTTAACACTTGCGATCAGCGTAGTGTATTCGTAAGAACCATTTTTCTAGCCTAACTCGCAAATAAAAGAGTTCATTGAAAGTAAAAAGTGTTCACTTATTTGGCGACACTTCACTTGTGCTGTAATCACGATTTAGCATTGGAAATTTTCTAGCATCTGTTTTCTGCTTTATATGTGGCTAGTGTTTGCGACATATATTTTTTCTTTGAAATTCAGAAAAACAAGTCAGCCTTATTTTGTTTCCTTGCGGTCATTGACTTTTTCAACTGTCTGTTCAAATGTTCTTTAATTTACCAATCTTTGTAATGATCCAATTTCAATTCATAGTAGTCTGCTTTCTCATGTTGCATGAATGTTTGCATTCAGTTCTCGTAATTATTTGGCAACGCAGGGGTCAGATTGTTGAGCGTGGGCGGATCTAGCACTTTCTCGAGGATGAGGAAAGGAGAGCGGATGTTCACAAAAAAGCTCTCCTTTCAAACATTTATTTGGTCAAAATTTTGCTGAATAGCACGCATACTTGAGAGGAATGCTGGGCTCTTTTTCTTCCCCCCCCCCCCTGAGAAAAAGTTGGATAAAAACAGTCGTTAATTACAAAACCCCGCGACACATGACAATCTTAAACACATGACAATTAAGCACATTACAATACATTAACAATCTCCCGTGTAATTTAATCAATTGGAAAGCTCCGCAAAGCAGCGATGTGTTATAGTTACAGCCGCTATTGAATGAAGTCAATTGAAGAGTGTTGTATACAGCGAATCAGCGTAGTGCGTGATACGCGACTATCTTTGGTCAGACAATCAGCGACCTGTTGGTTGGTTGATATCCATCTGAGACTTATGGATGTGTCTGAAGTCAAATCTCGCAGATAGCCGATCTCAACACGCAGACGACGGTCTGCGACGGCTTTTGTCGAATACGTCGCATCAACCAGGGATCGGTTGTCAGTATATACATCAATAGGGACAATTTTTCCGACTATTTCGTGCAGCATCTTTTGCATTAAATAAGCAGCATCTACACCATCCGAGCAAGCCAGTGCTTCGGCTGCGAGTGTACTCCGAACGACGCGTTTTATTTTCTGCGAGCGATAAGAAATGAGCGAGCATCTGGAGTTTTTGGTATTCGCCAAGAAGACCAAGTAGCCTCCTTGGGTTGCTCCTCCCGCCAAGTTGTTCAGTGATGCGTCTGTGAAAACAATGATTCTCCAGGACTCAATGTCGTCTCCAAGAGATGTCATGCACGTTCCGTAATTGTCGTATTTGAGCTTGCGGACTACTTTGTTCGCTGCCAGGACTTGCTCTACTGTACTGGCTGGCAGTTTGCTGATAAGGAGGCTAACTTCGAACGATATATCCGGTCGTGTGTTAGACGACACCCAGTTCAGCTTGCCTAGAAGTTTCCTCAGGTCTCTCACGCCTTTTCTAGACAAAAACTCTGTTCGAGTCGCATCAGATGGAACATCTATCTCCTCGATAGCTTGGATGTACTTCTGTTGTTGGATCAAAATGCCACGTTCTTCTCTGTCTAGTTGGACGCCTAGGTAGCTGCATGGCAGATCTGACTGCTTTCCAACATCGAAAATCATAGAAATCTTGTCTATAACTTCATTTTTGAACCCAACAGTGCCTGAATACGCAAAATCGTCTACGTGGACGCACAGAACACCGCTGACGTTATTTTGCGGATCTCGCCAGATGAACAAACAGGAGTCGAACTGAGAAACTTGACATGACAAGGATAATAGTTCTTTGCGAACACGATCGTACCAGAGTCTGGAGGCGTCTGCTAAGCCATACACTGGTTTATGCAACTTCCACAGACACTTTGATTCGGCTTCTGGAGGTGGTTTAACATATACTTCCCGCTTCAACTCAGATCCCTGCAAAAAGGCAGTGCTTATATCCAAAACTCCAACTGGCCAATTCTTCGATGCAGAGACAGTCAGTACAAGCCGGAACGCTTCCCGGGCACACGTAGGAGAATCTTTCACGAGGGTTTCCAAATCCATATCTTGAAAACCTTTGGCTACCAAACGTGCTTTCTTGGCACCAGTTGTCTTCTGAGAGCAAACCCAGCGTAAATCAATGAAGTACTGTCCAACATCTTGAACTTCCGTGTAAACTGAGCGTTTAATCCAGTTTTCGAGCTCAATCTGCTTTTCAGCAACAAATTGATCGGGTTGGTGTCCTGCGATTAACGCATGGCATTCATCAAGTTTCTCCCAATTCACCATGTCTTTTGTGAAATCTATGTTACCGGTCATACCAGCAACATTGTCTGGAGCTGTAAATTCAACATTGAAGCATCCTTTGTACTTCCCAGTTGCTTTTCCAGCGCGACTGATTACTAGACCTTCGTATGACTTCTCTGGGTCACATCTGGGTACGAACTTCACGAAATCACGCACTTTCGGATAGTCTTCTCTTTCTTGCGTCTGAAACTGCTTCTTCATACCGTTTTGAGCGTGATTATTTACTTGTTCAACGCTTTCCTCTGGTGGAATCCGGTCTTCAGCGACATTATATTCTTCTTCATCACTCTCCACTGCAGCTGATGGGCAAGTTCTGGTGTCTACTTTGGTACTTTCTGAACCAATGACTAACGGAATTTCTGTTCTGTTCTCGGGATGCGCCGCTGTGGTCAGCGTTTCTATACTGCCCGACTGACACTTCCGGACGCGAGTTGGATGGACACTGATCAACTGACCGCCATGTTTCACAACAATCTCGGATCCTAGCCGGTTCACAACTGTGGCTGGGCCTCTCCATTGGTTTTCAGATCTTTTGTAAAACACTTGATCAGACGATTGGACTTCTTCGCTGCTACGAACATTTGTTCTCAATGCTCTTTTGATACGGTTAGAGGACTCGCACTCTATGTAGGCTTGTCGAGATTTGTGGAGCAGGTTCAGATGTTCACGTGCGTACTCTGAGGTCGTCACGCATTCTAGAGCTGGATCTCTATCCTCAATTACATTCGGCAAGTTTGGGGAGGACCCGAAAACCAGCTGAAAAGGAGTGAAACCTGACGCGTTAGACAGACAATTCTTGGCATGTACGGCAAACTGGAGACATAAATTATCGTCTGTGCTCTCACCAGATGACCTTGTTTTCCAGAAAGCTTCAGTAACAATCGCATTATGCCTCTCAACAACCCCGTTAGACCAAGGGCTGTACGATGCACTCGAAATAACCCTGATGTTATAGCACTCAGTCATAGACAGAAACCTCTCGTTGTTGAATTCACCTCCTCGATCACTCATAAATGTTCCTGGTGGTCCAAATACAAGGCACCAATTTCTCAAAACCGCACTTATGATGGTCTCAGGAAGTTTGTTGTGGATTATACAGGCAACGCTGAAACGCGTAAAAAGATCTATAAGATGCAAATAATGCGTATTAGGCCCGAGCTCGCTCAATTTGTGCAAATCCATAGAAACCACCTGGTTGAACTTCACTGCAAGAGGCAAGGAAACCGAAGGTTTTGGTTTAGCACGGCCAAACTTCTTGCAAGTTTCGCATTCATCAACTACACTTTCCACATCAGACTGCAAAGTTGCGCTTTTGTAGCCACTCTGCTTGAGTAGTTGCTCGAGCCGTTTTGCGGAGCAATGTCCAAACTGGCGGTGCATTTTCTTAAAATCTGACTGCGCAAACACTGCCAAACAAACATCTTCATAACCAGGATGAATGTTCAGAAGAAGATGGCCGGTTGACGTCCTCTTGAGGTCTAGTTTTTCGTCAGATTCTTGTATAGCAACAAACTTGCCATCAAAATTGAGCACGAACTTGGCAGATTCCATCGATTTGACACTCAGCAGTAAAGGCAACTCACCGTCAATGACATCACAACTCACAAAACAAGAAAGTGAGCCAAATTTAGCTGGCAAAAAGGCTTTGTATTTAGCGTTTTGACATGCTCCATCTCCAAAAACAATGCGACAACCAGTCTTGTTGTACACAACAGTGTCTGATTGCGTCTTCGAAAGTTTAGATACGTACTGTTTGACCCACTGATCTCCCGCAACTGTTGTTGTACAGCCGGAGTCCAGAATTGCTGACTCATAGCATTCTCTCAGCAACTTCCCGCAGTTACTTGCAAACGTGAGGTATACTTGCGTGTCTGTACCTGAGTCGCAGCTTGAAGGAACGGTACTGGAGGCTATTGCGGGCATTGAAGCAACACTCTTTCCGGAATCTCTGTCCGGGCAGTTTCTGAACCAGTGATTTCTGGAACCACACTCTGTGCAGGTGGTAACTCTACCTTCTTTGTCAACAGGATTTCTACCTTTTTTCTGTACGCCTCTCAAAAAACTGTAACTGGCCTGTCCTCGACCTCGAAAACGACCGCGTCTCTGAAACCGATCAGATATCAACGCAGATTCTTCGTTTAGTTCCTCGTTCGCCACGAAAGCTGGTTCGTCTTTTAGCTGCACTCCCGAGGTGGAGGAGGAACTTCCTGAGAAAATTCGTCGCAGTGACTTTTTCATAGTGTCAAAATTCAGCTCATTCGACGCGGAGAGAACCAGTTGGCGTTCATTGGAGGTTAAATTACAGGAATGGAGCAACTTGCACGCTAAAATAGAATCTGGTAATTCCATTTTGAACCGCTTCATTTTCGTGTATGCTCTCTCAAAGTCAGCGATATGCTCAATAACGCTAGCCGAGGACCTTGAGATAGATTCAAAAGCAGTGTACATCTCGTAAGATTGGTCAACTGTTTCTTTGCCAAATATACTGTCCAGTTTTTCCAATAAATCTTTCAAACCGTTCTCACTCTCTAAGGTTTCACCGCCCACTTCCATAGCAACTTCGCGACGTCGGCCACTGAGGGATAGCGCCACAGCCAAACCCAACTTCTTTGCAGGTAGATCTGTTAGACGCTTCCAAATGTCAACCTCGTTTTTCCAAGCGTCATAAGGCATATCTGTTTCCCATGTCGGCGGGGTTTTGACGAAAGAGCTCATTTTCTCCTGCTACCATGAGAAAAAGTTGGATAAAAACAGTCGTTAATTACAAAACCCCGCGACACATGACAATCTTAAACACATGACAATTAAGCACATTACAATACATTAACACCCCCCCACCTGCAAAATTTTACTAGTGAAATTTTGTTCACATCATCCAAATGTTGTGAAAATTGGCATGCGAGCTGTTAAGGCCATGACAAACATGTTTGGTGTTCATGGTTAACCTTGTAAAAGCCCTCGTTACACCCTAAAATTGGTACTTGTGTGAGGCCGGGGGGGGGGGGGGGGGGGAGAAAAAGAGCCGAATGCTGTTTTTGGGCATTATTTGGAAAGTTTTGACCATAAACTTTCATGGTTCCCCTGAATAAAAGCATTCATTGGCCCCTTCAGAAAACTGTTCTGCTGAATCGGTCAAAAATGTCACAATATGTATAGGTTTGTCTCCTCTGAATCATCGAAATACTTGATGAGTGTTATCATTTTTCGTCATTTTGTTCCAAAATTGGAATTTTAGAGGGGTATGAGGTTTTTAGATGCGTTAAATTGGGCAATAAACTCACTAAAAGTATATTGCGAATATTATTTGAAAAGTTATTTCATTTTAGGTGGAAAAAGATGGACTTGAGAATGAAAAGAGCATGAAAGAACTGAAACGAGAAAACGACCAGATGCGAGAAGACATGCGAGAGTTCCAGCGGCAGTTGGAGGCACAGAGAGACACTATGATCTCGAAGAGTGGGGAAGACAGTGACGTCAGAGAAGCCATGCGACAGAAGAACCAGGAAATGTTGGACCAGCTGGACGAAATCCGGAACCTCTCTCTGGCCAATAAGAAGCTGCAAGATGAGGTCGAGGAGCTGTCAAAGAATCTCGAGATCGCGATTACCGAAATGGAGCAGATGACGACTGCGCATAACAAGATCAAAGGGATTCTGGCGGCGTCGGATGTGACAGTGGACCAGTTGACGAGAATGAATGATGTGTTGCAAGAGCGAATCGACGAGTTGGAGTACGAGTTGTCGGGGAAGAGAGAGAACGACGAGGAGATCATGGCGATTGTGTCCGATAAGATCCAGCAGTGGAAGGACATAGTGGCGAAGAAGGACGAGCAGCTGGAGGAGAAGGAGCGGGAAGTGAATGAGTTGAGGGGTCAGTTGGGCATCTCAAATGTGGACATGGATCGCAACTCATTCTCATCCCTCCAAATGGTAAGTTATAATAATAACCAACAAATTATCCTCTGTTTTGTTTCACAACATAACAGTTTTGTTGTTGATTACCAATTTATTATACTCGGCATTTTGAAATGCGTCGAGCTATTTAGGAAGGTGAATTTTGTCCTTAGAAAATGTTTAATTTTTCAACTAGTATGGGTATATAGCATTTCTGAACACGAAAAAATGCAAGTATAGATAGATATTTTAGAAGCTCTTCATTTTCCTTAATTATAATTAGATTAACATTAACTTGTTACCAATTGTATCAGTGTTATTGAAGCATCAAATTTCAGATCGTGCCTAAATTGACTTAAGTCTAGATATCTGTTACGTTTGCAGGGATCTCTCAAACGGAGAATGGTTTGATATGAAAAGATAGCGTTTAATATTTGATATGAAAAGATAGCATATATAGATTTCTCTGGAGTTTTATTAGAATAGAACTTTGTAGGAGTATATCTTGCAAGAATAGTAAAACTGTTGTCGGTAGATTTATGCGAAAATATAGAAATTGACTAATATCGAGCATTTATTGGAATTTGGGTCCATCAAGATCTCACTAATGCACTCGAGCCAAACTAAATTTAAGAAATTCACAAATGAACTCCAGAAATAGTCGACTAAAGAATAGGTACAAAATGAAAGTTGGGCGGATGTTCAACCAACCGCAATAGCTTTTAGCCGAAGTTACATAAGAATTAACTTAACATAACATTATTGTATATCAACAGTATCTTGAAGCCAAAAAGTACATCAGAAAGCCTTTCGAAATTACATCTTTAAGAATAAATGAGTCTTTATGTATTTATTTTTTGTTCCGACTTTCGTAACGAAAGAAACGGAATATTTAGGCTCGGGTGGTTTTTTCTTCGGACAAATTTCGACTTTTTAACGAGCCATTTTTGACGGATTTTTTTTCATATCGGTCAAAAGGTATTGTTTTCTTCATATTGTTTCAAAAGGTAATGTATTAAAATAAAATGAAAAATATTTTCATTTTAAAATTTGAGATAAGTGAAAATCATCCCCCCACATGCCATAAAAAGGACAAAGTGATAGATTTCGCACCTAGTAATAAATCAATTATGGCAAATAAGCTTCCTTAAATCAATTTAGAAGGATTAAATCTCCGCTTGCGCTTAGCGTTAATAGCGCGAAATATATCGGTCATTAATTAATGCAAATTGGCCAAAATGGCTATCTTTAAATTCCAACAAGACTGCTCGTATCAGGACGAAGCCCTGAAAATTCCGACTGCCTTTTAACGGTTATGGAGCAGTAATAACATAAACAACATGAAATAATTAAATGGAATAAAATATAAGTAAAACTTAGTTTTTTTTTCTAAAATTTGAAAATTTTTCTATCAAAATATTCCCCCACACGCCATATAAAGTACAAAACAATATATTTCGCTCTTTGTAAGAAATCAATTATGGCAAATAAGCTTCTTTGAACCAATTTGGAACGATTTCTAAGACGGATTAAATCTCCGCTTACGCGTTCATAGCGCAAATTATATCGCGCGTTAATTGTCTTAAATTGGTCAAATGGCCAAAATGGCAATCTTTAAACCACATAACTTTGCGAAAAAAGATCACAGGTGAAATATTTTTTCAAATTGAAGCTCAGGACAACAATAACTTTTGAATGATATAAAAAAATTCCGTCAAAAATGGCTAGTTAAAAAGTCGAAATTTGTCTGAAGAAAAAAAAACCCACCCCGAGCACAAATATTCCGTTACTTTCGTATCGAAAGTCGGAACAATAACTTTACAAACAAGACTGCTCCGATATCAGGGCAAAGCCCTGAACGTTTTGACTGTCCCGCAGTTCATATCGAATAGTTTTTGGGAAAAGAAATTATTGAAAACCTATAAGTTTTGGACACCATCAAAGGGTGAAATTTTGAGTCGTACGAAATTAATACGACCGATCAGCTAGCCTCAATTTAATTTGGAGTGATTTTGTGGTGCGGGATAAATTGCCACGCATAAATAATTCAAGTTTTGCTCTCAGCATTGTGAATAAACTCTTCAAAGCGCGCATAATTGAGTCCAGAACATTGCCAATTTGGCAATTTTCAAACCCCCAGAACTTTACAAAAAAAGGAGATAAAATAACGTTTTACATTTGAACTTCAATAGAAGTCAATATATTCAATGGGGCACAAAAAGTTTTTGTTGAAAACTATTTTTTCGATCAGCAGAAATTGACTCAATAAAAAAAACCACACCGAGCATAAATATTTCCTTTACTTCGAAAGTCGGAACAAAAATGGTCACAGGTGAAATAACCTTTCAAATTTAAGCTCAGGACAACAATACATTTTAAATGATACAAGAAAATTTGTCAAAACTGGCCAGTTAAAAAGTCAAAATTTGTCTAAAAAAACACCCCACCACAAATATTCCGTTACTTTCGTTTTTATAACCCGTTGAGGATATCGACTTCGTGAGATCACATTTAAAAAGTAATTTTACCTCCGATTATTTTTTGTACAGTTCTGGGTGTTTAAAAATTGCTGAATTGGCCATATTCTAGACTAAATTATGCGCGATTTGTTGTACGCCCCATTGAAGAGTTCAAGTTATTGTTTAAATTATTGAAGAGTTTAAATTATTGTACACCCCATTCTTGAGTTTAAATTTTAAAAAATATTTTACCTCCGATTATTTTTTGTAAGCTTCTAGGGGTTTAGAAATTGCCAAATTGGCCATATTCTGGACTAAATTATGCGCGATTTGAAGAGTTATTCATATTGCTGAGAGGGTACCGCGAATTATTTTTACACTGCGAGTTATCCCGCGCCACAAAAATGTTCTAAATTGAATTGAGGCTAACTAATTGGTCGTAGTAATTTCCTACTACTCAAAATTTTACACTTTGATATTGTCCAAAATTTATAGGTTTTCAGTATTTTCTTTTCCCAAAAACTATTCGATATGAATTAAGGGAAAGTCGGAACATTCAGGGCTTTGTCGTGATATACGAACAGTCTTGTCGTAAAGTTATAGAGGTTTAAAGATTGCCATTTCGAAACAATTAACGCGTGAGCGGAGATTTAATCCGTCTTAGAAATCGTTCCAAATTGGTTGAAGGAAGCTTATTTGCCACAATTATTTGTTACTAGGAGCGAAATCTATCAATTTGTACTTTATATGGTGTGTGAGGGATGATTTTCTCAGAAAACTCAAATACAAAAAATTATTTTTATTTGATTACATCTAATATTTTGATGTTATTACTGCTCCATAGACCTTAAAAGGCCAAAATTTATAGGTTTTCAATAATTTCTTTTCCCAAAAACTATTCGATATGAACTGCGGGACAGTCGGAACATTCAAGGCTTCGACCTGATACGACCAGTCTTGTTACTTTACATTTTACAGTAAAACACTGAAGGGGTATTTCCGACGAGAAACGATTAAACTAAATGAATTGTCAATATTTAAATAGTACTTATTTACAAAAAGTTGCAGAGACATCAAGTCCGCCATTACCAGGGATGTCTTCCACTTTTCAAACATACTCCACATTAGCGCTAATAATCCTTTTTTTTAGTCCACAGGGGCATATAAACTCAGTTTTTATTGGAAGGTTGATGACCAGCCTAGCCGCTCGATACCAGAAATTAGGTCTTTTTTCTAAGCGCACCTTCGATTAAAAAATACAGGGCACCAGTTATTATTGAAGTAACCGCAATTGCGTTGTCGTGTTGCGAGCTTGCCAACATAGGGTATGACTCCGCAAAATTTAGAACCGGTTATCACCTACAAGACAATATTTTCACTTTTTCGGCTTCAAGGACTGCTAATCTTAATGTTCGGCTTGTTGGCCTGCCATCGATAGTTGGGTCCTTTATGTGTCACCGACGAAGGGTTTATGCTCCCGAAAGTCTGCGATGTTAGGTTGTGCGTTTGAATAATTAGCTTTTTGAGCTTTTCATAAAAATGACGGGACCTATCTTTCATGCTGTACTATGGTTGCTTTGTAACAGTAGAAGTTATTTCGATTGAGTGTGTGTTGTGTTGTAGGCTCTGAAGGCGAAGGATCAGGATCTTCAGAAGATGATGGAGCAGATGAACGAGACAAATGCAGAACTGGAGGAGTACAGACAGATGTTCGAAGACATGAAACAGGACGCCGGTCAGTTAGCTGAATATATAAAATGAGCAAATTAAAGAGAACCTTGAGAACACTCCAATCCAATAATTGGGACTCTTTTTCTCTTGGGTTTGGGGCAAGGGCTCCCCCTAAATCCGCCCCTGGTTAGGGGGTGGTAAATGACTGAGGTTCTTTGAATGACTGATGACTGTTTGCAGGACCAAACGCGAAGTACCTAGAGCGCATCAACGAACTGAAACTGAAGTTGCAGAAGGCTGAGTCAGACATGAAAGATGCAATTGGCCGACAGCAGACGGCGGAGAGAGACTCGGCGAATAAGGACAAGGACTTGAGTGACGCGGAGGAGCGACTGGCCCAGTACGAGGCGGGCGAGTATGGGCTGGCGGAGGCAGTGGTGGAGATCAAACAGTTGAAACAACAAGTGCGAATCAGAGACAAGTTAGTGCTTGTGAAAAGAAGCTTTTTCCTTTCAAAACAGTTTTTTTTGGTGTTACTTGTTTCATTTGATCAAACAAATTCAGTTTAGACAGTTCATTCGAGTAGATATCTCATGTGATTTCAGAAGTTTGTCAAGTTTATATTTTTTATCTTATCTATCATTTAAGAATGTTCAAATCGAGGCTGAAGAAATTGAAGTCACACGTAACCATAGATTCTACAAAAATGTCTAAATCAGGGATTTAAGGGTTATTTTTTTCTTTTCAACGACCAAAATTGTCTCCCAAAGTTGTCAGTTTTGTTTTTTATGGCTAACTACCATTAAACATGACAGTCAAACAGATTCTGAATTGTACAATTTGCGATCTTCTTTTTCTAGCACTGTGTAATCTTTGTTGTTTAGTAATGTGGAACAGTTGATCAGTCAGATTAACGGACTGGAGCAGAAGATGAACAATTTGTGGGAGGAGAACGAGGCACTGCGCATCAAGAGTGGCCTGGACCCTGGGGAGCCCCTGGACATGGACAAGTACCATGGCCAGTTGGAGAAGAGGAAGCAGGAGGATAGGGCCATGAACATCATTCTGCTGAATGAGGTGGAGAAGCTGGAGAACGAGCGACTCAATCTGAAGAAACAGATCAGGGCACTCGCCATGGATAAAGGTCAAAGGTCAGTAGTGGTCGCTTGGCTGATATTTTACACGTTGTATTGTGGCGCAGTGGAAGTCATACATGCATCGCTAAAGCATTAAGACACTCAGTTCAGCTTAGTTAATTAAACTCCTGGGTAAGCCTACCGCTGCTTAACTTGAAAAAAGTAGTTAAAAAAAGAGAAAACAAGATACTATAATCAAGTTGTGTGCCTAATTTAAAGATGAAGCACACAACTTGTGAAGTGGTCGGAACAATACCTCCAGAGTTAAGATAGCTTCGGCAAATATGGCTACCGTTTGTTGCAGGGCCGCAGCTCTCGGCTTGACAGCGGACGAGATCATCAAGGTGGACGAGTTCACTGAGAACCTGAGAGCGACTGGTGGGAGAGGAGGAGGAATGTCATCCGCAGACTATTCCATGTTCAGACTGCCCTCCTCTCCCAGGAAACAACCGAGGGACATGGTTGACCACTCTATGCACAGTAGCTACAGAGAAGATCAGGTAATAAGAGTGGACACCTATCGAGTTGAAAGTTCATTTGAACAGAATGAAAAGAAGGTCAAGCGTTCGAATTCCACTTCCTTCCGTAACGGTTGGATGGTTCCCAAGTTCATCCGTATTCTCAAGCTGGAAACGGCTTCGCCCAATAGGACCTACTTCGCATAATTGACCTACTTCAGAGAAATTAGCATGCTTAAGTTGTTTTTCAAAGATAATTATATCTCGAATTATTTCTCGAATTGTCGCATGATAATAATTTCGAATACAAAAATAGTTCGAAGTTTTCAGATTTCGCTTTTTTATTGTTCCGACTTTCGATACGAAAGTAACGGAATATTTGTGCTTGGGTGGGTTTTTTTCTTCAGGCAAATTTCGACTATTTAACTAGCCATTTTTGACGGAATTTTTTTTAATATCATTCGAAAGGTATTGTTGTCCTGAGCTCAAATTTGAAAAGATATTTCACCTGTGACCATTTTTCGGAAAGTTACGGGGGTTTAAAGATTGCCATTTTGGCCAATTTGGGACAATTAACCATAGTTGATTTGTTACAATATTTGTTACAATTTGGGACAATGTTTGCCATAGTTGATTTTTTACAAGGAGCGAAATCTTTCCTTTTGTACTTTAATTGGCGTGTGGGGGGATGATTTTCATAAAAAATTTCAAATTTTAGAAAAAAAAATTTTCGTTTTATTTTATTTCATTTAAATTTTTTTATGTTATTACTGCTCCATAAACTTTAAAAGACAGTCGGAACATTCAGGGCTTCGCCCTGATATGAGCCGTCTTGTTTATTTATCCATCCGAACTTCGTTACAAAAAACTTGATCAATTGCAATAAATTATACAAATTTCATGTTCATGCGACCTTCAGACGTGAATTTTTTCAAAAGTTGGCTTAAGTAGGTACCACTTTTCCTAAGTCAATTTGCTTTTTTAAAAAATAATAAATAATTCTGTCTGTTTGGACTTTTCGCCATTCTCTATAGCAGAGAAAAGTTCAGGCTCGCTGTCAGTGTTTGATTGATAAGTTTTACAAGAACTGATGAAATAGAAATTTAAATCATCTTAAAACGACAGAAAGTTTAATTATTCGAAATCTGAAAAAACTGTCAATTAGGAAAAAAAAGCTGGTTGTGAAATAAATGATATGTGAATTATTAGCATCCTCCGATCTACTTGCAAAACTTTGCGTATGGCGATCAGGAAAGTATGAATGCCAGCTTCTCAAAACAAGCTGTAGTTGTGCGCCCAAAAATAAAAGTAGAGAGCCACGGCGATGTTGACGGGAAGCAGCAGAGACAAGAACGCGGCGACAACATTGTCGCTGAGAAACTCTCCCAGCTAAATGACCATCTTAAACAGGTTGACCAGAAGAGACTAGTTGTGGAATAGTGTAGTCATTTCATGCTTAGAATCTCAACTACTGCTTCTTGTACCTGTAGATATATACCGAGATTAGCGAAACTCGGTTATCATAGCTGTAAACTTCACCTTCATTCGATCATCGATTATACAGGGAGCGCTTATTGGCAGTATCAAAGCGCTTATTTGTTTCATCGCATAGTTGCAGTATCAAATCGTAATGAAAAGGCTTTTTACGATTAGATACGTAATTTTTGTATCGATGTGAATCGATACGATTTGCAATAGTACCATAATCATGGTTTTAGCTCTAGATATGATTTCGTCGGAAACATTCAAAATAATCTATTCTTCCTAATTAGAAAACTGAATGAGAATAGCATAGAAATATGCTGCAGGTTAAGCAAGTTGTCTGGTCCAAGTGAACAATTTGGCGCTGAATCATTTTGGTAGGAGATAATTCCCTTGGCTAAAAAGCATTGTTTTTTCGCGATTCACAATTCAGAACTTTTGATATTAGGTTACTCAACCTAAATTGCTCATTTAATTGGCGGGGGTTGGTCATTTGGTTGTTCAGGGTTACAGATATTCACATGGACCTGAGGTAATGAGAGTCAGTTTATTGAGTGTTGTTTATTTGTGTGCAGCGTGAGTTCTCGCACGAGCGGGACGTGCAGGACTTCGAGAGGAGAGTGGACTCGTTGGAGGTTGACAGGAACAACCTGCAGGCCACGTGTGCCCATCTGCAGCAGGACAACCAACACCTCTGCGAAGTCATCAGGGAACTGAAGAACATCAAACTGGGTAAAAATGATTTCAGATGTTTTCTGGCTAATGTCTGGCAAAATAATTATCATTAGACCATAAGTTCGATAGAACGCCTCAGACGTATAACGAAAGAAATATCTGTGCAATTCAATAAAAGTTTCTCCAAAACAAAGAATAAATGGACCAAGTTAACATCCCCCTAACTTGGTTCTTAGTTAGAACTTTCAGCCAATCAAAATCGAAATATATATCACGTAGCGCTGCGCACTTTTGATCTCAATGAAATAGTGGACTATTGGACCTTTATTTGGTCGATATAGGGAGGAGCGTGTTAACTGGATACGAACTGTTACACAATGAAACATATTAGGTAAAATTGTTGACAGCAATGCTCGTGTTTCAGCGGAAGTGCCTGACAAGATCGAATCGGTGGACTCTCTTCTCTCTCTGCTGGAAGCGAGACACCAGGACGGCGCCTATGATGCTAACCTGATGGCCAAGGCCAGAATAGACCAGCTGACTGGCAGGAACGAAGAGTTGAGGACACAACTGAGGGAAGTGAGGAACACGAACAACAAACTGGCCGCAGACAACGACAGATTCAAAAACAAGGCAAGTTATGCTTTCTGTGGTTTGGGAAAAAGTGGAATTTGATTGAGAGTGTTTCAGTGCTGATTTAAGTTTTCTGAGAAAACGAATAAAATTGGAAAGGTAAGGGTCCATTTTTAGTGAAAAGTCTATAAATTTGTTCTTGCTCAAATTTACTTTTTCGCGGTTTGAATTTTGGTTTATTTTAAAGTTCTGTTCATTTTTTTGTTAAAAGAAAGGTAAACACTTGGTATTTCAGACTCTTGTATAGATCGCGATATTTTTTTTTTCAGGAAAAGTCTTGAAGTTTGTTCAGGCTCTAAAATACTTTTTAGCGGATTGTCTTTTAATTTACTTCTAAGTTTAGTTCACTTATTTTGTTGAGGAAGGCAAATTACACTATCGAACAGCGATAGTGAAAAGGTCACGAGAAACGTGATCGACTTATAGTTTCGAAAGCGGAATTTTAATTTTGATTTCCCAGTTAACTATACATTTCAATTATTGATCCAGTTTTCGGCTCTTTTCCACCCCCCACCTTTCGAGATTTCTATTTTATAGTTGTTTTACGTGTTATTATGGCTAAACGCGTGATATGAAGTTGAACAATAAATATGTTTACAGTTTTTCACTTATTCACCTTGCCAAGCTTCATTGCATTATGACAACGTTAAAATGGTTTTTCAAAACTGAAATTGCAAGTTGGGGGGAAGTGGAAAAGAGCCTCTGATCTCATATCATCTTATTTGCTCGGTATTTCTTAATTTTGCAGTCCTTAGTCGCAACTGCTTTTATGTTTTTGAGTAATTTTCAGATAACTATTTTTCTGCGATGCTTATGGCCGCATTGATAATGGGGAGGAACTTTGTATTCGGGCATGTTTAAGTTTTTCGTTTTTTTTTTTCAACTTTTTTGTTTTCCACGCAAAATCAGGTACCTCAAATTATCATCGGACAGGGTCGAAAGATATATCATAGTAAAGTTCTTCTATTTTTTATTCGAAAGATATTTTAAAATTTCCAAAAATTTTTCTTAGTGTAGAGAAAAACCGGTATGAATTTTTTGATTTTTCGTCTATTTTCGAGCGAGTTAAGCAATCAAACAACGTTTATTATGAAAATTAGAAATTTAGGTTTAAAAAACTTGAATTTTCTAAAAGGAAAACTAGTTTTGGAAGCTTATTTGGGTGTTCTCTTGCTAAAAATTCAATCAAAAAAATCCACAATTTTTTTCGAAATTGTTGTTAGTTCGAAATTTTTGTTAGCTCGAAATAGTTTTTACGAAATTATTTTTAGTTCAAAATATTGCTCGAAATATTTTTTTATTTGTTCAATTTTTTTAACACCATTGGATTCGTTATGCCTAATTCACTAAAATGTTACGTTTCATATAGTTGTATCATCACACGACGTACTAAAAGACACTAGCTTGAAAAAAAAAACGAAAAATAAATTGATTGTTTCTGAAAATGTGGTCGGAACATTCTGTGCTACTTGCACAGCAACCGGCTATCCTTGTTTTATAGCAATGTTTCGACTGCACCAGTTTCAACCAGTTAGTCAATTGTTCTGCGATTTTTTCATGTTTTTTGTAAATCTCGACTTGGCGATTAGCTGAAACAAAGATCTGGCAGAAGTTTAGCAAAATGTGTTGACCTTGAGATTGACCCCTGTGATTTCAGATTGGTCGACTGGAGGAGGACATGAAGGAGATGAGGGAGGATGGGGGAGTGGGAGGGGGCATGGTGGTGCAGGTGGCCCAGATGAAACTGCCAGAGGGAATCACCTCCTCCTCCAGTGACGTCATCAACAGTCTCAACGAACACCTCATACTCACTCTGCAACAACTGTCCAACAAGGTACGAAAATAAATATTCTGGGCTACATTGAAAACGCAACAGCAAAGTTGAAAACGCAACAACATGAGCCGAGATGTATTTTTGAGGAATTGCGAAATCCATAGGCTTGCTTTGATTGATAACAACAGCTTTTTGTATCTTGCCGAGAAATTAAGATAAGAAAAAAAGGTTTAGTGGAAAAATTAGCCTATAATTTACCGGTATCATTTGATAGAGTTAAGTTTGTTATCACTTGTTTACTGAGGATTCTGTGTCTTAACTTGCTTCTTCTGTTCAGGAGTCGAAACTGTCCTTGGTGGAGGAGGAGTTAGTGAAGTACAAGAGTCAGTACTCAGTGTACAGACACCAGATTGGACTGCTCTACAAGGACTTCAAGGAGAGACGAGACCAGTGGGAGGGGGAGAGGAAGAAGTTGATTGCGGAGAAGGAGAGTCTAGAGGGGCTAAGGGAGGCTGACAGAATCCGAATAGAAGAGTTAAAGGTCAGTTGAGTCTAGCGTTTAAACCTCCTGGTACCGAAGTGCTGTTTTTTTTTAAACTTAAAACTGTGTTTTTGTTAGAGTAGTTGGTAGCTGTTGCCGCGCAAATGGACAAAATCTGAATTGGGTAACAAACTTAGTGCTGCAGATAGTGGTGCGAAATTTGTGATAGTTTTAACAATATCGTGGACGTTAACTTTAAGTCTCAATGAGTGGAATGAATTTTAAAAAATATTTTTCTTGCAATTTTTGAACATCCTCCCACATTAAATAGAGCAAGAAAAGATTTTTCCATCTGACAGATTAGTTTGGATTACGATTGTTTGGCACTGCGTCTAAAGTTTGCAATTTTCATTGAGTTTATGAAAGTTCAAAGGGGAGTTTTTCAAAGCTCATCTGTGAACCACACGGGGGGTTTTCAAAATTGGCGTTGAACTTTCTCATTGCTTTTTGATCCATATCTTTCAAGTTTGTTTACATTCATCAGAGAAAGATAATCATGCCGTTGATTGAAAAAGATAAAAAAAACTAGGTTGATAAATAATTTGGCTTAAGAAAGACAAATGATTATTGTATCCCTGCCAATAACGGTTCAAAAAGCAATGTTCTCTTTGATCAACGATTTTTTTTGACGGATTAGAAAGCTCAAGGTCAGTGCTTTTGACGATAATTTTGGCCTTAACTCTATAAATGAATTTTATAAAATTTCTGTCTGGTGCTACCAGTGTGTGTAATTTATTTCTCTTTTTACAGTGTTCTTTTGTTCTTCAGATATGTCCTGATGATTAGTTTTGTTACTCGAAATGAATTGACATTTTACATCTTTTCGTTTTTTATGAACTCTATAAATGATTATTTAATTTCAGAGGCTACAAGACTCACTGGCGATGTCACCGGACGAACAGAAACAACAGCTGGCCGAAGTGAACCGACGAATCACAGTGCTGCGAGTGAACGAACGAGGACTGATCAGACGCTACGCAATCCAGAACGACAGAGAGAAGGAACTGGAACAAGAAGTGAAGCGAATGACCAATGAGATCACTTCAATGGAGTCAAACGTCATCAAACGAATCGGATATTTAGAAAGGTTCAAAACGATGTCTCTGTATAGAATCGAAGCGTTGCAGAAGGCATTGAATGAGACTGTGGCGGAAAGTGATTATGAAAAGTTGCAGAATGACTTGAATAAGATTACACTCAAGTACAGAGATCTACTGGAGAAAGAGAATCACTTAGTTGCCAAGTCGGCCGCAGTCGAATTACTAGAGGTAAATGAGTTTTAGCTTCTCTGCAAAACCACAAAGAGTAAAAAGTGGAAAAAAGCTAAGATGTCTGATTCTTTATGTGTCGAGAATGCTGAAAAAAATTGTTTTTCATTCGAACAAACAAAATGTCCTATTCACATAATTTGCAATTTTAATCAGCTGTCTTCCGTTGTCTTATGTTTCGTTAGGGATGCAGCCTGTTTCTAGACGTGGTTTCATTAGACATGAAACCAGGGGCAAACACGCGATTTGTCAGACATCCGAACATGTTACACTTGCAAGTGTCTTGTTATTGGGACTAGATTTCTTTTTTCCCGTAACCAAATTATCTTACAAATCTATCTAGCTTTTTTATAGATCCTTAATGTCCAGGTCCGTTATCACTTGGCTGAGAGGTAACATAGTCGCCTTTGAACCCTAAGGTTGAGGGCCCGAGTCTCGGCCGGAACTTGTATTTTTTCAGCATGCATGAAATTGTTTTCTTGAAAAATTGAATTGTAGGACTTTCGTATGTCTGCAAATTTTTTTCGGCTTCTCGGTTGATTTTTTTTGTGACGTATGCGGATGATTGTTTTGTGATGTATGCAATTTTTTCGTTTGCTTGACGTGTTTGCCTAGAATCAAGACATACGAAAATTCTGGTAGATCTAGTTTTGTTCAACATTTCTCAGTTTTTCGACTTCCAATGTTTTCATAAAATTTGTTTTATCGCAACATCCATTTCGTCTCTGTGAATAAAAGTTACCAAATAATATGACGTTGAAATTTCAACACAAGACATAGAAGAATTAGCCGACCAAAATTTAGCCTAGCCGACTATCGGTTTATGGTCAACGGTGGGCGCGCTTCATGCGCATCGCCGCTTCACGTCGATAACCGGCTCTAATTTTTCTATAGAGTCCTAATCTCTGTTGGAGAGCTCGCACTACGTTAGCGCGGTTACTGCGATCTTTATTAAATTGGCCAATACAGTATCTTTTAAGCGAACTGTAGAAAAGAAATTGTATGATTTTGGATGGTTGCCCTAGAAAAGCTGTTATTCGGATCGTTGCAACTATTTTTGCTCTGTTGTAAGTTTGATTTATCGGATGTTTGCACGGTACCCGTTGGATATATTGGGTTTTAATAGTCTGACAATCATGTTTACTACATGGTTTGGACTTGAACAGCGTTCTATCCATGGTTAGGGCTGGCGCTAGGCATAAGAACGACCACTCGACTCAAATGTGTTTTATATCTTAATCCTAGCCCCACTCCTAGTCACAGATAGAACGCTGATAAAGTCCCTACCATAGAATAAACATGATGATCGTCAAACTATAAAAACCCATCATGTCCAATAGAGTCATGCCCAGAACTTGACTCGAGCCGTAGCCACATGTTTTCTTCAAGCGTTCTGGACCCATTCAAGAATGAGAATTTTTATATTTTATATCTTAGCCCTTTAGCTGTTGTTTTTTCCAATGCTTAAATCTGAAATTGATTGACCAAAAATTTGAGACGTTTTTTTTTTAAAATTTTTTCAAGACAAAAAAAAACGATTAAATTATCCAAGAAAAAACTTCTCGATCCATTGGTCTAGCTAATGTTTTTCAACGTAGGCGGAGAAGAATAAGCTGGAGGAAGCTCTGGACAAGACGAAGAAGGAGTGGGCAGTGGACAAGGAGAACCTGAACAAATTGCAGCAGCTGCTGAACAAGAACCACGGAGACCTGGAGAAACACATGCAGGACAGTCTGCTAGACTCCAGCGAGATATCAGCCTCCAAGAAGGTACCGATATACAATTACTTATGCCACTAAACCATATCAATTCAGGGACAAAAACCTCTTTGCAGTACACTTTCCAGAATGAAAGTTCGACATTGTTGTTATGAATTAATCGCAAACGCAATGCTTTCTAGATATAGATGCGATGACCTTGGAATTTGTTTATTTTGAGTGTGTTGTGTTGTGTGTAGATGGCGATGCTGGAGATGAAGAGTGTGAATGACAGTCAGAAGGCGGAGCATGCGAGCAAGATGTACGAGTACCAGAAGAAGGTGATGAGGGACCTCGAGGACAGAAATATGCAGTTGGAGGAGAAGTTCTCACAGGTAGAGAAACGGAAACACTAGTTTTTTTTTCTTCGGCTCCTCTCGCCTAGTCACAAAATTGTAGCCCCCTTGCTTGAGTTTTTGCTCGAGGTTGTCTTAACTCAACTAAAAATGGTGAGACAAGATGAAAATATTTCGCAGGATGACATTTTTTATTTATTTTACGCGAATTGTTACGACACACTATTTACGAGTTGTTCGAAGGAAGAATCTAACGACTTTCTTATACTTGGTTTGTCTCAATTTAATTGTTCCACTTATCTGCTGTGAGTTAACTTGAACTTAATTGAGATATATATATAATCTAATAGTAATATATAACCTTTTCTGAATAAATGACTGCCTGTTAAATTTACTGGAATAAGTCGCTCCTTTGTTCTATGTAGCTCACTTCTCTGTCCTTGGAGGCACAGCAGACGGAGTCTGGACTGAGGGATGAGTTGTCCAAATGTGTGTCCAAGGAGACCCACTCCAACCTAGAGAAGAGGGTGATGGAGTTGGAGGCAATGGAGGCAAAACTGAAGGTGGAACACAGCAAACTCAAGGAGATGGTGGAAGTGGCCAACCTCCAGGTATACCATATCTAGAAAATGAACAGTGTACAATGGTCACACAGCACTCACTTTTTCGGCATGGGGACAACTCGTTGCAAGCGAAAATTTGTAGCATTTGTAAAAAGTAACTCTTCGAAGCACGCGACGATTCGTAGCAGACGACGATTCGTAGCGGTAAAACCTTTGATCAGCTTAAAAGAAATTAGATAAAAGGGTTCAATTAAAGAACAGAGGATTTTTTGAATGGTAGTGTGAGCACATCCCATCTCCATCAAGAACGGCCTGTGCCATCCCTCGACTGAATTGTTGGTTTTCTCTGTCTTTCTTTTTTGGCGCTTTCGAACTGATCCCATAATGAAATGGGAAATTGCCCAATCCCCTGGCTCCTCGAAGGATGGTTTCGACCCAAGTTTATTCGAAATAGTTGACCCAACTCAATAAGGAGAATTCATCGCTCTTATTGCCAATTGCACTGCATAAAGCAGCCATGCCGATTTTCATTCAGGTTTTAAGGTAGGAGCAATCAATGGCTTCTGAGCATCCGATCTCCCGAGTTTTCCGCCATTTGGCATAAGTAAAGTAGAAGACGTTCCCTTTTATAGTGACTCCATAGAAGACTTTTTGAAAAACGTTGATTGAAACCTCAAGGTAAACTACAATATGTCCTGGCTTGATTTCCTTCAATTGCTTGAAGGCCCGAGTGTTTTGATCTTGTTTTCTGTTTTGAAGAAGAAAGAGAACTAATGAAACTTGTAAAAATTTGATAAAGCCGGGCATCCTTCAATTGTGCCATTTGCATGTCCCAGAATGTGTTGCTTTTCCAAGGTTCAAAGTTCTCGTCGGTGGCAAAAATCAATTTTCGGTCTTCATTCGAACCTGAATCAAAAAGGAGTAAATTATCTCCCCTCAGGGTCTTGCTTAACTGCAAAGCACTGCGATATCTTTGATCGAGGGGGCGCGAAATCAGCGCGCAAGCAAATTAACAACTGGTGCGAGGCTAATATCCCCAGCTTTTTCCACTTAAATGATCCAGGTAACTTTTCACTCTTGATATAAAACTCGCTGGCTGTGTCTAGCATCATCTGTAATAGGCGGTCCCTTTACTTACTTTTTATAGAAAAAAGCTAGTAAGCGTATTGTTATAATACGAATCCTTTTTTTCCAACCCAACTCAAAAATACTGTGTCCATTTGGCGACATTTTGCTGCAAAGCGTTTTGAATTATTTAGCATCTGCTGAATCTGCTTCATTGGTGTCTATTAAGTGTATACAGACCAGCGACCATGGCGCAGATGCGAAGATGTGAGACTCTGTATCTCCAGATCGGGATGTTATTTACTCTCCGATAAATGAGGACCATGATAATTTCACGACGAAGACCCACTTGTGATAAGTTTACCCCCAAATTAATCAAGAACCTAAGAGTATGCCCGTTTTGAATATGTTGACGAAAAGAATTGATAGATGGGCGAAAATTACTTCAGGAAGGCAATTGTGTTTGAATTTCAGGTGCGCTCCATAGCCCAGCAGCGGGAGGCGAACGAGAGAGAACTGGCGGACATGCGGGAGTTGGTGGTGGATCTCCAGAAGGACAGCGACCACAACAAGGCGCTCGGAAAACTACACCACGATAAGGTCAACCTACAGGTGAGAAGGGGGGGGGGGTAAAATCTTTAACGCTAGAATGCTGGAGGTCTGACGTCTTTCCCAGTACTTCGAAATGTTTTTTCGCATTTGGCTGAAAATTTACTTTTCGCGGTTTGACTTTTGATTGCTTTTCAAGTTCAGTTCATATCCTTTGTTAAAAGGAAGACAAACTCCACTATCGAACAGCAAACCTGTAAAGGCAGGGGCGGATTTGGGGGGGGGAGGCGGCTGCCTCCCACCCCCTCAGGGATTCGACCCCCTGTCCCCCCTTTGTACTATTTTGAGATACCCATTTTTGGCCGACCGTTTTTCAAATTTTTCTTAAGGCGCCTTTGGCGCCAAAGTATTCTAACTTGACGGGGAGCACGCGCCAAAAAAACGCGATTTTTGTCAAAATTTTCAAGAAAAAACTAGATCCGCCCTGTGTAAAGGTCACCCAACCCAAAACGTGATCTTCTTATATTTTCGAAAGAGGAATTTAATTATCGATTTTCACAGTGAAATAAAAATTTTATCTATTGATCAAGTTTTCTCAAATTGGTTCAATTTTAACAAAAAAAAGTGTCCGACATAAATTGTTCTACAAATTCAAAGAGCTTTAAGGTCATCTATTTTTCATTTTGAAATTCGAAAGTTAAGTCTTTTTTTTTCAAAAAAACAGTCAAGTTTTTTGTGTCCTTGAGTGTGTTCATTTGTTTGCTGGCGTTGTTATCAATTTAAAGAAAGATCGCAAGGGTCAATGTGTTTGAGCAATAGTTTTGCAGCTTTTCATTTCTGGTTTTAGAACAAAGAAGGTATGCTGATTATGCAGCTGCAGCAACTAAAAGAGAAACTGACAAAATTAGAGGCTCAGTCACTTAGATTTGAGCAGAAGATGGACGAGAAAGACAACATCCTCTATCATGCGAAGTTGGAGGGCAGGAACAGATCCATCCACCTGAAGAAGATGATCCAGGACCTGAGGACTAAGTACTCCGGCTGTCTGCCGCTCGAGAAACAGGTCGGTTCTTCGAAGTCATTCATATTCTTTGGGAGTTGAAAAAAAAATCACGGAGTAGCTTTGTATCTGACGGTTTATTTCGCCAGATGAGATTATTGCAGTTTGTGTTGAGAAAATTTTATGGCTCAGAATAATTTTTAATCGTCAGGGAACTATATGTTCAGTTCACTGATTCTTATAAGAAATCAAGAGTGAACTAGTCGTTCTTCGCGACAAGCGAAGCAGATCTTATAGTGTTCCTTTCCGTTGTGGACAAACGGTTTTGATTACACGAGCGAATTGTGTTATTACGAACAAGTTTTTTCCAACCTAAGCCGCAAATAAAAGTGCTCATTAGTGGCCTTTTTGGTATATTTCAATTTCATCATATTTAAGCGTATTTACGCATAGGTAATTTAATAGCGTATATTGCTGATTTGATTTTGGCTAGTGTTAGGTCCTGTTTGAAAACAACAGGTGTTATGAAAATGTATGGGATTTGTTATCTTTTGTTTTTTGCGACCCTTTGGAAAATTTTTGAACTTTTCGCAAAAAATTCATTTTTTCTCAAAAACTACTGAACCATTTTTCAAAACAATGGTAGCATTGGAAAAATTGGCTGCTATTCTATGTGCCTGCATATTTTGCTAGTTTTTTTCAGTTTACATCACGTTCTACGGCTTTCGAAAATTTCAGTGGGGGGATTTTTGACTTATTTGATAAGAGTTCAACCAGAAGAAAACACGTGGTATGCGAATTTTTCCTGCGCAAGCGTGTATGCACTGCGTTTTTGAAAAAATGTTGCCTTAGAAAATAAAAAAAGAAGTTTCCAAAAAACGCGCAGAAGTTTCAAAATTGAAACTTCTGCCCGTTTTTTGGAAACTTCTTTTTTTATTCAAAAACTAACCTGCTGATTCTGAGGTTGATAATTCATTCAAACTAACATTGTGTTTAGATTGTTCCTGTGTAATCTGTTTTGTCTTATTTGTTTTGTAGCAAAAGCCGATATGGACATCGGAAAAATCCATTTTTTGAAGTTTTTACCGGTTTTTTAAAGAAATTTCATCAATTTTCTCGAAAGCTACTAGTTAAAGCCGCTATTAAGGATTCAATCTAAAAAGTAGGGCGTGGAAATCTTACCTGTACAACTATTCCCTGCTTAAGTAGAGAAAATTTTGTGACATCAGGAAAAGCCAACTTTTTCAATATTTGATCGGTTTTTGGAATCTTTTCATCTTTTTTCGAAAACTACCCAGCCAAATCTGAGATAAAGAATTCAGTTGAAAGATCGATTAGTAGTTTTTTTTTCTTAAATTATGCTGCTAATCCAGTACTTATGCAGAAAAATCACTAGGGTTATGCGTAAAGTCCATTTTTGAAACTTTCAAAAGTACGCATTTCGGTATCAGTACAAATTATGATCAAAATATTAAAACATGTGAATCTAGCATAAGCTGGGCAACTAGTTTTTCTTCCAAGCGTCCGTGGCGGGATTGCGAGGAAGTGGAAATCCTAATCAACCGGTAGCAGATCCAAATCCGGAACTTTGAAATAGTTACAGTTTTTTGGTCGAGTTTTTCCTGCATCGAATGGGCAATTTGATAGAAACTGCAGCTGCTTTATTGGTGGCTAATGTTAGTAAAATTACAAGCGGTCATGAAGCACATGTGAGGACGTGTTACTCCCAAGCCTTGCAAAAAGCTTTTTCAAGGTGTCTTTTTAACCTTCTCCTTATTTCACTTTGTTTTGCCTGTTTAGAGATTTTTTTGCATTTTCCTTGCTTGTGTTGCGAAGCGCAGCTTCGCCTCTGTGTCTTAATTTTAGAATCATATATAAGCATCAAATTTGTTTGTTTGTAACAGGAGAAGTTCTCGGATGCACTCTACAGCCTGCACGAGGAGCGAGGACGTCTGCAGAAAGAAGTGCACGAGGCAGAGGTGAAGAGACTCTCTTCGGAGGAGCAGCTCCTCAAAGTGGAACAGCAGCACAGGGGTCTGCAGGAGTTGATGAGTACTCTCAAGGACAACAAAGGGGCGGCTAAAGTGGCAGAGTGGCATGCAAAGATCACAGACATCAGACTGCAGGAGCTCAAAGGCAAGAGGGAGATGGAACGACTCAGGGAGAAAGTGAGGTAAATAGAGTTTACGCCAGTTCATATTTAATTCAGCAACAGGTTAGAGGGATCCTTGCAAAAACTATACAGTCTATAGGCATTACAAGTTGTCATATATCATGCGAAATTTGATAGGTTAAACTAAATGTACTTATCAAAAATAAAGGAAAAAACAAATTTGTGTTGCGAGCGCCTAAATTAACATTCTTTCTGATGAAAATTTGTAATGTTAAAACTGTAAGAAGAGTCCTAGAAGGGAAAAAGAAATGAATTATCTTTTTTACTGTGGGTGTAATGTGACTGTGTGGTGTGCAGATATCTGGAGCGTCTCCTGGCCCAGCACGAGAACACAGTGGCTACTCTGGAAGAGCAGCAGGTGCTGGCTGCAAGAGACCAGGAGCAGCAGCAGATCTACTGGGAGCAGAGGGAGCTGGAACTGGAGAAGATGGTGGAACTGCACGAGAAACGAACGGTGAGTCGTTGCTCCAATACTACACTTAATTGTTCTTTGGAATTTAAAAAAATATATACTTAAACTGTATTTTGTGAAGATAACTTTCCAGCAAGTGTGATTATTTGGAACCTGCGACCATATCATTGTTAGGCAAGCAGCTCTAACATCGCGTAACAACGACGATCAAGGATTAGGGATTATTGCGGGCTTAAGGGATTATTGCGAAATTATTGCTATTTAGGGATTATTGCGAAATTACTTAAACTTTGTGTGTTTTATTTCTGAAAAATTCAAAATCATATTTCGATGTTGAAAAATCTACATGAGAGTGGTGAAGCGATAGGGAATTTGGAGAGTTATTGAAATCAGAAAAGCGAAAATATATTTTTTAATATTTGAATATTGCCAAATTTCAGCAGCTTAAAACTAACGCAACCGTGACGCTATTTTTCTGAGTCGTGACTTTTTAAATTCCAGATCGAGCTCACGAAGTGGTCTGATCAACAATTCGATCAATCACCTGATCCCAATCTACCGATAGCCGAACAGCTGGAGTTCTCAGTGCGCAAAATACGCGAGCTAGTCGCCCAGCTGAACGAGGCATCGAAGGAAGTGGCAATGTCGAAGAAGGAAAAATTGATAGTTGAGTCGAAAGTGCAAGAGAAGGAATCGGCGGTTCTGGCGAGGGATAAAATCATCAATGAGTTGAGGTTGAGGATGCCTGCATCGAGTAACAGAGATGAAATCATGAAGGATATTTTGAGTTCGGATCCACACATGCAACATACGGCTAAAGTCGCACATCAGCTGAACGACAACTTGAAGGTATGTAGGTAACAACTAAGGAGAAACGAATTAGCTTACCATTAGAATTAGCTTATCGGACTAAAAAGCAGTGAGAAATGAGCAGCCAACAAAAGTTACAGAAAGTGTTATAAATAAGAAATTAAAAGTAAAATCATAGTTTCTCAATAGTTGCAAACAAAGAATTAAGAATGAATTTAATTGTGTGATTGGTGTGTTGTTTTAGAGTCAGCTGAAGCAGAAGGAGGTGGAGGTGCAAGAGTACAAGGAGCTGTTGAGTCGGGCCAGACAGGACTTGGTGGATGTGAATGAGCAGCACAGGACTGAAGTGACCACTCTCCACTCCAAACTGGCCGCCAAGGCAGAGGAGTCATTCGCCAAATTCAAAACCGCAGCAGTGGTCAGTCATTAGTCCTTTCTGTAGCATTTCAAATCGGTGTTTTAACTTTCTGTCTGGCTTGAGACTGAGTTGCAAGTTGTACTAAAACCTTGTATTTCTTAAGAGTCGATGAACGTAGTTTAGACTCTTATACAGGTCGCGATAATATTTTTTTTCGTCTTTTTCAGGCTTTAAAATACTTTTTAGCTCTTTGACTTGATTTATTTTCAAGTTCAGTTCTTTTGTTTTGTTGAGTTGAAAGGAAGGCGAATTCCACTATCGAACAGCGAAAGTGTAAAAGTCGTTCACGAAAAACGTGATCGACTTCTAGTTTTGAAAGTGAAATTTAATTATCGAATTTCCCAGCGAAATAAAACTGTACATATTGATCCAGTTTTCTCAAATAAGGTTAAATTTTTCAAAAAACTGTCACTAATAATTTGTTATAGAAATTCAAAGGGCTTTAAGGCCATCTTTTTTTCTTTGAAATTTGAAAGTTGAGATTTTATTCAAAAATTAAGTCCTTATTTTCTCTGTTTACTTGCGTTCATTCACCCTTTTCCAACGTCTGTTGGCTATGTTTATTTGATAGCAATTAGGTGTGTATATAGAGGAAAAATGTGTAAATTTATCTCAAGCAAAAAGTTATGCCTTTCAATTATTTTTTTTTCGGATTTATTTTCCATTTTTTTCTTCAAATGACTGATAATTACACTAGCTAGCGCAGTATATTAGTAGGAATCTTCTTTTTTTTCCAAGCTAACTCGCAAATATACGTGTTCATTAAAAGTTTTCTCTTATTTGGTAGCACTTTTGCTATAATCACGATCTGTAGCATTGGAAATATCAGAGATGTTCTCTGCTTTAATTGTGGTCAGTGTTTGTGATGTATTAATAAGCGTCCGTGGTTAGTTTGTGTGTCCCATAATACCTAGGTAGCAGGATCGAATCGAGGCTTATTTCTACTTTTTTCTTATTGCAGTTTATAGAGCTGCCTTTTGTCGTGTTCTCGCGAGTGTATTCAAAACGTTTGACTACCTGTCAATTTATCGTAGCTATTCGCAACGGTTTGCGAAATATGCTTTTGGTTTTTGCCTATTTATTTTGTCCTGAAAATTGGTTATCTGCCGTTTTCTTAGCCTATTTGAGTTTTTGTTTTAAAAAATTTTTCAACGTTGTTATAGTGTCTTGAAATTTAAGACGGTGAGCAAACTAACTTTGCTGAACACATATGGTCTTCAAAACAAAAACGAAAAATAATGCATTTAGTGATCACCGGATGCATAAGCATTTCGAAAATTGACGATATGTGAACATTAAGATAGTTTTTCTCATAGTGGCAACTGTGCTGCTGTTTTTTCATTTTCCTCAATTCTCTGAGTTGCACTTCTGCGGCTGAAATAATTCATCCTCCAAAAATATGTTCCACTGATTGTTCCTGCAGTTAACGTCATGCAGCACAAGATAAGAACGGAATTGTAAAATCCAACAGAACTAATCAAAAAACCACCGCAAATTGCACTTCCACAAAAGAGCCCAGAGGCAATACACAATATGTACATGACGGACGCTTCACTCGTGAAATCTTCGTCATAAAATGGAGCACTTGCCTGATAAACTTCAATTATAGTCGGAATAAATGTTGAAAAAATTGCAGCGCATGAAGAACTGATGACGAACAGCAAGATTTCAAGTAAAGTCAAACTGAATGTTGAATTATCTAAAAATTGAAAGAGGTAGAGGGTCGAAAAGCCCAATGACGTCATGAGAACACCAACAAACTGATAAGTTATGATGCCAAAACCCCGGTCAACGAAGTAGCCATATAATGGAGAAATTATGCTACGTGCAAGTGATAAAGGAATCATGAACAGACCAGATCTGGAGGAGGAAATTCCATACTTTTCTAGTAAGAAAGGAGAAAACGCCGACATAAAGAAGCCCATTGTCGCTATCGTGAGAATAGAAGAAACAATGACCACACAAACCCCTGGGTTTGACATGAAGTTGAATGCCAATTGAGCTGAAAACTTGTCATTCGTTTCGCTTTCGGTCGGGTTTGATTTGGGAATAATCAACACTCCGATAACTGCTAAAAACACACAATAAAAACCCATAGTGGCAGTAAGATAGCTGCAAATGCGACCACGCATCTCCGGGAAAAGATCCATGAATATCGGCATGCCCGCGGAAAAGTTTGCACCAATCCCGAATCCAACTGCAAATTTTAAAATGATGGCTAGCGTTATGTAGACATAATTGTTGGTTGGAACTATAATTTTAAGCAGGCCGAATAAAATTTGGGAGAAACCTATCATTAACATGCCAGAAAGGGCTAGAGTTTTCTTGTTTCTAATTGGCAAGAGAAATATAAATAAAAGAAATGCAGATGTAATCTCGCCGACAGGAGAAGCACCGAAAATGATTCCATTCGCTGTCACTGACACGCCTCGCTCCTCGTGGTAGTTTGGAAGGAAGGGGCTCATGAAAAAATCGTTCAGTCCATTAACTGTGTTCATGCACATACCCACTATCAAAATAACCAATTTCTTATTACACGAAATATCGTCTTCAGCCATGTTCAATTAAAAAACAGAATATTTGCTCAAAAGAAAAGTTGATTAAAAAGCTGAATGATTGTACGGACTCTGCGTGTTTTCAGTTCATAAACGCACGCATTAAGTTCAGTTCAAAACTGTACCAGTTTGAGACCTTTCACATCGAAAAATGGTATAATAATGAAAATGAGTGATAGCTGTCTCTCTTTCAGGTTAAACAAGATTGTACGTTACAAGAAGAAAAAGACACCGAAAAGACCCATCAGCTAATTTCAAGAAATTTCAAACAACACATTGTAAATAATCCAAGATAATCTTGACTTGAAGAATATGATCTTTTGAATCGAAATTGTGAAATTACTCTCCCACAAACTAAGAAGGATTACGAGTAATCTCTAGATAATTTTAACTTTGTATAGTTTATTCTCTCCCAAAAGCTCCCAACTTTGAAATCGTCAGATCGTGTAATCGATCCCATGCCATGGCAATGATAGTGTGTGAGGACAAGCTCTCACTTGACCTCCAGCTTCAGGTCTACCACAACCTGACCAAATTTGGCTGCAATAGTGGTACCACGTGAAAGTTCTAGACGCAAACAAACGGCCTTGAGTCGCAAAAAAGAGCTTCGCCCAGCCAAATAACACAGTCTGGAATGTGGGGAAATAATACAAATGGACTAACCTCGACAGGACTGATAGCTCCTCTGCGATTCGCAGGAACTACAATTATTATTATTATAAAAGCGTACCAAAGAATATGATGGAATGTTGATTAGCCCGTATACGGGAGTATGTTTCGGTGCCTGTTAAGAAGCAAACGTTCCTTATTGGTAAAGAGAAAGAAGACTACAATAGTCGTTGAAGAGTAATGGTGCAACTATATATAAACGCTCTATATATGAATATTTCTGACGGATATAACATGCAACAACTATATACTATTTTAGCTGTATGCACTACTACTGCATACAAAGTATTTCCTTTTTGCTGTAGAATTCAATATTGAATTTACCATTTTGAAGACAGGTAGTTGAAAGATAAATAGCAAAACTGAGTCAGTGTGCAAAAAGAAACAAAAAGTCGAAATAACCATCGCGATAACTTGAAGTCATCTTGGAGCCAATTGTGGTGTATTTCAGTGCGCGTCTCGTTCACGTCATGAAAGCAACTCAATTGGACCCCCTATGCCGTGGAATAAACAAACCATATCATGCAGATCAAATATGTAACTTGTTGATCAAACTAGCGAAGTGTTTTTTTTCTCTGTAGAATGAGATGCAGTCGAGCAAGAGTGGCCCAATAAGTGAGAAGGAGTTGAGGAGACTGGGGGAGTTGGAGGACATGGTGGCTGAGCAGAGCAATGTCATGGCCTCCCTCAACTTGACCATACATGACTGCAAGCGGCAGACGGAGAGAGTGGAAAGAGAGGCCAAACAGACTGTGGACAAGATGCACATGGATCAACAGAGGTGAGGAGAGTAAATCGCGAGTTTCTTTCGACTTTCTGCATGAATTGTTTCGAGAAATGAGTTGATGAAAATTTTAAGCTCTAATTTGTTGGAAAAAAAACGTTGCTCCAAAATCTGTTCTTTCTAGATGAAATTTGGTGGGAATAAATTTATTTTTGAATAGATCATTTGTTAGTGTGTTCCGATACCCATGCTTTCCCGTTGCACCTTAGCTTAAAAATTATTTAGCGCCATCACAATAGTTTATTACAACCCAATTCTACAGACAACATAGAGCAGCACGCGGGAGACGCAAACGGAGAAGTTTTAGACGCTACAAATGAGTCGTCGGCTAATAGATTGAACGAAGGTTGAGATTAGACTTAGCGGGTTTGTCATTACGGACATTGGAAATTTCAGTCAACTTTATGGTTGCCTTACTTCGATTCGCTGCCGAAATTCAACTTAGACAAATTAGGAGACAGGCACAATCGATTATTTTTACCTTTCACCGAAGCGCCAATCAGCAGCGGGCTCTAAATAGCGCACTTGCAAGGATTGGTAACTGGAAGAGCTGAAGCGACAATTAAGGGCTCCGCTTGCGACAGTTATTTAGGTTGCTGATGGGTAGGTAACTAAGACTTTGGACGTTCATTAACAATTGTAAACAGCATTCATCAACTGTTGCTGTTTCGAAGACCGTGCAATCGAACCCTAAACACTATCCGAGTACGCTCAGTTTTTTACGGCCATGATTCACATACCAGAATAGCTGGAGTTTTCTTCCGATCAACAATCAAACATTATACTGAAATACGCTACGGAAAAATATTCTTTCAGCGAGCAAGAAAGTGGAACCAATTTCTTGTGCAACAGTACAGTGAACGATCATCTGAAGGATTTGAAAAAACAAATGGGTACCGTCGCTAGCAGAGTCACGTGAATGCGACTAAGATGCCGGATCCCGAAAGCTTAACAAGATGGCTAGCAAACTATTTAAGTGGCCGGCAATCCAAGAAGCAATTTAGGGACGTCCTGTCTACGTCGGGGATTGTGCGTACTTCTATTTACACGATGCACCTTAAAGTTCTCAGTGTCTATTTCGACTCAGCTCTTATTTTCTCTGAATACTGCAGACAATCTGCAATTGAAGACATGCGCAGGATATCGGTCCTGAAAGCACTGTCGGGTACAAATTGGGGCCAGTTGAAAGATGCTAATTGTAACTTAAAAAATTTAAATAAGAACAATTATTGATTACGCATGTCGAGCCTGGACCCACGCTGCCAGTGAGACTTCCTTAAGTAAACTGTAAATTGTGCAAAAAGCAGGTCTTCGGATATTGACCGGGTGCACTGAACTGAGCCCCATTGACCACCCAAGCTCAGAGTGCAAATTAAGTAATGTGAGAAATCACCATTAACTACTCGCATCTCAATTCGCTCTCAAAACTTACGTGCCTTCAAGTCCAATACTTTTGTTTCACACTCACCAGCCGCTAGCCCGAAAACTACGCCCAAACATTATAGAAACTTACGGTGAGAACTGGTTTTTAATGAGGCAAACAATTCCAAATCTTTAACTGATTTAGCCAGCTCAGCTTTCTTCTAAACCTGAATTTTAAAACGCTTCTAAACCACATTTACACTCAGAGAGTTCAAAATGTCATTGATGAAGCCCCCATCAAAAGTTCTCACGCTAAGGCCACCAGATGTCTTTTCAACAGAACTGACACTCCCCCGCTCAACTAGGAGCATCCTCGGTCAAATAAGATCCGGTTACAGTCACTACCGTAATACTTTTCAAATTGGACAGACCCGAACGTTCTCACCAACTGCAAACAAAGCTCAGCACACTACACTGAGCTACATCTTCTTAACTGTCCCAAAAATCCAACTGCTCTGATCACAATAGAGCTGTGGCTCCGGCCGATAGAGGTGCAACGTTCCTTGGACACGGCGAGCATACCGGACGCCCCCAAGAAAATAACAACACAGTATAGCGGCAAAACAACTGACCAGAAGAACCGAGGACGGAGTCAGACTGGCGAAAGATGCATACGATGAACGCACTTAACTGTTCGCATTTTGGATACAACACGCCAGAACTTCTTGTGACTTCAACGAAGGACACGGCGTGATGATGAGATGACCAAGTTTCAGCACGCACACACATAATTGACAACCGCTTGACAACAATGCGACACCCAAATACTGCATAAGGTGCTCGAAATCAGGGCGCAGTTCCCGTGAATGTCTATCAAAGTTTAAAAATGAGCTTTTAGCTGGAGGGGATAAAAATGTCTGGCGGGAGTTTAAATGAAAAAGAGTCCATGCAAATTTTGTCATTGTAGATATGAAACTATATTCTGCAGAAGATTTCTATGTGAGTTCTGAAATGTGATCTTGTTGTTTCTAAATCCAAGTGACGACCATTTGTTATTTTCATTTTATTGAAAAGGACACTGACTGAATTTAATATCATGAATTAGCTGGCGTACCATATTAGGTTTTTCCCCTTTTCAAGATTCGATGAACGAAGCTCAGACCATTGTATAGTTTGGAACCTGATCTAAACTATATTTTATGATTGGATAAATTAGATATTTTACCACTGTAAAGTATTTAATATTAACCAATCATGATCCATCTAACTAACAACCCACTTATTTGTAAGTGCTGAAATTACTTGTAATTTCAGCACCAGAGAGATTTGAATTTAACTTAGAAATTAGTTGTCTCTCCAAGAGAACTTCAGCAGCCGCAACAAACAAGTATGCCCTAGATCTATTGAGCCTAGCAGAGACTAGTTAAACACCCTGAGACTAGAAAGTATAAGAGTAAGATTAGGATCGGTATTAGACTAAGAAGTTGCACGAATCTATCCGGCCGAAAATAAGATAGCGTGACGAGCAGACGGTGTACCCTATCCGAAATTACTCTATGAGTTAACCACATCGGTTCTAACTCATCTGGTGCGACCATAAGTCTCGAATAAGACCTTAATAGCTTAGAATTAACCAAAAATAGATTAGAATTTAGACAAAACATTTTCAAAATGTTATACGATAATAATTTAATCGAAATGTCTCTACGACTCAATAGATCAGAGCCGATATTCCGAACGATAATAGAACTACCCGGAATTGGAAGAAGACCTCGAACAAGAGACGACATACGACAAAGTAGAAACTTACCAAATAGTTTTATGATCGTACGGCAAAAGCCAACACAAACTTTTATATTTAGAATCTTATTAGCAATGAATTTAGATTTTCATCTGCAAACATAAAATTTTGAGGTCAATCTTCATGATCATTTCAGGCGCTTAACAAAATTATTAATATACAATAACGATTGATAAAAAGATCTCAGATCGTTTTCTTAATTTCTGCAGTCTTATATAAAACATGTTTGAAAAATATTTATTGAAAATGACAATAAAAATTAGTAGCATGACAATAAATTGTTAAAAATCATAAAACCATCTGTTGTCCCAGCTTCATCGCCTAAATATAACAGCAATCATAAGCTCACTAATATCATTAAAAAACTAAATCTTTTTCTTAAATAAATTTAAACCAAATTAAACTTAAATTCACTTAATTTTAAAATTAGATCATCAAGGCTTATCCTTGGATCTCAATAAATTTTCTATTTCACTAAATTTAAAACCTGATCATCAAGGCCTATCCTTGGATCAAAAAGAACAATTTTGTTCTCCTCCACCCACTTAACAAGTGTCTAACGACCTCAAACGTCGCTTCACTATCCAACCCTTCCAAAAGACCCAAGACTAATAGAAATTTTTAAATAAAACTAACCATTCAAATTAGGATAAACAGTGAAGAACTTCGGTTATTCATCCTTCACTTGATCCCCCCTCTTACCAGACCCAGGATAAATCTTAGACTTAGTAAGTTTAAAATAGTATCTAACGAACTACTCGCGTTCTAATTATACCTGAACCTTGTGGATCGATTTACTATTCTCCAACCCTGAACACAATCACTACCCTTAAGTAAGATTAAGTAAGTTAACACCTTAGCTTATACTAGCCACGAGAAAGTAAAAAATCATTCCTCGGAATCGATATACTTTTCTCTCCAACCCTAAATAAAAAGACCCAGGTTAAGCTAACCAAAAAATCGTAAGGACTAACAGTCTAAGAAAATAGAAATACCTAACAACTTTTTGCATCCCTCATCCTAAAGCTTATGTCATTCAAAAATCTAGGAAATAAACAAACAATCGTTTTACACAACTGTGAGATAGATAACAAAAAATACGATCTTGTCATCACACCTCATACACAAACAGTTGGATACATTAGAACAAAACGACAAACAATAAAAAGAAAAATAATAAACAA
This sequence comes from Symsagittifera roscoffensis, assembly GCF_963678635.1. Classification (NCBI taxonomy): domain Eukaryota; kingdom Metazoa; phylum Xenacoelomorpha; order Acoela; family Convolutidae; genus Symsagittifera; species Symsagittifera roscoffensis. The sequence goes on along the minus strand of NC_087068.1, from coordinate 5,013,251 downwards.
ACAAAGACAAATCACACGAAAAAGATTTTCAAAAAATAGAAACGCATTTTCAGAATCAGAAGCCAGCAATTTAGATGAACTCTACAAATTGAAAGAATCAATTGATAAAAATTGTCCCATTCACGATCAATTATATTTTTCCGATTCAGAAACAACTTCAAATTCATCAAAAAGAGGAAAAAGAAGAATAAAAAAGCAATACAAACACAAACCAGTACACTTGTATAATTGGAATCAACCAATTAGACACATCGATAGTTATATATTAACAGTCATCAAACGAAAAAATGAGCCACACTCAAAGTGACGATAGTCCAGATGACGAAGAGGTTTACCCCTTCCTCATAGATACACCCGATAATAGAGGGCAACATGATTTTTGCAAGAATTTACTCGTAAATTTGTTTTAACCCGGAATCAGTCCATGCAAAGCAGAATTCCTAGATGTGAAAATCAAAAGACAAATTATTGAACATTATTTGAAAGATATATGTAACTTAACACAACAATATGGAATCTACACCATAGAATTCAGCACACCAAATACGAATCATCGTAAATACGTAATTCAGACAGATGATCTTGAATTAGAATTTTCAAAAGTATTCTTAGAATATATCAAAAGCATACAATATCATAATTCACAAAGAGCAAACTCTATATTCACTAACGAAGTTTTTGCAATAATATATACCTATATCTCTATATTAGAAAAAACAGAATTTCAAAGTATCTCACCAACTGAAACATCCAAACATACAAAAGTACGACAGGAAATCACATTATTTTCAACTTTTCTACATATAATCAAAGAAAATTTCACTAAAGACGATGTTTCACAACACACAAAACATGACTTACAAAAAATTTTGGCATTGGTTTATAATAGATTATTTCACACATAACTTAGACTTAATTTCACAAGCAAGAAAAAATTTTAGACCTCAAAATCCAAATGATGATACTGCCATTACAGAACAATCAGACTACGTTTGGGACCCTGAATGGTCTCATCCTACATTTATAAATATCCCACAATCTATCTCAAGTCAAGCAATAAGTACAATATCTTACCACAGAGATTATGTAAAAGTAGTACTACTAACAATTGATGCAACACCATTAAACTACAATACATTTTTACCTGATACACGAAATAACAGTTTAATTTCGACCGTCATACACAATGAAAACCTTAATGGAACTAGAAATCTTACACAACAAGATATTCAAACACCATCACACTTCACCATCACACTTCATAAACAACAACAACTACACAACAAAGTATTTCACCAATACAACCAAATTTAACAACACCAAGAAATACAAATACTTCACTGGCACAAGTAATCTTACAATCAACAGTTAAACCTTCGGTTGCTCCAAAATATTCACATATGGATTATCAAAGATATAGACCCATGACAGTACCATCAAAACCACGCAAAATGTTCACAAGAAACACTTTTGCAGAACACAATTATAATTATGCACATTCGTCAAAAACAAACTATCCCCCACGAAAAAATAATAATCATGTATGTTCTCACTATTGGGATAACCCAATGACAACAACCAACTCAGTAAATTTTCGAACTAATTCACATCCTCCACAGGATCATAGTGAAAATTACCCATTCTTTCAACAAAATAAAAATAAAAAGCAAGCACCTCATCATACGGATTACTTATCATCTGATGATGATTATTTACAACCAGACATTTTTGCACCATATACCCAAGAATATCGCACACAAGGATCGCGACGACCTCATACATATAATAGAATTTTTTCTCCAAACCCAACAGATACACGAAATCAACAACCAATACATATGCCAAATCCAACTAATACACAATCTTTTCAACCGATTCAACCACAAAACCCAATGACTATGCACTCGTATCAACCAACTCAAATGCAAAATGAAATACCACTTCCATATTACCTTCAGCAACACGAAATAACAAAAAATCAACTTTCAAATTTTTCGCAAATGCCAAATGCCGCAGAATCACTACCAATGACAATGAATCCATACCTCATGGGTGGATCATCAATAACATCAAATAAACCACTGATGGTATTTACAGGAACAGATCCTAAATATTCTGTAGAAGATTATTTAAATGCAGTAAAAGCAAATTCAATTTTAAATATAGGACCTGAACCAATTAATACGCCACTACATCAAAATTGGATACATAGACGCACAGCATTGATACAAACCACCTTAGATGGCGCAGCTCAAAAATGGTTTTCAGTATTACCTATAGAAATAAAATCAGACTGGAAAAGATTTACACAAGAATTTTCAAAAATGGTTGACTCCGAAAGAAATAAACAACACCAAAGAGTTTTATGTAATGAAATTCGCAGATTACCAAATGAAACCATCAAATAATTAGCAGTACGTATCGAAACACTAGTTCGAAAAGCATATTCACTTAATACACATGACTATAAAAACACAAAAATGACAGAAATTTTAATGATGACCTTAACACCTCAATTAAGGAAAATAGCAATAAAAAAGAGAGCATCTCATCCTTCCTCAATTCGAGAGCCAGATTTAGATTTTCGAAAACTAGTAGACAAACTAGAGCAAGCGGAAATCACAATGAAACTTGAAGAAACAGAAAATCTAAAACTACAATATGTTAATCGAATTGAAACAAACACTACACATATAAATAACATACAGGAATCAGATACAGACCTAGTTGAAAAAATCACTGAAATACTAAATATTTATGAAAAACACCCAAATTTTAAAGGCAAACCATCTTTCAAAAAATGGTGTAATTATTGCCGACGATACGGACACAGTATTTCCGAATGTAGACAAAAACAACAAGATAACCAAAACAAACCTCAAAAGCATAAAGAACCAAATAAATCGTTCTATCAATATATGAAAAAAGATCAAAATCTACCACACAAAAATATATATAGTAACAACAGTTCAGGAAAACCACCTCCGAACAATACCAATTACACAAGAAATCAATCACCATATAACTCAAGTTACAGAGGAAGATCACCAGAACTAAGAAATACACAGAATTCTTCACAAAATAATTATAATCGATCAAATAGTCGAAATAACTATTCGAGATCAAATTCCAATGCAACACAATTTGTTTCTAGACCCAGTTCCCAATCAAACCCAAGAAATAAACACTATTCCAATAATCAATCACGAAACTCATCGTACAACAGAATTAGAAACTATTACATATATTCAACAATATTCAACTGTCTACGCAACATCAAAATTTGATGTTGGCAAAATCAGTTCATCACTACATCTCTCGTTAAAACCTGACGCAGTTTTCAAAAAACAAAAAACTAGTAAAGTACCAATTCATTTACATGACAAAGTAAACAGATTACTTGACATTTTAGAACAATACAAAATTATCTCACCAGTAAATAAAGAAGAACAACCAAAAGGTAACACATTTATTAACCCTGTTATCATCCTAGCAAAAGGAGAATCATTAAAAATAGTTTTAGACGCTAGATACCTCAATTTACTAAAAGACGAATCGAAATGCAATTGGCCTATTGAACCAATACAAGTTATTTTAACAAAAATAAACGGAAAATACTTTACAACGGAAAATACTTTACTCAAGAAAAACGCAATCACCTATTTAGACGATGTTTTTATGCAATCTCAGACAAAAGAAGAAATGTTTACAGTTTTAGAACACTATCATAAAATACTTCAGAACGAAAATCTGAAGGCCGCCCCCGATAAATCACACTTCTTTTTGACACGAGTTAAATTTTTAGGACATAATATAGAAAGAAACACAATCACTCCATTAAAATCACGCATTGATGCTATTCAAAAACTTCAACCACCAACAAACAAAAAGAAAATCCAAGAATTCCTTGGAATGTTAATTTTCTTAAGCAAGTACGTTTATAAAATGCAATTATATTTAAGACCGCTCTATAATATCCTCAGACAACAAAATATTTTTGAATGGACCACTGAACATCAAACACGATTTGAAGAAATTAAAAAACTTCTAACTGAACAAATTTCAAACACAATTCCAGATCCAAATCAACCATTCTATGCAATGTGCGATGCTTCAAATTTTGGCATCGGCGCAGCATTACTTCAATCACACAGTGGTACAAATAAAATGAACCTTATATCAGCAAATTCCCGATTATTCACTCAAGCAGAGCTACGACTCTCAACTCTAATGAGAGAATGTACAGCTATTATTTATACACTTACAGAATATGAATTTCTGATACTTGGATCAAAACATCCAACAGTTCTATTCACAGATCATAAACCAATCATTTTTCTCTTTACACAAAAGTCAAATCCCAATCACCAAGTTTATAGATTTCAATTAATTCTAATGAAATTTCCAAACTTACATATAGTTTGGACAGCAGGAAAGAATCTTGCATTACCAGATACATTAAGTCGAAATACACCACCTGAATTACTTACGCGAAAAACTACAGTTGAAATACCCAAAAATGTGAAATTTTACCTTGCAAAAGACGAAACATCACCCCGACTAGAATGCAAATATGCAGTAAAAACTGACATTGAACAATCACAAATAAATAACCTACAACATTTCCCACTTTACTTAGATTGCCAAAATAATCACTACAAAGTTGATCTACTAGGAACATCAACTTTCAAACCAATTCCATACTCACAATGGATAAAAAATAACACCCAACAAAAACGAATAAAACACCACTCGCATAAAAAAGACCTTTTTCCGTTAATTGAAAAAGAAAATTTAACTGATAAAATAAAGTTATCAGGACCACAACCAAATGATTCAAAATACACAATGAATCAAGTCTTTGACCTCCATGACCCACTTGACACAATTCCCCTATCTAAACTAGAAATTGAAAATATTTTTCTCCCTCCAACAGATATAATTACACTTGAACTTTTAAAACAATATCAAAATCTCGACCCAGTAATTAGACAACTAAAATCATGGCACAAATACAAAACTAAGCCCGTAAAGGCAGATACCACAATTTTAGGAAATAAAACACTCCTCCGATATTTCCGAAAATTTAATAATACAACAATTAATGAAAACACAGACCTTCTAGAATATCAATTAAATGACTCTACAGTTCCTTGTCTCCCTTTAAGTATGATTCTAATAGCTTTTAACTTTTCACATACACAAAACACTAAAGGACACTCTGGATCAGAGAAAACATATTCAAATTTTACACAAAATTTTTATTTCCCAAATGCACCAATTTGGATAAAAGTACTATGCAATGATTGTATAGTATGTCAGCTAAATAAACCTTATCCAAATCAAAAACAAGATTTTAAAGGACAAAGTTTATAATTTACCATCGTATTTCATTCGATACAAAAGGACCAATTTCACCATCCTCTGAAGGAAACTCCTACATTATGGTAATTGTTGATGCATTTACACATTATGTAGCACTCAACCCAGTACCACATTGTAACGCTTATTATGGTTACACAACACTTTATGAACACTGGATAGCTAAATTCGGATTACCCGAAATCTTAGTTACAGACAACGGTACAGAATTCATAAATAATGAAATCATCACACTATGTCACTTATATAACATCAAACACAAACCGCGTACATCTCATGCACCTTGGACAAACGGTTTAGTCGAAGGTATGAACCGTTCACTACAAGAATATCTTAGATGTATCATAAATGGAAATGATACAAGATACACAGAATGGTCAGCAAATGTAAAATTATTTCCCTTAGCATATAATTCACAAATTACGACAACTCTAGGAATGTCACCATACGAAATGGTTTTTAATCAAAAGCCACGTAAACCAATTATGTTTACAGCAAACTCTCATAAAAATGCACAAGGTCATTGCCAACCAAATAAAGACTCAGTTTGTTATAACCTACCTTTACACACGCATGATGAAGATCATTTTCATCACCCACAAATCCTTAAATTAGCCTCCGGTACACACACCGAATGGATTTTAAATAGAGATAAAAAACACAATGAAATTTACCAAAGAATAACAAAAAAATTGTTACAAAGGCAAAACATTAACGAACAAATTAATTCACGCTTTACACCAGCCTCAGATTTAAAAATTGGAACATTTGTCTTAATACCTAATTTTAATACACAAAAAGGAATTTCTAAAAATTTACAACCCCTTCGCAAAGGACCATACCAAATAATTGCCAAACCCACTGACGTAACATATAAAATCACCGATTCAGACCAAAAAGAAATTGTTCAACATCGGCACAATCTATTGCCTTACTACCCAAAAGAATACGCACTACGCGAATTAACTCAATTATATTCTTTCACAGGTGTAAAAGTTATTCAAAATCACCCACATACGGAAAATGAAATAAATGAACAAAACGACATTCACCTTGAAAAACAAAATAAAAAACCAACTACAACCCAAAACAATACAAAAAAGCTAGATCAAAAAATACCTCAAAAAGAAAGGAAAAATAGAAAAATGATAGAAAAAATTATACCACAAGAACAAGTCGAGAAATCAGAACATAGAGAGTCATCACGACTTAGAAATCAACCACGTAAAAACTACAAAACATTCATCCCACAATCTAAAATATTAAAGAAAGTTGAATTACAAAAACAGCTTTAATTTTAAAATTAATAATCTTTGCACCTCTAAATCATTTTGAACTTTCATTTTTCAAAATAACATGCTGACAAACACGCAACGATTCTAGTTCAAAATTAGCCAATAGGATTCATTCAATCCGTCACCTTCTATAACTATAACACAAATCAATTAGACGAAAGATATTAAACTCCAGGCATATCTATAACTATAATTTACAACCTCCAGGTCAAAAACAAGCAAACCACTCAAACTTGACAACTAAAATAAACACCACCATAATATCATAACCCTCCCTTATCTAATAACGCAAAGATCAACAATATTTTCCCAACTTAGACCTCAAAAACCCCCCAACCAAAAATGATAATTTAGCTTAAAGTAAATATACGACCAAATTAATTTAGCCTAAAGTACAAAATCTCAAAAATACCCCAGATCACCTGACAAATAAAAAAAAGCAAAGAAGACCTCCTGAATACCATAAAATTCGCCCCCAACAGTTCTTCACAAAACTCAACCCACTTGTCAAAAAATCAATAAATAATTCGACCACACTTGAAAATCGCCCCAAACAACAAAAAATATTCGACCAAGAAGCCATTTCTTAAATGCTCTTCTCTCGATCAGTCAATACAATTTTCAACATTCATATTTCTCTTTGATACTTTTGAAGCTTTTATAATAATTTGAATCATTTTTTGCAATATTTTTTAAATTTTCTACTCCCTATGTGAAATATATCTCCAACTTTCCCAAATCATTGACCATATTCACAGGTACGATAACCCAAAGTTTATTTAAATGATACGAACCGTTTTTAGTAGAACATATTTTTTTACTATTTGTAATTTTTATAACATTTCTATCATCCCTAATATTGACAATATGCAAATGTATAAAAAAGGCAATCATAACAAGGCCTTGAAGAATACTACAATAAACATAAATTTTTTCACTAAGAAAAATCAATCAGACAACCTTTAAAAATTGCTAACCAACAATCACACAGTCAGTCTTCACCGACATCATCCCAAGATAACCCAACAACACCTTCAACTACCCAAAATCCTCAAACATCTACACGAATTTCCTTTCAAGATAACCCATACACTTTTGAAGAACGACACGCTCGTTTATCAGAACCACTAGAACCAGTTCAACGACAAGCACCTCTAAGCGAACCAACATATAACTTATACCCAACACTACCACAAGAATTAAGTAGAATAAGAAATCCTAGTCAAAACCAAAATACAGTTGAAATAAATAGACAAATTATACATCCACGACGAAATAGAAATTTTCAAACCCCCCGAGTTCATTTTGATATACCCCAATCCCCATCACCAAGTGCTCCAGAAAACCCAATTAGCATACTACCGGAAACCCCTACACTTCTTTCACAACGTAGCACCTCAAGTATACCCTCAGATTACTTAGGTTCAACACCAACATCTGAACAAATACGTGACAATCCCTTTAACCCCCCCCCCCCCCCCCCAACCAAACATCACGACTACCATATTGGACAACACACTCATTCACACAAGGTGAACCAAATTTAATAAATGACCCAATAGATATTTCTACGGATACAACAACATCATCATCACTACCAGAAACTTTATCACTACCGTCAACACCATCAATAAGCCAGATTTCACCGACGCGTTTCCCCCTAAATTTTCCAAATAACCTCGACGCTAGATATCGAGAACAATCATCAACAAATATCCCTTTAAGATTAGATTGGAACACGTTCACAGCACCCCCACCATTATTTGGACAACATCCAGAAAGTAACCGACTCCACAATTGGGCACTCCATAGACTACAATATAGACAAGACATCCACGAAGACATTCGTGACCATAACATCTAAATACTCCAACAAAATAGTCTACAATTAAAATTTGAAATCACGGTTAAACTTAACAACATTTCTCAACATCCTTACCCATTAAACCCACCCAATATAACAGCTCAATCGCTACCACCACCATTTATAACAACTGAAGTAATATATAAATACGACAGATACACCAAAAAGACAATTGGTTACATCACATTTTATAACCCATACTCAGGATTATCATACACATGTATATTCTAAAAATATTGATACTTCAACAAATCCTTTTTCTAGCATTTTCCGATCAGAACACAAATCCTTCTCCTCGCACAGGATCCCAGGACTTATTAGTAACACACTACGATTGTGAAGAAAATGAACAAAAAACACTACACAAATATGCAATAAATCAAGTATCACAATGCGAAACGGAACCACAAGCTATAGAAACTACAAATGTAATAGCGACACTGTATTCAAAAGCCCGAGTAACAAAAGTCGCAGGATATAAATTTACAGCAACATTTTCCGAAAAGAAAGTACATTGTTCACAAGTTTCAAACGGAAATAAAAACCGACTTGACCACGAATCATTCTACCAAAGTAATATAGAACGACTTCTACATCTAAATCCCGATGATTGTAAAAACGAGCTACTCAGATTAAATATCACAAGAAATAAAAACACCGACAGAAAACAAGTATATTTTCAAGTCTTTGCCGATTCTGTACATCAAGCAGAACTTGAAAGATATCAAGGACATATAAAACTAGATGAAAAATACCCATACAACGGCGCACACGGAAGATTAACTTATGACATACACGATAAGCACTGGATACCACACATTGGTATAAATAATCCATCAAACTGCAAAGCAGACTCAAAAAATAAAGGATATCAAGAAATAATGTTTTTCGATTGGAAAATACAACTCGAAAAAATACAACTCACACGAGATTTATCCGACAACACAATGATCTATCAAAGAATTAGATTACCTTGTAAAAACGATCAAGGTTATTGTGATCCTACAACACGGACACAAGCAACAATTGTTTGGTTTCCCGAAGATACATGCACAACATTTCAAGTAGCAAAAATACACGCCCAAATGATAAAATTTCACGAAAAATATTTTATACAATCAATTCCATATGAACAAGTCCATCCATCACGAAAACAAATTACTGATTTTCGAAATCTCCATAATATAGAAAATAAATTAACACGTTTCCAATTATATCAAGAAACAGAAATCGCATGCAAATACAGAAACCCACTTCACAAAACACAATATTCTGAAATATTAGTTGAATACGAAAAAGGTTTCGACATGACCACTGGAAAAATAAAAATTGACCCTTATGCCACAGGTCACCCTCTACACGAAGGAACATCATATATACCAGTTAACTTTCAAAAAAGTAATGGTCAACCTGGTGGAAAACCAAAGCCACATGACACTAGAAGCACACGTTTACAAGAACTATCACTAATGAATAATACTTATTTTGGTAATATCCACTATGATATCCACTTAGATATGAAGTTAGACGACACGATTAGTCGAATTTTTCAAGAAATGTCACTCTCCGAATTAGAAACACTTCACCAACTATGCGAATTAGAAAGGACACAAATCCTACAATCACTCGCACTAGCAGTGTTAAAAATACCCTACGCAGGATATTTATTATCAGGAAATAGATCAAATTTTCTAGACTACGAAGGAAACATTTTATGGTTTTGTACTTGTACCAAAGAAGTATCACCACTATATGTTTTTGAAGATAAACGCTGCTATAAAAGAATCCCTATCTTTTATAAAAATAAGGTTTATTTTGTTGACTCACTTTCAAGACGAACATATTTTTGGGATACCGCAGTCCCATGTGGATCAGAAAATAGCCACAATGTAGTACAATTGAACCCTGATGAAGATAAATATTATCTTCTTACTCCATACCCCACGTTAATGCAATCACTCAAAAAATTTTCACCCGAAAGCATCAGAGCTATTGCTCGTAATCCAAATATTGATTTACAATCAATTGGAATATATTCAAAATCAGATATCCAACACCACATTAGAACACAACAATTCCAAGAATTGTTAACACAAATGGATACTATACAAAGACAATCAATTGACCAAAATTTACGCAAACTTGCCGAAACCGCAGGATTTGCAGATATTTATACACAAGATTAAAGCGGATATTTTAAAGACATTAAAGACTATATATATCTAAACGCTGAAAAATACAGACCACAAGATATTTCACCTATAAATATTTTTAGCTTTGTTACACTAAAAAATGAAATTCTCGATTTTCTAGGATGGCCCTATTACATCTTAGAAAAATTAACTATCCTATACGCAATGTTTAACTTTATAGGATTTCTTTTTTCACTTTTAAAAGGAATCTATAACACATGCGCTATATACACACAAGTAAATAGACAAGCAAGTGTAGCACGCATACTATTTGCAGGATTTTTTGGAATTTTTTCATCATCAATTAACAAAATTCTTCTAGACGCACAAATAAAAGAATATAATACAAAAATAGCGACAAGACAGAACACATGCGACGAAGAACATAATAACATAGAAGTAACACCTACCGCACCACAGTTGCCACCCCTACCACATAACCATCCATTATCCTTAGTCCCACGTAATTTCCGAAACCTAGCAATAACACATAACCCAAATTTTAGACAAAACATATCGCAAAGTCCCATACAACATATAATGACACATCATTCACAAGATGATAATACATATGAACAAATTATAGAACAACCCCATACCACCGCTTTTCAGTCTCAAAATAATCATTTTTAAGCCCACGATGAGCCGACAACTTGGATCCCTACACCGCTCAAATTCCCATCCAACCAACATCCACACTCCAATCCCAATAATCCCACTTTTTGCTTTCCCGCCACCCGATTTTCCAACTATTAATACATCATCAAGCATGAATTCGGATACTAATTCAGATACTTCAGTTTTATACTCCATTTCACAACTTAATAACCCTAATATAGAAACCCCTGACGAATTTGCAGACTCCGAACCATCTCCATCCAATAATTTTCAAACCAACTCAATTTTTTCAAAACCCCTTTTCAACCGATCCCACCAAATAACCCACTCCCATCCATTTCTACTCCTTCTTATGCTTCACAAGTAACCCCAACCTATTCTCCATTTCATTCCGACCAATCATCTAATAATTCTCCAGATACCCCCCAAATCTCCCGGGAACTCGATAATTTTATCACCCTACAACAACAGCTAATACACCCTAACATCCTCACTATAAATCAAATTTCATCCACAATAGAATCCTCAAACCCACCTACTTCTACACCCTCCTCAGCTTACACTGCATCATTAGCAAAATCATCCACATCCACCGAATCATCAAACAGCACTCACCGAGCTTATCGCACTTTTAAAAGAAAATTCCCGAACCATCCATTCCCGACCAAACCAGGAACAGCCTGCGAATATATTAATCATCCACACCACACCAACACGAAAGATTTTCTAGCAATCACCTTACCCTCATTCCCACAATATACTTTAAACACACCTAACGACACTAACGACACACGTAGTTATGTAGATGAACATGTTTTAATGCCAACACTTCATTGGACAGCATATTACCATTTTACTAATCCCCTTTGCCTGCCACTATCTAGTACTCATAACGATATAGAAAAGAATAAAGATATGCTATATAGACTCACCGCAACACTAACACCTAGACAATTTACTTATATAGGATATAAAAAATTATTTAAAACATTCACTGCACCCCGAGCTAACGAATTTACAATAGAATATTACGACCATAGTATCATCCGAACTAATCAAGACCAATTTCTAGATGACGACCGCTTCGCTAACCCACAACTAACAGAAAAATTCTTCATCAAAACGTCATATGTATTCACACTTAATATTTTTGATAGAAAATATGATCACATCATTTCTGAAGCACTAACTGATATTCAAGCTTACGAAAGTTTTAAAGAAAAATTTCAGTTATTTTCACTAACCTTTCACTTCCTTGCACCACATGAACGCGATTTGCACTGTTCACACGACATTATGTTACGCACTAAACAGACTCACACATATACATATTATCGCTTTATACAAAATCATTTTGATTTACATACTCCATCAAGACAACCACACCATCGTTTTCAGTTTCTTAACTCGAAGTACACTTCACCATTTTTTCTTAATTTCACCTATTGCATAATTGCATCAAAGATACTAACCTCCACGGCATCCTCTGTAATTATGACCCAGTAACACAAATGTATTTATTTTGTCCCATCACGAAGACCTTTAATGCCGACGAATCCAGACCCTTCCTTATCCCACATGAATTTATCCAACCTATAGAAATCCCAATATTAGAATTTATTCACAATACTAAATATAATCACAAAATATAAAATATATAACCTCATTCAAAACACACCTTATGAGTTTGCAGTAGGCACCGAAGAACTAAAAACCATTAAAGCACTTCAATTGCTTTGGCCACTGCTCCAAACTAAAAACATCATTCGCATACTAGCAAAATTACTAACAACTTCGGACATAATACACGACATCTTTCCCCACGGCTTTTTCCCAGACGATTAACAGGTAAGTATGATTTAAAAATATTCTTAACTAATAAATTTAAATTAGTACTAACCATTCTTTACTCATGTTTCTTTTACATTTTTAGTCTTCATACCACGATCATCTGCAAAAAACAGAAAATAAAAATAAAAAATAAATTTGTTAAAATTCTTCTAAACTTCATTAATATTTTACACTAGATAATCTGATAAAATTCATACCAAATGTAGTAAATTAATTTATAAATTATTCCCCCATTAAGCAGTAAATTTACAATATACTTTATTTACAATATAACCCTAATATAGAAACCCCTGACGAATTTGCAGACTCCGAACCATCTCCATCCAATAATTTTCAAACCAACTCAATTTTTTCAAAACCCCCTTTTCAACCGATCCCACCAAATAACCCACTCCCATCCATTTCTACTCCTTCTTATGCTTCACAAGTAACCCCAACCTATTCTCCATTTCATTCCGACCAATCATCTAATAATTCTCCAGATACCCCCCAAATCTCCCGGGAACTCGATAATTTTATCACCCTACAACAACAGCTAATACACCCTAACATCCTCACTATAAATCAAATTTCATCCACAATAGAATCCTCAAACCCACCTACTCCTACACCCTCCTCAGCTTACACTGCATCATTAGCAAACTCATCCACATCCACCGAATCATCAAATAGCACTCACCGAGCTTATCGCACTTTTATAAGAAAATTCCCGAACCATCCATTCCCGACCAAACCAGGAACAGCCTGCGAATATATTAATCATCCACACCACACCAACACGAAAGATTTTCTAGCAATCACCTTACCATCATTTCCACAATATACTTTAAACACACCTAACGACACTAACGACACACGTAGTTATGTAGATGAACATGTTTTAATGCCAACACTTCATTGGACAGCATATTACCATTTTACTAATCCCCTTTGCCTGCCACTATCTAGTACTCATAACGATATAGAAAAGAATAAAGATATGCTATATAGACTCACCGCAACACTAACACCTAGACAATTTACTTATATAGGATATAAAAAATTATTAAAAACATTCACTGCACCCCGAGCTAACGAATTTAAAATAGAATATTACGACCATAATATCATCCGAACTAATCAAGACCAATTTCTAGATGACGACCGCTTCGCTAACCCACAACTAACAGAAAAATTCTTCATCAAAACGTCATATGTATTCACACTTAATATTTTTGATAGAAAATATGATCACATCATTTCTGAAGCACTAACTGATATTCAAGCTTACGAAAGTTTTAAAGAAAAGTTTCAGTTATTTTCACTAACCTTTCACTTCCTTGCACCACATGAACGCGATTTGCACTGTTCACACGACATTATGTTACGCACTAAACAGACTCACACATATACATATTATCGCTTTATACAAAATCATTTTGATTTACATACTCCATCAAGACAACCACACCATCGTTTTCAGTTTCTTAACTCGAAGTACACTTCACCATTTTTTCTTAATTTCACCCATTGCATCAAAGATACTAACCTCCACGGCATCCTCTGTAATTATGACCCAGTAACACAAATGTATATATTTTGTCCCATCACGAAGACCTTTAATGCCGACGAATCCAGACCCTTCCTTATCCCACATGAATTTATCCAACCTATAGAAATCCCAATATTAGAATTTATTCACAATACTAAATATAATCACAAAATATGTAACCTCATTCAAAACACACCTTATGAGTTTGCAGTAGGCACCGAAGAACTAAAAACCATTAAAGCACTTCAATTGCTTTGGCCACTGCTCCAAACTAAAAACATCATTCGCATACTAGCAAAATTACTAACAACTTCGGACATAATACACGACATCTTTCCCCACGGCTTTTTCCCAGACGATTAACAGGTAAGTATGATTTAAAAATATTCTTAACTAATAAATTTAAATTAGTACTAACCATTCTTTACTCATGTTTCTTTTACATTTTTAGTCTTCATACCACGATCATCTGCAAAAAACAGAAAATAAAAATAAAAAATAAATTTGTTAAAATTCTTCTAAACTTCATTAATATTTTACACTAGATAATCTGATAAAATTCATACCAAATGTAGTAAATTAATTTATAAATTATTCCCCCATTAAGCAGTAAATTTACAATATACTTTATTTACAATATAACCCTAATATAGAAACCCGTGACGAATTTGCAGACTCCGAACCATCTCCATCCAATAATTTTCAAACCAACTCAATTTTTTCAAAACCCCCTTTTCAACCGATCCCACCAAATAACCCACTCCCATCCATTTCTACTCCTTCTTATGCTTCACAAGTAACCCCAACCTATTCTCCATTTCATTCCGACCAATCATCTAATAATTCTCCAGATACCCCCCAAATCTCCCGGGAACTCGATAATTTTATCACCCTACAACAACAGCTAATACACCCTAACATCCTCACTATAAATCAAATTTCATCCACAATAGAATCCTCAAACCCACCTACTCCTACACCCTCCTCAGCTTACACTGCATCATTAGCAAACTCATCCACATCCACCGAATCATCAAATAGCACTCACCGAGCTTATCGCACTTTTAAAAGAAAATTCCCGAACCATCCATTCCCGACCAAACCAGGAACAGCCTGCGAATATATTAATCATCCACACCACACCAACACGAAAGATTTTCTAGCAATCACCTTACCCTCATTCCCACAATATACTTTAAACACACCTTTCGACACTAACGACACACGTAGTTATGTAGATGAACATGTTTTAATGCCAACAATTCATTGGACAGCATATTACCATTTTACTAATCCCCTTTGCCTGCCACTATCTAGTACTCATAACGATATAGAAAAGAATAAAGATATGCTATATAGACTCACCGCAACACTAACACCTAGACAATTTACTTATATAGGATATAAAAAATTATTAAAAACATTCACTGCACCCCGAGCTAACGAATTTACAATAGAATATTACGACCATAATAGCATCCGAACTAATCAAGACCAATTTCTAGATGACGACCGCTTCGCTAACCCACAACTAACAGAAAAATTCTTCATCAAAACGTCATATGTATTCACACTTAATATTTTTTATAGAAAATATGATCACATCATTTCTGAAGCACTAACTGATATTCAAGCTTACGAAAGTTTTAAAGAAAAATTTCAGTTATTTTCACTAAGCTTTCACTTCCTTGCACCACATGAACGCGATTTGCACTGTTCACACGACATTATGTTACGCACTAAACAGACTCACACATATACATATTATCGCTTTATACAAAATCATTTTGATTTACATACTCCATCAAGACAACCACACCATCGTTTTCAGTTTCTTAACTCGAAGTACACTTCACCATTTTTTCTTAATTTCACCTATTGCATCAAAGATACTAACCTCCACGGCATCCTCTGTAATTATGACCCAGTAACACAAATGTATATATTTTGTCCCATCACGAAGACCTTTAATGCCGACGAATCCAGACCCTTCCTTATCCCACATGAATTTATCCAACCTATAGAAATCCCAATATTAGAATTTATTCACAATACTAAATATAATCACAAAATATATAACCTCATTCAAAACACACCTTATGAGTTTGCAGTAGGCACCGAAGAACTAAAAACCATTAAAGCACTTCAATTGCTTTGGCCACTGCTCCAAACTAAAAACATCATTCGCATGCTAGCAAAATTACTAACAACTTCGGACATAATACACGGTATCTTTCCCCACGGCTTTTTCCCAGACGATTAACAGGTAAGTATAATTTAAAAATATTCTTAACTAATAAATTTAAATTAGTACTAACCATTCTTTACTCATGTTTCTTTTACATTTTTAGTCTTCATACCACGATCATCTGCAAAAAACACAAAATAAAAATAAAAAATAAACTTGTTAAAATTCTTCTAAACTTCATTGATATTTTACACGAGATAATCTGATAAAATTCATACCAAATGTAGTAAATTAATTTATAAATTATTCCCCCATTAAGCAGTAAATTTAATTATGATGAAAATTTATAGCTTTAAATTTCCCCCAACAACTAGCAGTAAATTTGAAATTCTATGTAATAAATTGATAAAATGAAAATGCAGTACTAACCTTTTGATATTTTCATTCACTCGCACAGGAATTCTATCCAAACTCGCACAGCTCGCCCACGAAGAATTGTTTAAATAATGATTTTAATTTTCAAGTTTTCACACTCAACAACTCTAACACACGATAACAAGTTTCAAACTTTCCTTTAACCCGGTTGGAAAGGAATTATATACTAAACCAAACTAACCAACGCAGCTTACTAAACACCACAAATCATAAAATAACAGCATGACTAAGAAAAGAAAACCAACGGTACCCAAACCGAATTAACCCTGTTTAAAACTGGATAATTTATTCTTTTGAAGACTATAAAGTCTAAAAAAGAAATAATAAAACACAAAAAAGTCGAAAGACAAACCCATAACAAAAACAATTTGATTTTTGAAAAAAGGACACAACCAAAGAAACATAAGAAAGACCAACATAAACCCAACATAAAACGTTATCACATAACAGGACCTCTCAAAGAAACCGCACGAAATCATACTCCCACTCCTGGCCTAACCCACCAGAGAGGACGTCCTGAGGACATCCAAAGACAAAATTATCCCATTACACTCGAACAAGAATGGCTAACCACAACCGATATGCCGTCCACAATCACAACTCAAAGGATTTAGAGTACGACTTGACTTCGCAGAAAAGGACTTCATTGAACTAGACCAATGACCACCTCGATGTTCAAGTACACGTACAGATCCGAGTTACAAGGCATCCCTTCCACACACAATCTCCACGCCATTCCCAGACGAGGTTGAACACAAAACAAGTTCTCTAAATAATACAGAAAAACCCGTCATAGCAAACAATTTTGAACTCAGATTGATTTCATTGGGAAACACAGTCGTTGTCATAAAACGACACAACGATTGATGTCCCTAACTCCAGCGTCCTGGAACTTCTCTAACAAGAGGAACCGGACAAGAATACGATGTTCGCCGAATACCAACGTTCATCATCCATCCTTTGAATTGCAGAAAGATAATTCTAAAAAAACTCTGTAAAACCCGGATGGGTGGAACCTGATCTAAACTATATTTTATGATTGGATAAATTAGATATTTTACCACTGTAAAGTATTTAATATTAACCAATCATGATCCATCTAACTAACAACCCACTTATTTGTAAGTGCTGAAATTACTTGTAATTTCAGCACCAGAGAGATTTGAATTTAACTTAGAAATTAGTTGTCTCTCCAAGAGAACTTCAGCAGCCGCAACAAACCAGTCTACCCTAGATCTATTGAGCCTAGCAGAGAATCTATGCGGCCGAAAGTAAGATAGCGTGACGAGCAGACGGTGTACCCTATCCGAAATTACTCTATGAGTTAACTACATCGATCCTAACTCAAGTTTGTGATGATTTTTCGTTTCTTTTTTTTCAGGAAAAGTCTTCAAATGCTATAATAACTACAGAAAGTGCATTCATAGATATTAAAAATTTAAGAATGTCCTTTGGAATATGTGCTCTTTGAGTTCAATTTGAATTAATTTGCTAAAAGTTAGGCAAATTTGCCCTGCTATTACGAAAGAAATGGCGCGATAAAACGTGATAAATTTTCGAAAATGTTTCGAAAATGTAATTTATTTTATGGATTTCCCAGCGGAATAAAAACTTATGCTAACATTACACTTTTCACAAATTGAGTTAATTTAAATCAAAAGTGTAATTTTTTCTTGAAATTCGAAGATCTTTAAGACCATAAGTTTTTTCTTTCAAAATTGAAGTGTTTTTTTTTTCTGTTTCTTTACGTTCATTGACTCTTTTTCAACTGTCTATTGGCTATGTTTGATTATTTTATGAGCCATCTTTTTTGCGGTTCTTTGGAGTATTTTAAGTCAGGTTTAGAAGGCTGGTTCTGAAAATATTAATCGAAATCGGTTTAAGCCATTGTTGAATCTTGTTTCAGACTAGTGGCGGAGCATGAAAGTGAGACACAGCAGCTAAACAAAAAGGTGGATGAGGCCAATCAAGAGAAAGAAGCACTGCAGAAACAGGTAAAAAAACAGAGCCCTAATTCAGACCCGATGTTATTAGAATTGGTGTGTAAGTTATGCTTTTTCTACCCAGGCTGTTGGTTATCATTGTACTCGCAGTTCTCATTGGTAATACTTACCGAGCTTGCAATGGACTGGGCCGTACAATATTTTTTTTCTGATCTCGAGGGGTTTCCTCGTGACAAGTCTGACTGACAGAAAAGTAAACGATCTCTTTAACTATTCCTTTGTGATACTTGATAAAGAATATCAAACTTATTCAATGGTTAAGCATAGCGATAAAAAGAGATCCGAGTTATTTTATCCAATGATAATTCAAGAGTGAAAGCATAAGACAAATCTGATGGGTAGTTGAAAGTCAGTGTTTTGATTGGCTAGGAATGTCTGCCATTGGTTGCTTCTGCTAGGAGGACAGTCACCATGATGCACTGATAATCGCTGTTGTTGTTGTAGGTGGAGGTGTTGGGAATGGAGTTGGAGCTACAGAAGAGTGAGAATGTCAAGGCACCCACCACTGCCATGAAGAGTATGGTGGACAAACTCAGGAAACAACTGGAGGACAAGGAGGCCAAAATGAAGGTAAGTCACAGTTACATTCACCAGAGTTCAAGGTCAGAGGAGATTCAGTCATTGTTGTATGATGACGACAGACACAGACTATCCATGTAATACGTTACCATCCTGGTCCAAGTGCTCCTCTTTTGGTTCGACTTGTAAGTACAATAAGTTGTTGTTTGGTAGTTATCTACCGAACGCGCATAGTCGAGACAGCGATTTGAGGCGAGCACGAAGTCTAAACATAGATAGAATTGGTAGTAATTGTCGAAATGTTATGTGAGTACCTGGATCCCGGTAGTATTGACCTGTGGGAGTATTATGTTATCACCACTACTGGGCGTTAGTAGGACCAAAAAGTACCATTGCTCTGTTAGAACTCGGTTGGTGCCTAGTCGGATCTCTTCAACTATATCCCCCTTGGCAAAAGGGGGATATTAGTTAGGTTTAAAATTCGCATATGCTTAACCGTTAATTTATTTCTTTACAGGGGGGATATTTTTTTACTAGATACCCGAGGGAGGGATATAGTTACAGAGATCCGCCTAGTTCGATGCATTGTATCTGCCGTGAGACTATATGTGCAATGTGAACAGAATTTGTGCCTGTTCACTGTGAACTTAATTGTTGAATGTGTACATGTATTTGCAGTCAGTGCTAGCTTGTGAAGAAATTCTCATGGTAGCCACCGTTAAACATTGTATTCCTTCATTCCTCATTTATTTCCATTGATCTGCCACTGAAGTGAACTGAAATAAATACTTGCAATAGCATTTTACTGTGAAACAGTGTAAGTTGGTATTATGCGCTGTTCTGTGCTATTTGTATAATACTGTTTACGAAATACCAAATACTAGGGTTGTTATAGCCGAACAGTTTTTGTGTTACATTTAACCAGTTTAAAACCAGCTCATCGCTTCATCTTTTGATAGATGAAGTTTGACTAGAAATAGTAAAATTGATCTGTGTACATTTCAAAAGTTTCAATGATGATATTCATCAAAACAAAATCATTATCATCGTTGTTTGTCAAAACAATATACACTCCTTTAAACACATTCGGATTTGGTCGTGCTAGTTTGAGAGTTAGAAGTATGGCTTCATTTACCAATGGAGAAGTTGCTGTCATTACTGGGGCTAGTTCCGGCATCGGGGCTGGAGCTGCGATCAAGTTTGCCCAACTGGGCGTTACTAAATTGTGTCTGGCTGGACGGAATGTTGATGCTCTAAAGGAGACGCAGAAGACGTGTATTGAGATGTCGAATGACAAATTGAAAGAAGAAAATGTGCTGCTTCTAACGGGTCTGTAGAAATCAGGAATAAAAGATAGTTTTGGGGAATGTTTTTCAAGATTTGCTCTATTGTAAAAATCGAAGCCTTGCGCTGTTCAAATTATTTTCCTTCGACATGTTTTGGCTGGTGTCATGGATAAGTTTTCATAAAAGAACTTTTGAACCGACAGGTTCCGATTTTTGCTTCAAACATGGCTAACTGTAGTTCTCAGTTCTTTTCAAAATCTCTTCATGTCATCAGGAGTTTTCTTCTTCTTAATCAAAATCTTAAAATAGGGAAGCGCTTCCCCAACAAGCTATGTTTTATCCTGAGGTGATGTCACTGACGTGTCAATCTCGAAGAACATCGTTGACAAAACTATTGAAAAGTTCGGACAAATTGACATTTTGGTCAACAGCGCCGGAATAATCAAATCAGGCCCATTCGAAACATCCTCTGTCGCGAATTTCGACGAACTTATGAATATTAATGTGCGATCTGTTGTCGTTTTAACGCAGTTATGCATTCCTCATTTGAAAAAGACAAAAGGAAGCGTCGTTAACGTGTCGTCTGTGAACGGGATTCGATCCTTTGCCAATGTGGGCTACTACTGTATGAGCAAAGCAGCTGTGGATATGTTCACAAAGTGCTTGGCTTTAGAATTAGCTCCTGATGGTGTTCGTGTCAATGCGGTGAATCCGGGAGTAGTAGTTACCAACATTCATAAGCGAGGCGGAATGGATGACGAGCAGTATAGAGGGTTCCTGGAACGAGCGAAACAAACCCACCCACTTGGGAGACCGGGCGAAACTGAAGAAGTGGCTAATGCTATCACGTTTCTAGCAAGTAAACAAGCCAGTTTTATGACCGGCAATTTGACCCCAGTTGACGGCGGAAGAAATTGTGTCTGTCCCAGATGAATTTGCTAAAGACGTTTTCAAACCTGATAACGACACGCGTTTCGTAAATCGAAATAATTTTGTGCTTTTCTTATTTTTCTTTTTCTGGTAATTTGCTATTAAAAACGTTTTAAATCCGAGTAATATTTTCTAACAATAAATTATATGATTGAAACGCGTGTCTGCTGTTATAATCTGTACTTAATCTTGATATTATTGAATCTTTCAAGTCTGAATCTTCTCATTCTTCAGTTTTCAACCTTTGGTCTGAAAGGTTAAGCACCAGCTGTAAAGGGTTTCACTGATGAGCATGAAAATCGATGAGACCTACGCAGATTTTGTATAATCATTGCTACTAATTCACAAACTTAACATTGAGTCAATTGAGTGAATTGAAGTACGAAGTTTGAGAATCGCAACAATCGATATGACATCTTTCTCTAATGAAGAAGTTGTGATTATAACTGGAGCCAGTTCTGGAATAGGCGCTGGATCAGCGGCCAAATTCGCCCAACTAGGAGTTGCGAAACTGTGTCTAACCGGACGAAACCAAGAAGCCCTGAATAAAACACGAAGCGACTGCATCGCGGAATCGAAAGGACGCCTGAATGATTCCGATTTCGTCATCGTAACTGGTTCGAGTTGTTCTTCTGCTTAAAGTATTTATTAATAAGGATCAAACATTTTCAATGTGTCTAAGGTGATCATGATTGTCTTAATGCTAGGTGACATTACAAACGAAATTGTGTGTTCGGAAATAGTGGAAAAAACAGTTGCACAGTTTGGAAAAATCGACATCTTAGTGAACAATGCAGGAATGGTCAATGTCGGAACATTCGAGCATAGCCCAGTTGCGGAATTGGACCAACTAATAAACACAAATGTTAGGTCAATAGTTGTTCTTACTCAATTGTGTATTCCGTATTTGAAGAAAACAAAAGGATCGGTTGTGAATTTGTCATCTCTCTATGGCTACAGGCCCATTGCAGACGCAGGCTACCAGTGTATGGCCAAAGCAGCTGTTAATATGTACACCCAGTGTCTGGCTATGGAGCTGGCACCTCATGGTGTAAGGGTAAATGCTGTCAACCCTGGATTGATAAGAACAAGTGGATTAATTTGAGCACATACAAATAATGCCGCGACAGTGGATGTTTTTGTTTTTAAATAGCGAACTACTAATTTTTTGAAGAAAAAAAATAGTTGGCTGCTATTTTGACAAAATAAATTTTAAATGGTTAATGTTTTTTTTGGATTGTTTTGAGGCCTTTCAGATGTTTTTTTATATGGAACTTTTGTGGCGTTAAATGAAACAGTTATTTTTTGAAGTATATCTGCTCTAATCCCTCCCTATAGATATTTTGACCAGAGAATGCATGTCAGCTGAGGAGTTTGCGACAATGTTAGAACAGGCGAAGAGTTCTCACCCACTGGGTCGAACTGGAGAAGTGGAAGATGTAGCAAATGCGATTGTGTTTCTGGCCAGCAAGGCTGCCAGTTTTATGATTGGAAATCTGACTCCGGTTGATGGAGGCAGAAATTGCGTAACTAATTAACTCTGTCGTAATGTGATCCGAATTCAGTGACGAGAAAACAGTTGTTGAAAACTGAATAAACGTAGAAAACAGATTAGTTAAATTCAGAAGCAGATGCTGTTATGACATTACGAAGCCAAACTGTGCACTGGATAGGCGAACAATTTTGTATCTGTATGTTCCTGGATTCCAGAGACAAGTCTTTAAATATGTTTAAAATTTGTCGCAACGGTCAAAGGAAATGAAAGAACATACGAAGAGCAAAGGAAGCGTCTTTGTTGCGGAATCTGTTTACAATCCATAAAATGCACTGTTCGGCTTCGTAATGGAATTCATAGCCGTGGCCCTCAATCCTTTCGCTATAGATAAGGGCCCTAGAATTACGCCACAGCTTCAAAATTTACAAACATGATTGCAACTAATTTCTCAACAACTGCAAGTTCTTAAAATCTACAACTGTAAATTCTGTAATTACCTTTGCGACTATTAAGGTTGAAAGTAGGCTCATCTCAAATCGCTTTTAATATGCACTAGGATGTACTGAAAGTGTTATAGTTTTCTCCTGGATATAGCAGTAATCATGTGTGCCAACTAACATGCGATTAATGCTACGGTTGCATAATCGTTTGAAAAGCAGCACAAAATGAACCTTTTAAGTGAAAAATTCAAAAACTTCAAGCCGGTCGGAAAAAAAACAGTTTGAAGTTTTCGAGTTTCCGTTTAGTTTCGAGCAAGTAGCTCTTTAAGTAGTAGAAAACTAAGTTTTACTTCAGGAAAACTAGTATTGGATTTCATTGAGCGCAATAAAAAGTTTTTTTTTAATCAGAAAAATGTTCTGCATAGTATAAAATTATAATTCTCTTTCTTTCCAACAAACTGTTGTAGATAATGCTTCATTCACCAATCTTGTACGCGTTCATCTAGTTTTCTCGGCACACCGCGCACAAAACACGACACTAATTGAAAAAAAAAACGTTAGTTTCAAAGTTTTTTATCAATGTGGTGGGAAAATTCTGTGCTGTTCTTCTTAAGTGGAAAAACAAAATGAAGTGACTGTAACTTATATAGGTACTGATTTTTTCTTTCGTTTTTTTTGTTCAGGAAAATTTTAATTTTTGATCTTGCTTAAATAAGATTTTTCGCGGTTTGATTTTTGCATGAAAAGTTCAAATTCACGAAAAGCGTGAACGATTATCAGTTTCAAAACCGGAGTTTATGGACTTTTTTGAATATTCAGCGGAATATAAAAATTTTCTATTGATCCATTTTTGTTTTTGTTGGGGGTAGCTTAAAGAAAAAGTGCCAAAAATAAACAATTTTTGAAATTCAAAAAGCCTTAACGTGATATATTTCAATATTGAAAAATGTTCAATATTTCGTTTTTTTTTACAACCATCTGTTAGCTATATTTTGGAAAGTTCTACTGCAAAGTTGTCTCTGCGCGCTCAAATAGCTTTAAGCATTCAATTATGACTAGTGAAAACTTGAGTGAAAGTATGATTAGATCAGTCTTAGTTGTCTTGACTCTTTACTATGAAGACGCTGGTTTCCAAGGGTTTCTTGGTTATGTTTGATAGCTATGAGGTTTTTGACGACAATCGCAGTAGCTTTAGACGAATCCGATTTTCTTATCATCCTTGCAATAATCAAGGGTATTGTAATCAGGTACAAGACTTTTTCCCGTAAATAACTTAAGGCAAAGAATGGTCAAATGTGTAGGAATGTTAAATTTCAGACATGCTCAATTTGTTAAAAATGCAACCAAACTACCTTCATTCAGGTGGTAAATAGGTGTAGTCCGTTTCCGGTGTTAGTTTGTTTTCGAATAATTTTCTTGAAAAAAGTTGATTTTTTGTTCGATTTTTTGTTCGGGTTTGTTTTTTTCCGCGTTGTTTTTCTTGGGTCATTTCCGGTTTTTAAGAGTAATGAACGTAGTGCGTGCTCTTATATAGTTCTTGCTGATTTTGTTTGTTTTTTTTTTAGGAAAAACTCTTTAAGTTTGTTCACGCTCAGTTTTGTTTTATCGCGGTTTGACTGTGATTTATTTTTAAGTTCAATGTATTTCTATCGTTAAAAAGAAGGGAAACTCCACTATGGAACAGAAAAACTGTAGAGGTCAGCAAAAACGTGATGGATTTCTAGTTTCGAAAATAGAAATTAATTATCAGATTTCGAAAATTTAACCTATTGATCCAGCTTTCTCAAATTGAGTTAATTTTAACAAAAAAGTGTCCATCATAAATTGTTCTACAAATTCAAAGAGCTTTAAGGCCATCTATTTTTCTTCGAATTTCAAAAGCTGAAAATTTTGGAAAAAACAAATTGTTTTTTTTTTCTTTTTAGTTTTCTTGCGTTCAATACTCTATTCCAACTGTCAGTTGGCTATGTTATTAAAATGATATTTGTTTTTTTTTCGGTATTTATCAGTATATTTGCAATTGAAAAAAAATTGGGTGAAATTCGAATTGTTGAACTTCGTTATTCGGCTGAAATTTTGTCGTCTTAGTTGTCACATCACAAATCTTCAGGGAGGTGGACTTAAACTTTTAAAATTTGCTTTAAATCAATTTGTAGAAATTGATTCTTTTGTAGTTGAAAATGCAAGTGTTCTTTTTTCTTATCTCAGCTAGGACTTAAAACTGTTTTTATGAAATTATTTTTTTTTCTGCTCAATTTATCTGCTCAAATTTTGCCGGCTTTCTTTGCTCTTCGTAAATTTTCCTCCGTTGCTAATTTAATTTTCAAAACTCTGGCATGTTAGCTTAGAATGAACTTCTATCGAGACATACGAAAGTTTAAATTTTTGGTAGAATCAGTTTTTTTTCAACGTTTTCCTTTTTTTTTTTACTTATGTTTGTGTTTAATTCCAGCAAAATTACAAGGCATCAAATTATTTACAAAAGAAGTAAGTTCAACTGAAGCCAGCAATTCTGCCTAAGATCCGCCACAGGCATTCGCCCTCACAGCATTGAACCTAATGCCTGGGTATTACAAACAAAATATCTTTTTTCCTAAGAAAATTTGAAGATGATGGCGAATGAAAAGTTTACTGATTTGATTTATTTATGTTAAATTCTTTTTAGCGTTGTTTCAAAGCGAAGTATCTTAGTACCATCACTGGTAGCAGTAGTCGATTTGTTACCATGACACTGATCATATAAGCTGGCGAAACAAACACGAGAGCGCGATTTTCCAAAAGTTGCACTTGTAAAATTGTTTTGGTTCTGAAAGTCGCTAGTCGTAGGCCCATGTAACCGGCTTATTCAAATTTCTTGAACTTGGTCACTTTTTGGTTATTGCTTCAGCTAGCTGTGTGCCTAGATTCTTCATAACCCCCTGTAAAACAGGATAACGAACAGTATATGAGTATTGATCTGAATTATCGGAAAAATGCAGACGAATTTTCTCGAAATTTTGTTTCGGAATCCAAATCACGGGTGAAAGGGCTGTAATCTGATAATACACCTTAGTTCCCTATGCCATAATTTCTTCGATTCCGAGGGGTGATCTGAACTATAAGGATTCTAATGAAAGATAGTACAACTATGAACAGCAACCTTTAGGTACTTCGATTGATATTTGGAAGATTAAGAGATAATATCGTATCTAGTTTGTACGCTTCAGCCTATCTGTAAAAGTACTTGGCCACCATTAAATGTATTCTCAGGTTTCTTCTACCCTTTGAACTTCTTGGATAAGGCGAACTGTGTTTTGTCTTGTCTGTTGTTCGAGATCTATCATAAAATAGCGAGAACAGAAAATCGCTCTCACTTTTAGGGTTGATTGTTTTCAGGAATGAATGGTTGAAGCTCCTTCCGCAATTTCAGCATCAATTTGTGCAAAACTTTGCAATTTAACAATCCTAGTTATATCAGTTGGTTATTATTAATTTGCTTTACCGAGGACGACTTAAACATATTTAGCTTTAAAATGTCCAATAGTGAAGATAGTATTGGCATCGATTACCCTGAAAACGAGCTGTTTGATGACAGCACACCGTCGGTCTCGTCAAATGCGACCTCATCGGAGCCGAGAAAAACCGATTCGTTTCAAAAGTCGGAAAGATCGAAGTCAACGTCTTACGAACCCGAATTCTCTGAAGATTCGCCCGACGGAAGCAGTGGATCTCGTGGCAGGACCAAGACGTTCCTGGAGACATGTGCCATCGCTGAAGACTTAGGCAACGAGAAGTATCCACAGCTGGCGAAGCTGCAGTTTTTGGAAGTGCTGGCCCGTGATCATTACGAGAGGCCTCTGGTCGTGATATACGGGTGTAGATTGCCAGTGCTCAGATCCAGCAACCAGCCAGAAGTGGTGTCTTACATTAAGTTAGTGCATGCTGCTTTTCGTGATTTTCATCTTTTTCATTAGAAGTTAACGAAAAACTTGATAGCACAGCATTTTTTGAACTAGTTTTGCGAAAGTAGTATGAATATAAGCAGAATGTTCAAGAAATATATAAGGGGTTAATAGGGTTATGGAAACTATCAATAGTATTCACTGTGATTGATTGAGTCAATTGAGTCTCGAATCCAGAAGTCTACGAATATCGAATTGAATCTACGAATCCAGAAAAGAAATCATTTTTGTTTTGTGTTATTTCAGAGAAACTCTGGACTTGCTGGTGGAGAACGAATACGATGCGATCTACTTCCACTACAGCTCCAACATGTCAGCCATGAGTCAGATGTCCGCACTCAGGAAGAGTTACGGCGAGTTCGACCGCAAGTACAAGAAGAACATCAAGACACTCTACGTCGTCCACCCCAACCGAACCATGATGGTCCTCTACAACATGTTCAAAGGCTTCATCAGCAAAAAGTTCGAGAGAAAGTTACGACTGGCGAAAAACTTACACGAGCTAGAATCGGTTGTGAATTTGGAACTCATGCACATACCGATGTCTATCAAAAGCTACGATTCGGGTCGAAATGCCTGGTCAGAGTTCGGCAAAGAGTTCTCACAAGTGTCCTTGGACTCACGAGGGGTCCCGTATTTGTTCACGGAGGCAGTGGACTATCTGCGACGCACGAAAGCTACTTCAGAAGTCACGGGACTTTTCCGAGTGTCGGGATCGGGCAATAATCAGAAATCGCTGGCCAAAAAGTACAGCATATCTCCGGAAACGTTTCAGATTCCAGAAAAAACGAATGCACACGACGTGACAGGCCTTGTGAAGCAATTTTTGAACCAACTTCCAACTCCGATTCTCTACTTCGGAGTTCTCAAGTTGCCGAATTATGAAGACGATACAATTGAAGACTACATTGTTAATAACTTGGACGACAATGCGAAAGCCTCTCTACTCGTGTTGTTCGAGCTTTTCGAAGAAATTATTTCGAATAAAGCCAAAAACTCTATGAGTGAAGATAACTTGATGCGATGCACAGCTTTGAGTCTTGCCTGGTCAGAAACAGCAGATATGAATGACCTTCAGAAAATGGAATCTGTTTTCTATGTTCTGCTGAAAAAATATCAGACTATATTGGTCTAAATTGCGTGATGGTTGAATTGTTTGTACAATGGTTAATAATTTAATTATTGCGGCCGCAATAGGAGTAAAGCTAGTTTTGTAAATTCTGAATTAATATATCCCTTTTCTATCTGCTCAGCTTGAATTAATCAGGTATTTGACACTTGAAAATTTTGGAAAACTGGATTTTTTGTCGTGTAGATCGTTGATAGATCTTTTTGGAAAACTGGATTTTTTGTCGTGTAGATCGTTGATAGATCTACTTGAAATAAATATATTCAGGGATGATTTAAAGTGTCAAATACGCGTTGTTTCAAGTCTATCAATTAGAATTCAATGCAATTTCTTTTCTCAATTAACAATTTTTGTATATAAATGACTACAAAAGTGTAGTGGAATAAATATATATCCCAAGCTCGTTTTTCATGAGTCTGATATGAGACAGAAATAGTTTGAACTCGAAGTTGAACATCAACAGTGAGCTAAAGTGACCTGAGTTTCTTTATCTTAATTGATACCTATGTGTTGTGTTGTTAGGCACTGAGCAAGGCGTTAGCAGACGTGCGTGGTGAGATGGTGAAGAATGCGGCAGAGAGTATCAAGGGTAGAACCAAATTCTTCGAGGACTCCCTCAACGTTCAGCAGATTGTGGACAAACAGACCAAGGACCTACATGTAAGCACTTTCTAGAGCAATTGCATTTGAGTGTTGTTGACACTGATATATGGTAGTATTAGGATAAGTTTTAAAATGTAGTCGGTCTAAGTTGCGTGAAATACTATCAATAGAAGCGTACATTAATACTAATGACGTTGCGTGTGAACTCTACCATTTAAAGGAATAAACTATACTAATGATTGTTCAAGGATGGCTGATTGCTTTTTAAACGACCTCTTGTTTGTTGTAGCTGTAGATTTCAAATCTCAATTTAGATGAGACTACGGACAATTGTGTAATATTGTGAACTGTGTGTTTAGGAGCAACTGGCAGAGAGTAAAGCGAAAGTGGACAAATTGAAGGCTGCTCTGAGGAAAGCAAAGGAGGAGGAGGTTCACTATGAGACCGAGATCAAACACCTGAAGGAGGAAGTGCAGAAGAGGGATGATGAGTTGAAGAACAAACCAGAGAGGGACACGGGGACAGGCTCTAACCTCTTCCATGTATGAAATAATACTAATAACAAATAGTTTCCAAACAATATCTAGTTAGAGTTATATATAAATTTAAGAAACAAATCTGAGTCGTATGGGAGAACACTATTAGGCCAGCACGGCCCGTTTTCATGTGTCAATCGCAGAAGGAGTAGAAGTAGTTTGATGGTATGTATATTAAAGATCCAAATTATAAACTAGCTACCGTCTGACCCAGCTGAAAGAGTAAACAATGGCGTAAAAACCGTAAACAAGGACGCCTGTAATTTATTTGTTTTCTTAGAAACATTATTTCAAAATGTCCTCTAGTCTATGAGTGTAATCGACCATTAAAGAGAGTCCTCCTACGATGTTATCTAAGACATCATGCATGTCTTATAAAATAGAAAGAAAGTGCACAATTGCATGTGATGTGATGTGATGTGATTGTGTGTAGGCCAGTCAGGAGCCGGGGGTGAAGTTGGCGCGGGCGGTGAGTGAGGAGGGGAAGAGGTGGGGGGTGAAGGTGGACTCCCTGAAGGACAAGTTGAGATTGAAGAGTGCAGAGTGTGACAGACTTGAGAGGAGCAACAAGCTACTCAAACAGAACCTCGCCAGGTACACAATATGTAGTGCAGACTGTTGTTAAACTGAAACATATTACGTTATTGTATTATTACAAAATTGTTAGTTACTAACAAGGTCAACGTTGATGTTAACTTGGTGTTTGCGTATCGCCAGAGGCGACGGTAACCTACAGAATTTAAGTTCTTTTATACCGTTGCATGTTGTTTCATGACTTATGAAGTTGCTTCTACAGACAAGTCACCGATTAGCTGCAGTGGTAATCTCGTTAGAGATTTTTTGAGGCAATTTTTCCACGATGGAAAAGACTAACATATAAGCTGTTCAGCGCTTCACTGAGAATAACTGATGATTCTGATGAAGAATTACATGCAGTTGAAATTGATTTGGTTATTTTTCTGGGGTGGATGAGGTTAAATAATAGCGCAACCAAGAAAAGATAGAAAAATTTTCGTTGAGTTAAAAAAGTCTAGTGTGATGAGTTGAATTTTTTGCTGCGTTTACGCGATGAAATAGTATATAGATCACATTGTGAACAATCTAAGAAAAAAACTGTCTTGTTTTTTAGATTGATCAAAAACTCCGTGGTCGTGATCTGCTTCATGTTCTGAGTTGCAATGTCTTAATTGCTATCAAGTGGACTATTGATTAGTAAGTGATTGTGTTCTGTTGGTGTAGAGCGGACAAAGAGCGTGTGTCGCGCTGTGTGGCCAGGGAGTCGGACTGGACGACGACTGCCACTCAGAAGCAGCTGTTGGACATTGTGGAGGCTACGAGGAAGCAGAATCTGGAGTTGCATGATGAGGTGGCCTACCTGAAGAGACAGGCTCTGCTGGGGAAGGATGGGGCGATAGAGGAGATGCAGCTGAGAAACAGACTGCTACAGCAGAAGGTAGGAAGATTATGTAGGAAGATTATGCTACAGCAGAATGTAGGAAGAAGACAAATCAGGGGGTGTTGGAGGAGGGGAGCGGCTGTTTTCCACTCCCCTCCTCCCCCCACCCCCATATTTGAATTTCAGTTTTGAAAAACTAAGTTAACGTTGTCAGAATGAAATGAAATTTTGCATGGGGAACTAACTAACTTTTGTGAACATATTTGTCATTCATACCTCTCATCGTTAAATCACGCATTCAGCCATAATAACACGTGTAAGACAACAGAAAAAAAATTGAAAAGTTAAATGTGGGGGGGGGGGGGGGGGGAGGGAGGGATAGACGAGGGGAGGGGAGGGGAGGGAGTGGAAAAGAGCAAAGCGAAAAAATACGAACCCACTTTTCCAATTTAATTCATATAAAAAGTGTTCATTTTGGTAAACACTTTTGCCGCTTAGTATTGCAAGTTTATTAGCATGTATTCTCTGAGCTATAAGTGAGTATTGATTCGTTTCTTTAAGTCTCAGTGGTACAGTTGTTCATGTCAGACGTCTTGGATGCTCGATGGATGCTTGGAGGCGTCTTGGTCAAAATAAATTATAACCTAAAATATGATTTTTTTCATCTCTAGCGTTGTATCAGTACTTGCGATTAATTGCGGTTAAAATTGAAATTAGTAGCGCTTAAATAGTAATTACAAACATGTGTAGTTAGACGAACTGCAGGATGAATTAACTCTGAGGACCCCTCGGAAGGAGGGCAACGCTGGACTGCAGGACGCCTATGCCAGACTGATAGAGAAGGAGGAGTCCCTGCAGGAGTCTAATCTCCGTCTGGCTCAGGAGAACATCGAGCTCAAGTTCCAGGCAGAACAGGCCAAAGTGGAGATACCCAAACTCATGGTCAGTCTCATTAGCAGATGAAATTGCTTCATTAATTAAGTGCAGCATGATTTCTCAAAAATATGAAGTTGATAATATCTTATATAAACTACTCAGAAATGCGCGACTTTATTTGAAAAAGCTATGTCATAAAGACACAAGGGAAGTCGCACAATTTTGTGCACAGTTTACAAGATCTATTTCTTGAGCAGCATGTTATTTTGAGAGTTTTGTTATTTATACAAGCGACGCGAAGTGTATTATTACGAACAATTTTTTTTTCAACCTAAGTCGTAAATAAAAGTGCTCATTAGTGGCACTTTTGGTATATTTCAATTTCATCATACTTCAGCGTATTTAAGCATAGGTAATTTAATAGCATCTAGTGCTGGTTTATTTTTGGCTAGTATTAGGTCGTGCTTGAAAACAACCGGTGTTATGAAAATGTATGGGATGTTAATTTTTGTTTTTTTTTTGCGACCCTTTGGAAAATTTTTGAACTTTTTCATTTTTTCTCAAAAACTACTGAACCAATTTTCAAATCAATGGTGTCCTTGGAAAAATTGGCTGCTATTCTATGTGCCTGCATATTTTGCTAGTCTTTTTTCAGTTTACACCACGTTCTACGGCTTTCGAAAGTTTCAGTAGGGGGATTTTGACTTATTTGATTTTGAATTTGTTCATTTTCTCAAATGATAAATGCATAAATCTGAGACGAATGTTTAAACTAAAGAACTAATCATTGGGATCTCTCCTCCTCAAGCGGCTATTCCCTAAATTCGGAAGAAAAAGTCATGGCTTCAAATAAGCCCATTTTTTGACATTGTGGTGAATTTTTTAATTTTTTCTCAAAAACTACCTGCTAAATCGGAGAATAAGAGTTCAACCGGAAGAAAAGAAACGTGGTGTGCGAATCCTCCCTGCGCAAGCGGCTATGCCCTGCGTTTTAAAAAAATATGGCCCTAGAAAATGTACAATTTTTGAAACTTAACCTGTTTTTTGGAAACGTCTTTTTTCCTTCAAAAACTAGCCTGCTGATTCTGAGGTTGATAATTCATTGAAACTAACATCGTGCTTAGATTTTTCCTGTATTATCTGTTTCGCCTTATTTGTTTTGTAGAAAAGCCGATATGGACATCGGAAAAATCCATTTTTTGAAGTGTTTACCGTTTTTTTAAAGAAATTTCATCACTGTTCTCGAAAGCTACTCTGCATACGAGACTTTTTTTCATGCTTCAGTAGAGAAATTTTTGTGAATTTAGGAAAAACCCCAATTTTTTCAATTTTTGATCGTTTTTTGGAACCTTATTCAATTGTTTTTTCGAAAACTACCCATCCAAATCTGAGATAAAGAATTCAGTTGAAAAATCGATTAGTCGTGTTTGCTTTAAATATGCAGGTAATCCACTACTAAAGCAGAAAAATTACTAATGTTTTGCGTTAGGTCCATTTTGAAACTTTCAAAATTACGCATTTCGGTATCAGTACAAAATATGATCAAAATATTAAGACATGTGAATCTAGCATAAGCTGGTCAACTAGTTGTTCTTCCAAGCGTCCGTGGCGCGATTGCGAGGAAGTGGAAATCCTAATTAACCGGTAGGAGATCCAAATCCGGAACATTGAAATAGTTACAGTTTTTTGGTCGAATTTTTCCTGCATCGCATTGGCAATTTGTTAGAAACTGCAGCTGCTTTATTGGTGGCTAGTGTTAGTAAAATTACAAGCGGTCATGAAGCATATGTGAGAACGTGTTACTCCCAAGCCTTGCAGAAAACTTTTTCAAGGTGTCTTTTTAACTTTTTCCTTATTTCACTTTGTTTTGCCTGTTTAGAGATATTTTTTTTTGCATTTTCCTCGCTTGTGTTGCGAAGCGCAGCTTCGCCTCTGTGTCTTAATTCTGAATGAAAAGTTGATCAAATTAGCCAACGTATTTTAGCCGATGATTAGTACAAATTGGAGTTTGAAGTGATTTAAAACTGACTGTTTTGTTTCAGGGTAAAATTGAGGACCTTCAGCAACAAATCGAAGCTCTGAATTCAGAATTGTACGACAAACCTGTCAAAGAACGAAAAGTATGATTACTTCTACGCATTTGATGCTCTCAGCCATTCTAAACGTTTATTCACTGAATTATAGCTGCTGACAGT
The DNA here is from genome assembly GCF_963678635.1 of Symsagittifera roscoffensis. Taxonomy (NCBI): domain Eukaryota; kingdom Metazoa; phylum Xenacoelomorpha; order Acoela; family Convolutidae; genus Symsagittifera; species Symsagittifera roscoffensis. The sequence goes on along the minus strand of NC_087068.1, from coordinate 4,978,546 downwards.
GAAATGTGGAATTTGATTTACATCAGAAAAAAGCTGCGTTATTTAATCAAAATTTAGCATTCTTATTGTGTAATTTTTTTTCTTATCATGAGTGGGTTGTTTTTCACGAACCGACTCAGGGTTTTGAAATTTAATGACAAACTGATAGTTGTTTACGGTGTTTTTATTTTTCTTAGTTTTCAGAAATGTCTGTGCTATGTTAGGTGATTGGGACAACGGGGAAGACGGTGGCTGAACTGGAGAAGACGATTGGGCTGATGAAGAGGGTGATGGAGAAGACGCAGGCGGAGAATGAGAGACTGAAGAAGAGTCCCCAGGTGGTGGCACAGTCCAAACTAGAACAGCTCCAACAGGACAACAAATCACTCAAGGTAGACGACTAGTATCTTACGACAGGAGACATGAACATGTGATATTTTCCATCACCTTTTGATGTTTTTTTCTTCTATTTTAATTGATGTTGTAAACTGCAATAAAATGTGTCAGCGTGAACAATTGAACAAACAGATTTCTACCACTTGTTTACATGCAAGTGGTAGAACAAGTTTGAAACCAGTTTGTTGAAATTTTACGAAGGGAAATTTTACGAAGGGAAATTTTACGTGGGTAATTAGAAAAGAGCTTGAACATGGACTCAAGCGCAAAAGGGCAGGAAAATGGGGAGGTTTTGTGACTGTTAATTGGACTGAAATTCATGGAGACTTGAATGATATATCTTGTAAAATTATTCAGCTGAATGGCGAAGAGATACAAATAAGCCTCAAATAAAAATTAGCAAAGTACCGTTTAGCGAGAAACCACGAGTTGTCAAACACTGGAACAGTTGAGAAAATAAAGGTTTCATCAAGTTGAAATTTTGGGGGCAATTGGGAATTAGTTATTTTTGTTGTTAAATTTTAGCATAGGTAATCAATGTCTGCATGTTTTCAACAGATTTAATTAATTTCAAATGATTTTTAGTTCGTTATTTTATCTGGTGGTGTTTCGATAAATCAATTGCTGTAGTTTGAAGTGTTTTTATTGTACTAATTTTTCTGAAGTTAGATTAATCTGACTGTGAACTCGGGGTGTGTAGAGTGAATTGGAGGAGTGTCGCAAAGTGGTGGAGAAAGACATGAACTCCAGATACGACAACCTCCAACTGGGCACTGCCAAAGTGGCGGCTGAGAACGAGAGACTCCTGTTGGAGATTCAGAAGGAGAGGGAGGAGGGCGAACAGAGTAGACTGGAGGCCACTAAGATGAGTGCGAAGAACGAACAGTTGAAAGAGGAGATAGAGAAGGTATGAACACTTCTTTATATGAACACAGGCAGTAGCGGGTTTAGGGGGGTGGTGCGGATCCCCCCCTCAGGGATTTGACCCCCTGCCGACCCAAAGGGTCCTCCCTTTGTACTATTTTGAGATACCGATTTTGGGCTGACTGATCTTGAAATTTTTTTAAAGGCGCCTTTGGCGCCAATCTATACTTATGTTGAGGGGGGAGCGCGCGCCAAAAAAACGCGATTTTCTGCTCGAAATTTTCCAAAAAGTGCTTTAAAATGCCTTTTTTGGCCTGTTTTTCAAAAATTTGCCTGCGGCGTTGAAAATTTGCTCAAATGTGAGGGTCTTTATACTGATTTGGGAGAGGACAGGAAATCAATTTGTTCGACCTAGAAAAAAGGTGGAAAACCGCCCCCGCCCCCTCCTTCGAGAAATTCCTTGATCCGCGCCTGTTATTAGGCGCAGCAAATCAAACATTTTCCCCAGTAATGCAATTGAACTGCCTAGTATCCCTCTTAGAAATATGAGACAAGTTTAGGCATAAAAACAAAACATGCAAATCTTTGAGTGGTTATTGATTGAAAAAGAAAGAGTGCTCTTAATCACGAGGACCATCTCGTCACCCTAAATTGATTTGAGCGCAAGTTTGTTTACTTGATTTGATGGTTCATTATAAACCAGCCATGCCGTCTTTTAAAAGTTTGCTCGGAACATAATTGGATTTAGTATGACCTTGGTCGCTAATTATTGAATTGTTTTGAGAGTAAAATACTTCTTACGTTTCAGCTGAAACAGACTGTTCAGAAGGTTCGTAGACGGGAGTTCCTGGACACATCCCTGAATTCAACCACTGGCACAACTTCAGGCAACAGACGCTGAAAAACCAGTGCAAAACAGAACACACAATTAGTACATTGATCCTTTAAATGTTTGTAAATCAACTTCAACTGTACATTTTATAGATATTCTGCGAATTATGTAAATAAAATTAGCGTATTCGATTATGAAAAGTGTAAATTAAATGAATTGAATTGAATTTAATACGGGTTTTAATGAACGTTTTCCTGATCATCATAGTGAATTCATCGTAGGCTATGGATGTGCAATCCATCCATTACCAGTATTTTAAAAGTTAATGGACGATAAGAAAACTCTTTCTTTGAGGTGTTTTTCCTTGTGTCTTATTTGAGCTGATTTTTTTTATTCGAGCTCGTTTTTCTATTTACCTGTTGATCCAGTTTTCTGAAATTGTGTGATATCCTGCTCGATAAAAACAGGTATTATGAAAAAGTTATTAGGATCGCAAATTTTCCAAAACTACACTCACAAATCCTAGATTTTAATTGAAATCAACTGGACGGGTCATGGGAAGTTCCACTGCTTCAGCGGTACAAAATTCTTTCACTCAGAAAGTTATGGCCATTAGAAAAGTCAAGTTTTGATTTTTGGACTGCTGTTTGAAACTTTGATGTTTCTCAAAAACTACCCCCCTCAAATCTGATATTGTGGTGTAAATGGGTAGAACGGGTTCTTGGGAGCTCCCTTGCATAAGCGGTTACGTCCAAGTTTTCTTACACGAAAAACTATGATCCTCGGAAAAACTAAATTTTTGATTTGTTGAAGCTTATTTACTTTTCTGGGAAACTACCCTCCGAAATCTGAGGCTTTGGTTTCAGTGTGACGAACGGTTTATGGTAAGCGCTCCTGCATAGGAGGTTGCACTCACGTCTTTTTACACAAAAAGTTATGATCCTCGGAAAAGTCGATTTTTGATCGTTATGAATATATTGACTTTTCTCAAAAACTACCCTCCCAAATCAACCTAAAGAAGGTGCTGAACAAATCTCCCCTGTTTAAGCGCTCATGTCCAATGCTTATAGCAAAAAAAGTTATTGGCTTCAGCAATGTCAATGTTTTGAGTTGTTTGCTTTTTGAAACTTTTGACTCTTCGAAAACAACGCAATCTGGTTTCACGGGTTTAAGCGAGGCAGCCGGCTGTGGGAAGCCTCCGTGCATTAGTTGCTACGCCTTAGTTTTATACAAAAACCAATGTCTACGGAAAAACTTCAAAGTCACAAAAGTTTTCACTTATACTTTGAGAGAGCAGCCACTAATGTTTTTCATGAAACCAAAATTTTTATTTTTTGAAATCACTTCCATCCCGCATCAGAAAATCAAAATTGAAAATTACCAAACAGGTACCTCCAGCTTTAGCTCGGCTTCTAGTTAATAGGATTAGGCTGTTTAATTTTTTTCCTACGTTTTTCAAAATTTCAAACGTTTTCCATAACTTGTCACACATAGATAATTCGCGTTTACGCTTTCAGCATTATGGATGAGTTCTTCAATGCGCGCATATTTTAGTCCATCTAGAATATGGCCATTTTGTGAATTTTCATACCCCCAAAACTTTACAAAAATAATCAGAGGTAAAAACATCTTTTTTTATTTGAACACAAAAAAAATCGATATCTTCAATGGGGTATATAACATTTCATGAAAACTATTATTTCGGTTAGCAAAAATTGACTGAAAAAATAACACCGAGCATTTATATTCCGTTTTCTTCGAAACTCTGAACAGTAACATAATAGCTGCTTATTCATATGTTTTTTCTAAAATTTATAGAATTTGTATTTGCTGAGCTATGATAATATTAACTTCAAGTTTGCTAGGAACACAAAAAGGGTCATTATAATAATTTTCTTGTTTCGTTTTTTTTCGGTTCTGAAAAACGCTTTGTTGTTTTTGTATGAGACTCCAATTCCTGTGAGTATATTATTGAATGATGCAATAATTATGGAATTTCGGTTTTCTGATCTGGGCCGCCCGTCTTCAATCTATTGATTTATCGATTTACTCAACATCCGCCAGTTTAGCAGACGATGTGCATTCATACCGAGCGAATATATGTGAAGCTCTGAGGTTCGTTCTTCTAATGAGGAAAGAAAACTTGAGTACAATAAGAGTTAAACTTGGCTATTTTGCCAGATGATTTTTAGTTGTTTTTTAGTTTCTAATTTCTAAAAAATATCTTATCGGAATTGCTTCTGCATTCTGATTGATCGAAAAATCTACTTACTTAATTTACCTAACAATCTCTCCCTCTTTCTTGAAAGTGGTAGAATGTTAAGTAGATTCATCAAATAAAAACAAAAAGCGATCAAAACCGGTCTTCTTTGATCTCAAGTCACCGCGATGAAAATCTCAACCTTATTTCAAACAAAACCCGATCATCTCGGTTTAATCAACCGCGAACTTGACTGGTCATTCAAAAACATTTCTTTATTTAATATCAATAACTAGACAGAACTAACTACTGAAATTTCTGTAATCGAAAAGGTGAATCAAAACTCGGCCTGAGCTAAGAATTTGTCCTTCAGTTTTATTTAACATTGGTAATCAAAAACCTCGTGAAAGTATAATATTCAAGAACAACCGGATTTAAACGACAAACTTTGTAATAGTACAATGCTTACTTGAACAAAAAATCCTGGCACAAAAAAATTGCGCAACTGATTTTCTTACTCATCACCTTTGCGGACCCAACTAAACTTGTTCATGGAGCTTACTCCGTTCCTCCTTCTCTTTTTACCTTCCCGTGAGTGATTGTCGATGAGTCTTTTACTTTTACTTTTACAGCTAGTATGAATACAGGTTTTAATCGAAGATTGGAACAGATTATAAAAAAATTAAAAATTTTGCTGCTTTTTGCTAATCCAACCAAAAAAATGTCTATTGCTCATTGGAGGAAGCTTGAAGTTTTCTGTGAGCTATATTATTATTATTTGGGATCGAAAAAAAACATTAAAAACATATATATTTTTTAATATAATACTAATATAATATAATACTAATATATAATACTAATATATAATATAATATAATACTAATAATAATCTCTTATTTTGCCGGAATTTTCCTATTTTCAAATTGTATCTTATGGGTTATTATTTTTGTTTCAATAAGAAAATCTCTAAAAGAGAGATCTCTTGAACACTTTGGTTCATCTGAACACAAAAATTTTACCACGAAACAAAAGTTTCACAGAGATCCTTTCATATGACTGGAAAGGTTCTCGCGGTAGATGAAAGATAATTTTTCCGAATCAATCATGAAACTAAATCAATTTGCTGATATTTTGGTGTTTATAAAAGCTTCAAATATGCATCACAAAACAATTCTAATTGGGAAGAAATGGAAAAAAAACTTATTAATATGAATTTGTTGGAAAAATTTGAAAAACGTTCTATCATTTTTCATAGGAACCAACGTCCACGAAAAGCATAAAATATAAGCAATTTAGATGCAACTTCGAAGACAAAAATGGACAAACAAAAGGGATTATAATCAATTATAATCAATTATAATGGATGTTTTTGCAAAACTAACGAAAAAGAATTTTGAATAAAAGTAATGGATTATAATCAATTATAATCGATTATAATTGTATCGAAAAATAGACGAATAAATAATCGATTATAATGGATTATAATTAATTATAATTTGATTTGAGAAAGAAGAGATTATAATCGATTATTAATTGATTAAAATCGATTGTTTCTCAATTTTAGTGAGACTGGTACTAAAATCGTAATATAATCGATTATTAACGCTTGAAACTGGATGCGGGCTAGTTTCAAAACTCAGCACTTTCCTAAAAGTCAATTCCAGCAATAAAAAAAATCGAAAATGTAATTGACGATTTTAAAAAGCTTGTTTTTTATATGGTTGCTTAGAATTTACATGGAAAGTCATATCATACCCATGCAAGACGGTCAAAACAACTAATTCTTTCTTCAGTTTATAAACTGAACTGTAAAGTTGCTGATTTTCCAACCAAACTGTTTGTTTGCTTGTAAACTTCAACAAAATAGCCTTCTAGTTTCAAAACTGGTCAGCCGGTTGGTCGGTCAAACTTGTACTGGATTTAAATGTGTATTTAAACAGTTATGTCTTCCTCTGGTGCTGCTTCAAATCGTCAACGGAACTGGAGCTCCCTGGAGTTTTTGGTTCCAGGGGTTCCGAACAATAGACTTTCACAACATTGTGCTGAAAAAAGGTGACAGTCTACATCATCTGAATCATCTTCAACTGTGGTATTTGCTTTTTGAGACTTCCTTACGCAATAAATTACTAGGCTAATTTTTCGCGGTTGTCTTTTATGTAAACAAATTTTAATAATCAAATTTGGTTGGCAATACACTAGTAAAAATATAAACAAAGTATAGTTTTTAACAATAATCATATACCAACAGATACTCGCACGATAAAAAGAAAAAATCAAATTGTAAAAATAGCCAGAAAATAATCGAATATGACCAATTTAAAACTTACTATAATTCAAACAAAATTGTTTTTTTTTTGAAAAAGTTTCCTAAAAACTATCCATTTTAATCGATTACAATGGATTTTTTCGAAAAATACTAACAAGATGTTCTATTTTCAATCGATTAAGGTCGATTATTTTTGAAACTCTCGGATACTGACAATAAAAATCCATCATTCATTAAAATCAATTTTTATCCATGGAATCTCGTTGCGAGATGGCTATAAATACACTGTGGACAAAATTAATCGCAATTTCAAGTTTTTATTTTCTAAAATGCCTGTTTTCAATGTCCATTTTGGGCAAAATTTACTTGGAAATTCAAAAAAAAATATGTAGGCCGTGAGCAAATAATAAAAGCGACCCTCTATGAAGTTATTTTAGGTTTATTTAGTTTGGTTTGTTTTGGTTCTTGAAATTTCATTTAATATTGATTTAACAGCGAACTGTTTTGATATGTCAAAAATTTCCTCACAATTTTTTCGAAAATTTTTCATCCAATTCCTCTACAAAACAATGTGGTGAATATCGAACGGTTTTCAAGAGTTTGGTTTTTCAGCTGAATTTCTTATGAAAACATTGTTTTCGTATATATATTTCTCATTAACGGGCGTATTTTTTGTTGTGATTTTGTTGATCAACTTTTCTTTTTTGATGCATTTGATGCCTTTGGGACGCTTTTATAGATGTTAAAAATTGTTTTAGGTTCTCTAGAAGTTATTTTTTGGGACATTTTTCAACTTTGCTGTGTTTTTTTTTGAGTTTTGGTTATTCAATTTAATCATAGCTTCAAGCAAGCAACAGATAGGACCTTTTCTTATCCTCAAGTTTACCTGTAGGACCTTCAAGTTGCTTGGTTGTATTATCTCAAACAAAGTTTTTGAATTCAATCAGGAATTTTTGTTTATTTGACCGAGTTTTTTTTCATGTTGTTTCTATCTAGTTGTTTTGAGAGAGAAAAGAAGGAATTTGTGAATCCTTCTCAAGTTTTATGTAATTGATTTCTAAAAAAATGAAATAAATTTTTTCTTCTTCACTTAGCCTACGGTTTCTTCAATACAATTATTATTTTTTGAAGTTCTCGTTTGAGACCTTTTTTTTCGAAGTTTGGCATTTCACTTGATTCACCTCTGTGTCAATTTAGATTATAAAAACTTACCAATAGTATCCGGGTCTGAATTTGCCAATTTTATCATCTGCTCTAGTTTTTAATCCTTGTGAAAAAGTGAGAAAAGACAAGTTCAGTAAAAATTTCACACTCATTATTTCATTTTTCTCGTTGAGATTGTTTGACGTCGCATGAACAATTTTTGTCCTCTGGTTATTCGAGAAAGGGTTCACTATGATGCGACACTTAGTGCAGATGAAAAAAATTGGCATTTTCAGACCCGGGTAGTATTAGTTCGTCTTTAAAACCAAACTTCATAGAGGGTAGCTCTGATCATTCGCTCATGGCCTGTAAGTTTTTTGTTTAGATTTTGAAATATTGTTTTTGAAAATCGAAATTGAAAACATGCGTTTTAGAGAGTAAAAACCTAAATTGCATTTAAATTTGTCCTCTAATGTTTTATATAAAAGTTAATCAGCCGGTCACCATTATAGAACTCATGGGTAGATTTCCCTTGTGATGAATAGTTTGGATTTGTAGGCCGATGATTAATTATGGGCATTACTTATGAATCTTAACGCTGCTAACAAAGGGCGAATTAGTAGTAACTGAGCAGCAGCTATATAACGCATCGAGAATTTTTGTGTTCAAATGGAGACACGCACTGTCGAGATTTGAACAATATTCGAGATACAAAATTAACTGTTGCTTATCTGGTCTGAAACACCAGTGAACAAATTGAACAAAACACACAAATTTGAAATTTTTTCACGCTAACATGCACTTTTTTCTAAATTGTATTGATTGTTTATTCTCGGAAAGATATTGCACCAGTCTTTCAAACATTGCACGAGCTTATCAAATATTTCACTAATGTTTCAAATATTGCACTAGCATTTCAAGTTTTGCATTCGTTTTTCAAATATTGCACTACTATCTCGAATAATGCACTAATTTTTTAAAATATAATATCGAAACGTACTGAAAAACTAACACAAGTGTTTTAAGAGAAATTTACAAAACTATGTATATTTAATTGTTGATGAAAAATCACTGTATAAATTTTTTTCAAAAACGCAAGAGAATCTTCACACCGTAGAATAATGCACTAATTTTTCAAATAAAAACAACGAAAAATAAAAATTGAGTTGGCATTCAAGATAATCCAAGTTTCAAGTGTTGTTCATTTGAAAACTTTAGTATTAAAATTGACGAGACTCAACATGAAAGCCGAAAATGAATGTCACTAAAAATAGAAGGTCAATGTTTTAAAACCATGTTTCGAATTTATTAGAACGTTTTTGCTTCAGCATTTTCTACTGCCTTCTTGGCTTTCAATCAAATCAGAATTTCAGCAAAAGAGTTTCACGACCTGAAGATTACGGGAGATTCAGACAGTTGATACTTCCTATCTACGAGGCCTACAACTTTTTCACTTTCAGTAACACATTAGGTGAGTTGTTTCTGAATCATTTGGTCAAAAATTGTCTGCGTCCATATTTTGTAAGTTTATTTTGTTCATTTGTCCAATTGGTATTACAAAAAAATATATCAACTCTGGCAACATCAATCTACACACAAATTTGATGAAAAAAAAACAATTTTCTTCAAAATGATTGAACTTTTGTTAAGATTCTGAATCAAAAAGTTATAAACTGAAAACAAGACTACTCGTTGCTTCAAAACCACTGTTTTCTTAAACAGTTTTGACCAAATTTTTTTGGTATGATCAAAAATTTCAAAAGTTTTCTGGAAAACAAAAAGAAAACTCAATAAAATTGTTGTCACTATGATAAATACGAACTGATACAAGTTTTTGAAAATAGTTAGCTTGACTTGGTAAATGTGATCTGATTCAGGGCATCAAAAAAATTTGCGTCAAAAACTCACTGAGGAAAAAAAGAAAGAGATAAAAGAGATAGAGAGAATGAATGTGTAAGAGAGAGAGAGAGAGAGAGAGAGAGAGAGAGGGAGTGGGTAGAGAAGAGAGAGATAGAGGAAGAGAATGATAGTGAGTGAGTGAGTGAGAGATAGAAGCGAATGAATGAGTAAGAGAGAGAGAGAGAGAGAGAGAGAGGAGAGAGAGAGATAGAGATTGAATGAGTGAGTGAGTGAGAAAGAGAGAGGGGGGATTGAAGAGAAATAAGAGAAAGAGAGAAAGAGAAAAAGCCAGAAGCTATATTACGATGCTAGACGCTAGTTATATCTTTTTTTTTTCTATTGCTTACAGAGGAACAAATCCAAAAAAAACTTAAAAGGTAAAATCATTTTCTTTTCATTGAAAATTACCAAAAACAGTTAGTATTGAAAAAGTTTACTTATGCCTTTGAACAATCAGGGCTTTGCTTTAAAATTAGCAGGTATATTACATTCATTTTTAAAGCTCCCTACTGCGGCATTTTTGCTTGTGTTTGCTTAATGCAAAAATCATGAATTGAAACATATCATCAGATTTGATGAAGGGTTGTAAAAATGAGACGCAAAATTCTACACTTTTTTTTAAAAAACTTTTTGTTCAATTGTTCAATTGGTATTATAAAATTATACAACAACGCTAGCAAGTCTTGTACACACAATTTTGAAGTAAAAATTTTCTTCAATATGATTGAGTTTTTATTAAAACTATGAGTCAAAAAATTAAAAATTGAAAAGAAGACAGTGTGTTACGAATGTTTTACCAATCAAACTGGGCCAAATCTTTTCTGTTTTTGATCAAAGATTTCAAATGCTACCAACAAATTGATACTATTCGAAACTAGAAACAAGTTTTTGAAATTAGTTTGCTTGACTCGACTAACGATTGTAATTTTGATCTAAATTTTGAAGTAAAAATTTTCTTCAATATGATTGAGTTTTTATTAAAACTATGATTCAAAAAATTAAAAATTGAAAAGAAGACAGTTTGTTACGAATGTTTTACCAATCAAACTGGGCCAAATCTTTTCTGTTTTTGATCAAAGATTTAAAATGCTAACAACAAATTGATAATATTCGAAACTAGAAACAAGTTTTTGAAACTAGTTTGCTTGACTCGACTAACGATTGTAACAAACTTACTAGGCAGAAATATTAACTTTTAAATATAAAAGCTGTAAAACCGAGGATAGAGAGAAATAGAATGAGAGAGTGAGCAAATAGAGATGGAGAGAGATAGAGTCATTAGAGAGAGAGAGAGAGAGAGAGAGAGAGGAGAGAAAGATGAGAGAGAGCTAGATGTTGCAATACGTTGCTAGACGCCAGTTACCTTTTTCTTTTTTTTTTCTATATCTTTTTCTATAGTTTTTATATATTTTTTTGCTTGTGATGGAATAATTTCAAAAACTTAATTAGAAAGAAAAACATTTTTTTTTTCATTATCTTTGAACTTCTTTCAAAGTTTTTTTTGACAACCTCGACTTATGCTTTTGACCCTAAGAAAATTTGGATCAATCGGGGTTTTGCTTTGAAAATGCAGTTTTGTTAAATACCATTTTAAAGCTTTCTGCTGCGGCATTTTTGGTTGTATTTGCTAAAAGCAAAATCATGATTTAAATCACTTCATTAGAATTGTTGTATGGTTATGCGATTGAGAATAAGCATAACACTAAGAAACAGTTTATAGAAAATAAATTGTTTTGTTTTTCTGGTAGATACAAACAATGATTTTTTCAATTCACCTTGTGCATTTTTCCAAAAAACTTATAAACGCACTGGCAAAAAAAAACCCACGCAATACTGAAAGAACAATTTGCTTCAAATTCAGTAAATTTTGTTAAAACTACAAATAAAAAAATGAAACTGAAAAGAGACTGCTCGTTGGGTCAAAACTGCTGTTTTACTAAGCAACTTGCGCCAAAAGGTTTCGGTTTCTGAACAAGGGTTTCAAAAATTTTTTTGAAAAAAAAGAAACCTCAAGATTATTGTTCGTTACTGTGCTAAACTCAGAGCGATTCATTTCAAAATTTAAAATAAAAATTAGTTGGACTCAATTAAATCCCGGAACAATCAAGGTTTTGCTTTGAAACGAGCAGTTTTGGTACATTTTTCTTGAAGCTCCCTGCAGCAATTTTCTTGCTTGTGCTTGCTTAACGCAAAAGTACTGAATAGACTCAAATCAATAGATTCGAAGACATACTATTACACCAATGAAAAACAACTTTAAAAAAACAATTCAAGTTGCTTTTCTGAAATTAATTTCCTATGATTTTATAAATATTTTTGGTTTAACTGTCCGCTTGGTATTATAAAAGTGTATAACAACACTGGCAAAATCAAAATACACACAATTTTGAAATAACACTGTTCTTTAAAGTGTCTGATTTTTGGTTTAAAATATGAATCAAAAGGTGATAAACTGAGAAAGTACGACTGCTCGTTGCGTCAAAACGACTTTTTACTTATCAAATTGGGTCAAATATTTTGTTTCTGATCATTGATTTCAAAAATGTTCTTGAAAAATGAAGTATCAAGTACATTTTAAATACGAAACGATGCCAACCGGAATTAAAAATGAAAATGTAAAATAAGTCTGCTTGACTCGAATAATTATGGTAATTATTATCTGAATCAAGACATCAAAAATGTTTGCTTTAAAAAAAACTTTGCTTGAAAAAGAAACAACTGACAACTGAATAAAAAAATTGTTTTTTTGAAGGCCATAACTTAAAAGAAATTAAAATTGTGAGGAAAAAAACATGAAAATAGAATGATTGAATGAGTGGGAGAGAGAAGGAGGGAGTGCAGAGAGAAGACAGAGAGAGAGGGAGAAAGATAGCGACAAATAGCGATAGAGAGAGAGAGGAGAGTTAAATAAACGCTATATTACAATGCTAGGCGCTAGTTTTATATCTTGTGTTTTTTTTCTATTGCTCTAATTCAAAAAATAATTAAAAGAAAAAGTTATTTTCTTTTCGTTTTTTTTGAAACTTAGGTAAAAAGTTCTGAACTAAATGAATTTGCTTCAAATCAGTTGCATTTTTATCAAAAATATGAGTCAAAAAATTATTAACTGAAAACAAGACTGCTTGTTGCGTCAAAACTGCTGTTTTACTAATCTAGTTGGATCAAATCACCTCGTTTTTTGATCAAAGTTTTCAAAAAATTTCTTGTACAAAACAAAAATCGAAAACATTGTTTTTCATTTTGCCAAACACAAAATGTTATGCTTCGAAACTAAAAACAAGTTTTTGAAAGTGATTTTTGACTGTGCTAATTATTGTAATTTTCATCTAAAATAAGGCATCAACAACATTTGATAAAAAAACTTAGCTAAAAGGCTTGTATGAAAAAGATTATACCAAGCAGAAAATTTTTTGTAAAGACCGATACATAAACATTATTAAGATTAGGAGAGAGAATTAGAATGAGAGAGTGAGTGAAATATATATAGTTATATATAGAGTGGCTAGAGAGAGATTGGAGAGAAAGATGAGAAAGAGCTAGATGTTGTAAGACATTGCTATTCGCTAGTTAAATCTTTTTCTTTCATTTCCTATAGCTTTTTTTATAGCTTTTTCGAAAAATTAATAAATAAGAGAAAACAGTTTTTTCTTTTTGTTTTTGAATTTCCTATGAATTTTTCTGACAACCTTGACTTTGCTTTTGACCTTAAGGAATATTTGGATCAATCAGAGAAAGATACAAACTATGATTTTTTAATTATTTTTTTTGCATCAAAATTTATTTGCATCAAAATTTCTGGCTCACTGTATCCAAATGTTTTTTTTTACGGATCACATTGGGTCAAATAATTTGTTTTCTGATCATTGATTTTAAAAGTTTTCATGAAAAAACGAGGCGTCAAGAAAATTGTTTTTTTTGCTATGTTAAATGCAAAACGATACCTTTCGGAAACAAGAATCAAATTGTAAAATAAGTCTGCTTGACTTGAATAATTATGGTACTGCAGCTTTTTTCTATTGCTTGCAGAGGAAGAAATAAAAAATAATGATAAGAAGGTATAATTCTCATTTTTTTGAAACTTAAATAAAAAGTTCTGAAACAAAATTTTGCTCTAAATTTTACGAATTTTTGTTAATGTTTCATGGTTGAAAAAACGACTCATGTCTTGAACCTTAAGGGAAACTCGGAACAATCAGGGTTTTGTTTTAAGATGAGCAGTTTTGTTAAATTGCATTTTAAAGCTCTCTGATGTGGCTTTCTGCTTGTGTTTGCCCCTTGCAAAAATTGAAACAGATCATTAGATTTGATGAAGGATTGTTAAATTGAGACACAACATACTACCAAAACAACAATTGGTAGAAAATAAATGGAAAAATATTGTGTTTCTGGAAGATAGAAACTAAGATTTTTTTTAAGTTTATTTTGTTCATTTGTCCAATTGGTATTACAAATATAAATATATATCAATTCTGGCAAAATCAATCTACACACAACTTTGAAGAAAAAAAAACAATTTTCTTCGAAATGATTGAAATTTTGTTAAGATTCTGAATCAAAAAGTTATAAATTGAAAACAAGACTGCTCGTTGCTTCAAAAACAAAAAAAAGCCAACAAAATTGTTGTCACTATGATAAATACGAACTGATACAAGTTTTTAAAAATATTTAGCTTGACTTGGTAAATGTGATCGGATTCAGGGCATCAAAACCATTTGCGTCAAAAAACTCAGTGAGGAAAAAGAGAAAGAGATAAAAGAGATAGCGAGAATGAATGAGTAAGAGAGAGAGAGAGAGAGAGAGAGAGGGGGGGATTGGGTAGAGAAGAGAGAGATAGAGGAAAACAACGATAGTGAGTGAGTGAGTGAGAGATAGAGGCGAATGAATGAGTAAGAGAGAGAGAGAGAGAGAGAGAGAGAGAGAGAGAGGAGAGTGAGAGAGAGGAGAGAGGAGAGAGGAGAGAGAAGAGAGAAGAGAGAAGAGAGAGAGAGAGAGAGAGAGAGAGAGACAGGAGAAGAGAGAGAGGGAGAGAGAGAGAGAGGGAGAGAGAGAGAGAGAGAGGGAGAGAGGTGAAGAGAGAGGAGAGAGGACAAAAAGGAGAACGAGAGGAGAGAGATAAAAGAGATAACAGAGAGGGAGAGAGAGATAGAGTGAGTGGGTGAAAGAAAGAGAGAAAGGAAAAGGAGGAAAGAGAGCGACAGGGGAGACACAGAGAGAGAGAGAGAGAGAGAGAGAGAGAACGAGCAAGCAAGCGAGCGAAAGAAGACACACAAAAACTAAGTTTTAATTAATGAAGTTTGTCTTTCAACCAGGTAGTTGCTGTAAACACCAAGTGCTCATGTATTGGCGCTATGGCACGAGGAAGGGTCTGTCGCCAGAAGGCTACTTGAAGAAGCTGACGGATATAACAGACGGAGGCAGACAACTCAATTGGATCAAGGTCCGATTTTACAGTTCTCCCATTATAGCCTCCCTGAAAACTATCGACCCCCAAATGTCAGAAAAAGCAATGCACTGAAGTATTTATTGTTGATATAAATAGAAGTATGAATAGAAGGGGGTAGCGCGCCACGAAAAAACTCATTTATAAAATCATTAAAAAGCTCATCAATTTTACTGTTGGCTCGTTTTCCCAAAAATGTGCCCAGAGTTTTAGCCTAAAATGAGAACTGGGTATTTGGCGTTTCAGAAATAAGAGAGAGGAAAAAACTTAAATGGTCAACTTATAAAGGTCAATTGATAAAATTTCCCCAAAAATCCGCACGACTTTTTATTTCGAAATCCGAAATTTGTTGGAACACTAACCCTTTAAATCAGCCCTTGTATTGGTTTTCTTTTGTTTCTCTAGGCCAATTATAATGAGACGATTTGTCTGAATGTCATCAGCCAATTGGGATTTGGACATGGCTTTCTACGAATTGAGGGTAACTTCAAAAGACATTCAGACTTCCTTCTGCTGCTACAGGAAGGCAAACAGACGCATATGTTTTCACCCAATAATGTAACAAAAGTCATAACCTTCTTCTGGTTCAAGTTTAACGTCATATGCAGGGCAAGACCCTGGATGTGCTACACTTAGACAATAAAGAAATTGTTTTATTTTTTTCCTCGCCACTTGGTTTTCAGATTCTGTCTTAGCTGAGTTTTAGCTGAAAAAAAACTTGATGGTATTTTCAGCGGTTATCAGTTTGAATGAATGAATTATTTAATGACTATAAATAATCAAATGGTTATTAAATCTCAAGGATAGAACTCACTGGCCATAAAAACTCCAGGAGTCATTTTGTTTGCCAAAACCGTGAGACGACACTTCGTAACAGGCGACAATTCGTAACTGTAGATTAAGCTGGGAACACTGATTACCTTCAATAGTCCTCTCGTGCCGGATATAAGCGCAGCGGAGCGAGCGTATTCTATTTGCCAATGCCTTGTTACGAATTGTCGCTTGTTACGAACTGCCGCCTGTTACAAATTGTCGCCTGTTACCAATTGTCGCCCTACCAAAGCGTTTATAAATCAGGTTGAGAAAAAACCCACTTATGAAACAGTTTCGAAGTCGCTCAGAACTATTTGTACTTGATTGCACTTCTTGGTTTGTGTCTACACAATGTGATGGTTTTTGTGATGCTTTTTCATTTCTTTGTTCATTTATCTGACATTTTTGTCATTTCATGTTTTTGGTCATTTCATATTTCTGGAAGAAACAAGTTTATCGAAAAAAAAATTCAGCACTAAACCAGATACTGAAATGTGCCAAACAGTTGGACACAACTAAATAATTAATTTGGAGGCCATCAGTTCTTATCTTAGATAACGAGAATGAGTTTGCCTACAGTTAATTAAAAGTAAACTGATCAATGGTGATTTTATAAACTACTTCTAAAAAAAAGGAAAAAATTAAGTCAAAAGTTATCTACATGTCGTGTTTTTTCAATATTTAACATCAAAAGTGGAGATTTGGCCTTTGCCCTAGAAAGGGCCCAACTAAATTTGATGGTACATGTTTGATATTTTTTAGAATAGATTGTACTGATTTCTGGTGAAATGCCGAATTTTCATATTTTTCAAACATTGGTTTGTACAGTAATAAGGGTTTTGTGAAATAAGGGATTACCAGCTTAATTCGGGAAATTTTTTACCACACATTCCTTCAAATGAGCTCAATGTCAGATTTGGCTGGTTAGTGTTTGAGAAATCTAATAAATAAACAAAATGGGGTCAAACATACCTTCATTGAAGATTTGAAAACAGAGTAGCGTAAGAAGAGACTAGACAAAAATGCAGGCACACAGATTAGCAGCCAATTTTTTCCAATGTTACAACTTTTTGAACCTTGTTATGTTGCCTTATGGAAAAAAAACGTCGAAGCGTGCTAAAATAAAAAAAAAATCGTGACAAAAAAGTATATCCCAAGCTTTTTCAAACCGGAAATAGCTGAATCTTTTTAATTGCCACATCCGTAAATAGAAGGCGACGATGGAATTCATTTTCGATCAATAAATGTCATAAATCGGTTCTCAGGTTTTCTCCTGTAGTGCTATCAAATCGGGCCACACTTTTTTATACGAATTTCTAATCAGCTCAAGTTCAACTATACACTTTATGTTCAAAATGCTGAGTTAGATCCAAGCTGCATTGAAAGAACGGTTTTCAAACACGGCCAGGATCTAACCTCTGCAAATTGGAATACTTATGTATCAGAACTTTATTTATGAATTTTTACTCCCCTCCTTAGTTTTGTAGGTTTAGTGGACGTTTCTTAAAAGTTACTTTATATCTGCTGCATTAGAATGCCAATTTGATGTCAATACTGGAGCAATAGGTTTGTGTTTTCAAAACAATGATTTCAGCAGAATATACATAAACAAGAATATAAATAAATCGGCAAATAAGAAATTCGCATGTGTTGAGTTTGTCGATAGTAGTTTACTGTTTGTTTCCACTCCTTTAACTGTTCTGCAGATTTTGAATGTCAGCAGATTGCTCGCGTTGTTTTTTTTCTCCAGACAAATTCATTTCGACTTTCAACTAGCTCCTTTAGACGGATTTTTATTTATCAGCCAAAAGCTATTGTTGTCCTGAGCTCATTTTTTTCCTTCGTGATCTTTTTTTTGCAAAGTTATGAGAGTTTAAAAATTGGCAAGTGATCAATAGCATCCCAATCGCGCGCGATGTAATCTGTGCTATGTGCGCTTAAATTATCAGGATCTTATCAGGTTAACTATCCCCCTATTTCGATTTTCGTTAACTATTCACCCCACCACCCCCCCCCCCCCATTTAGTTCAATTTTCAGAAATTCAACTTTGGCTGTCACACTTTCAATAGCTTAAAACAATTTTAAGAAAACAAATTTAACTAAAATTTTTTGTAGGTATTTTTATATAGGTTTCTTTCTTTTTCTTTCTGACTAAATTTTAACATTTTTAAAGACTTGTCTCTGGAATCCAGGAACATACAGAAACAAAATTGTGCGGCTATCCTGTGCACAATTTGGCCTCGTAATGTAATACAAAATACGAACGCGCAAAAATAAAAACCTAATTAATTTTTAACATTTTCGAAATGCTTATTTTATACAAAAGTGGTTGCCAAAAACAATACATGATGTATGGGGGGATAGTTAACAAGATCGAAACATCACACCTGTCAAACATGCCTCAAAGACATCGCAGACATTGTCCAAACATTCCTCCTCTAGCTGAAGTGACTTTCATATTGCTACCAAAAATATTTCCATACAAAAAGTTCCAGATATTTTCAAAAAAGTTCTTTACCGGAAAAGTTTTCTGAAAAGTTTGTTTTAAATTTATAGCCTTCGACTGCTTTGTTTGAGCAGATCGATTTCCTCACAGTTCGGTCTCGCAACGCTCAAGAGTTCTTAAATTTTGAGGATTGAGCAGTTTTCTGCGAAACGTGTTCTGGCTCAATTTCTCCAATAACCATTTTAATAACTACTGATATTATTAATAAGTAGCTTTGAGCTGATAAACAAGCTTGGAGAAAAAAAGAGTTTATCCGATAAAAAAACGGTTTTTACAATCTTTCTTTATTTCTTTGCAAATCTTTTGCAAATTTTATTCCTCAAAAAAACCCAGACGGTACATATAGAGTGGTTTGAGGAGTTTAACGTCAATGACTCCGCTGAAAACGAATATCTTTAACTGCTCCTGTTAAAAACTTTTTAAAAATCATTTTCAGATTTTTCTTAATCAACAGCTTTTCATGAATCATACAAGTCATAGCTCCGGTTAAAAATACGTGTATGGAAATTGCCGTTTGATTGTTTCAATGGGAAAAGGACTGAAATATTCCATTTTTTGCAAATTTTGCTTAGAAAATTTGAAGATAATTGTTTTTTTTTTAAAAAAAACCTTAGGTAGATTATCTCGTCCACATAATGATTCATATTTCTCGATTTGATTTAGTTTAACCTTGTTGATACATCCAAGTTATTGTTCCGACTTTCGATTTGAAAGTGACGGCATATTTGTGCTCGGGGTGGTTTTTTTTTTTTCAGACAAATTTCGACTTTTTAACTAGCCATTTTTGACGAAATTATTTTATATCATTCGAAAGGTGTTGTTTTCTTGAACTCAATTTTGAAAAAATATTTCACCTGTGATCATTTTTCGTAAAGTTACGTGGGTTTAACGATTGACATTTTGGCCAATTTGGGACAATTAACGCGCGATATATTTTGCGCTATTAACGCGTAAGCGGAGATTTATTGCGTCTTAGAAATCATTCCAAATTGGTTGAAAGAAGCTTATTAGCCATAATTGATTTGCTAGAAGGCTCAAAATCTATCCTTTTGTAGTTTATATGGCGTGTGGGCGGATAATTTTCATAAACATTTTCAAATTTAAAAAACATATATTCATTTTATTTTATTACCTTTAATTTTTTTAGGTTATTACTGCTCCATATAAACCTTAAAAGGCAGTGGGAGCATTCAGGGCTACGAGCACTATTGTTACTTTAACTTACAAGCGTGCATATGATAGACAAAATGTTGCAGCCTGCAGATTCAAAAAAATTCCATAAGTATCCTCCTACTGTGGTAAAAACCGGCGCAAAAGCCACTGCAATAATGATAATAGCTTAAAAGTAATTATGATTTTTTTTGAAAAAAAATCTGACTCTAAAAAACTCGCCTCAGGGATGAATCACCACAGGTGAATCAATGAACGATCTTAGGTGATTCGATTGAGTTTTGTGAGAAGTTCGCAAAAACGGTATTAAGAAAAAGAAATCAAGAAAACAGTCTTTACAAAAATAAAAACAAAAGGCAAGTTGATAAAGGTATTCCATGGAGCAACACATGATGGGAAGACAACAATCCAAAAACAACAAGACTGCTCGTATCAGGGCAAAACCTTGAATTTTCCGACTGCCTTTTAAGATCTATGGAGCATTAATAAAATGAAAAATTTCAAGGTAATAGAAAAAATAAAAAAAAGAATTTTTGAAAAAAATTGAGATTTCGTGTGAAAACATCACCCCACACGCCATATTAAATACAAAGTGATAGATTTTGCGCCTATTAACAAATCAATTATGGCATAAAAGCATCATTGAACCAATTTGGAACGAATGCTAAGACGGATTAAAGGTCCGCTTACGCGTTAATAGCCCGAAATTTATCACGCGTTAACTGTCCCAAATTGGCCAAAATGGCAGTCTTTAAACCCCCATAACTTTATGAAAAATGATCACAGGTAAAATATCTTTTCCAATTCAAGCTCAGGAGAACAATAGCTTTCGAATGATATAAAAAAATTCCGTCAAAAAATGGCTAGTTAAAAAGTCGAAATTTGTCTGAAGAAAAAAAAACCCACCCCGATCACAAATATTCCGTTACTTTCGTATCGAAAGTCGAAACAAAAACCATTATAAACTTATTTTTGGGAGCAAAAACTCGAAGACAGTATAGATAAAAACGCCAGTAAATAGATCTGGATACGATAACAAAGAGTAATTTATGCTTAGAATCGGAAGACAACTTTGAGATAACCGCAATAAGTGTGACATTCGGCCGATACAGTTTCATCTATCGATTACAGAAAGACAAAGAGAGCTGGAGTCATTCATGCAAATTTAATCGGTCTAGCTTTAAAAACAGGCTGCATAAACCGCGAGGCTGAATGGGTCCCAGTTATGTTAACGAATTACAAAGTTAATGGGAGAGAAAAGCAGAAACTTTATTATGAGAAACAAAAACTTCAGGAAACCTATTAATACGAAATGAGTTCGATGAAAATGAGTCGAACACCACCTAAATATCAGACTGAATAATCAAACTTAATAATCAAAACACGTAGGAAAGGAATCGCGTCCAAATAAAACAAAACTGCCCGTATCAGGGCGAAGCCCTGAATGTTCCGACTGCCTTTTAAGGTCTAAGGAGCAGTAAAATCATGATTTAAATTATTTGTAACAAAAACAAAATGAATTTTTTTTAAGTCGAGATCAATTTTGCTACAATCAACACCCCCACATGCCGTATAAAGTACAAAATGATAAATTTTGCTCCTAGTAAAATATCAATTATGGCAAATAAGCTTCTTAAACCAATTTGGAACGATTTCTTAGACTGATTAAATCTCCGCTTTCTCGTTAATAGCGCGAAATATATCGCGCGTTATTGTCGCAAATTGACCAAATTAGCAATTTTTTAACCCGCATATCTTTACGAAAAAAATTTAAGCTCAGGAGGTTCAACAAAATAGGTTGAAAAGGGCAAATCAAAAACACAACCAAAAAGTGAGAAGATCAATTATTGAGAATCATGATAGGAACAAGGATCAACGAGGAAGAGAAGGCTCTCAAAAAAATTCCGAAAAACAATCAACTAAGATAGTGATATTGTTGCACACGCGGAATTTAGAGATATACAATTATGGCGCTAGCTGAAAGTTACAAAACAAGGTTTCAAGAAAACTATACCACAAAAATTTTAAACGTGGTGAACTCCATTGTTAAATCGTAACGAAAACTACTCAAATTTTATCAACAAGAAAAAATCAAAATGCAATTTTGTTAATTGAAAAATAGAAATACAAGCAGATTCGGGAAGTCCATTGTCGGGTAAAACAAGAAAAAAAACAAAACACAATTTAGAAAGCAGGACAAAAGATTCAATTGATTACTACGCCGCTTATATTGAACTGGTAGCAGGAAAAGTGATACTTCTGATTGAGAGATCGGACAGTCTACTCAGCACGGTTTGAGTTAGTGAAAGGGAAAAGAGCTAACAGATCCCACCAAACATTGGAGTACAACTAGAACAATAACGACCACAAGCTCTGGTACTCATCGTAGAAGAAGATAGTTATGCAGATCCACAGAGTACCAAGTGTATAAGAGTAAAATACCAGGACAATGCACAATGACCGAGAAGTCAAAAGCCACGTGACAAAAGTGGCAGACGTGAAAAATGTCATAGTAGCTCAGCAAAAGAGAACCAATCCGCTTATAAGAACGGGTTGGAAAATAAATCATTAAATTGATAGAACAAAGAAAAATCGATTAAAGCAGCAACCAACAGTTCATCAGCAGCAACGTGATAACGGAGAAAAAATCTAACAAAAACCGACAAAATGTTTGAAACAAATGAAGAAATACATACCCTGAAATCACAGAGAAAATCAGTACTTCTCCAGAAATGTATTAGAAAATAATGAGTTCTGCATCAGATTCTGGCAAGTGGCAATTTATCTCTGATCGATGATAAATCAGAGAAAAAACCGCAGTACTGTAACAATACTGCATCAGTACTGTAACAATACTGCATCAGTACTCTTACTGTACTGTTTTTATTCTGTCACATTTCTGATCAAAATAAAATCAAAAGTTTTGTTCTGATACTTCTCTGATCATAATAAAATCAGGAATTTTGTTCTGTTTTTTTTCTTTGATCAGAAACAAAAATCAGAGATGTTGTTCTGTTTTTTCTATTGGCAGAGATCGATTTACAAAAATCAGAACGGCAATTTTTTGTATGAAACCTCAAAAAAAATCTCTAAAAATACAAAACTCTGCGCGTAAGCACAAGCGTGACTTCAATGAAACTATTTGGTTTGGCTGATTTAACAAAATTTTTCGGCCTTCTTCTTGAAGATTTACCTAAGACTTACTGAAAAAAAAATCATGGAACTCGTTTTTAAAACTCAATTATAAAACAAATAAACTTAGCTAGTTATGATTATAACAAACTCATATGAAGTTATAAAAAATGAACAATAAGATTTTAAGCAATCAATGAAAAATCACGTAACGAATAATCATCAGAAAAAAATCAGAGTGAAAACTTTCAAAAAATTCTGGAAATTATCAGTCTTGAAGCAATTTTAGTCAAACAGAATAAAAAATTGAAGTCACATAAGTAAGCTCCTATGAAACAAAAAAATTAAACCGCAATAATCAGTTTTTGGCCTAAAGTTAAAGCAAAAGTTTCAAAATTTCACGATTTAAGCTTTCAGAAATAAAATTTTCAAACGTGAAAAATTTTGAAACAGCCGATGATTGCCAATTCAAAGGGCAGTCAAAGAAAACATTGTAGATATCACATAAACAGTTGGGATAAAAACGTAACAAGTATCTAACAGCCTCATATTGAGTTTTTTGAACTATAAATTTCAATTAAAAAAAACTTTGAGAAAAAACTGAAGGTTTTGAACAATAAATGGTTTAGTGAATATGATCATCCATACTTTACAAAATATATGCCAATAATTTAGTTTTAACCGTCAAAGTAACTTGTAATGTTATTTGCCTATTTTTATCTTGATCTTTGTAGCACATATTTTCGTGTTTTTGGATTTTGGCTATCACGTTTGAGAAAGTTGCATTAATGTATTCAGTAATCTTACAACAGGGGGGGGGTAGCATGGAAATAAAATTCGGGAGATAATCTTTGAGAGAGCAACCTGTTTTCCTTTTTTGTCAACTTTCCACCTATCTCAATTGCACTCCCACGTGTGCTTCGTAATTTGTGTCCACACCCTAATCCAGAAACTAAGATAAACTTCCTTATTTTCAAATAGACTCCTTTTTTACCTTCTATCTGTCAATTTCCAAAATATGTCAGAAATTGACAAAAAATTAAATAAATAAAATTTCTATAAAAAACTGAAGATTTCTACGGAACTCTCGGTTTTAAAACTCCATTGAAGATCAATTAAACTTAGACTCAAACGAAACTATAAAATCAAATTGTACAAAAAAATTAAATACAATCTTGAAAAAAAAGCGCGTAACTAATAATTATCAGAATATGATTCAGAGCGAAAAATTTCAAAAGTTTTTGATGATTATCAGTCTTGAAGCAATTTTAGGCAAACAGATTAAATAGCTTAACTCAACTAACTAAGCTTCTATGAAGCAACGATAATAACTAGCAATCATCTTGTTTTGGTCTAGAAACAGAACTAAAACTTCACAATTTCACTATTAAAGCTTTCAAAATTAAAATTTTTTCAAATGGGAAAATTTAGAACAGCCGATGATTGGCAGTTCAATAGATTTTTGTGAAATTCAAAGAAAACAATAAGCAGTTGAACGCAACAATTATCGAACAGCCTCATATTGAGTTTTTCGAAAATTTCGAGTTTTTCATATTGAGTTTTTCGTTTTGCTGAAAATTTCGAGTTTTTCATATTGAGTTTTTCGTTTTGCTGAAAATTTCAATTTTTTCATAAAACACTCTGAGAAAAAACTGAAGATTTTGAACAATAACGAGTTCAGTTTTATGACCATCTAATAATTGACAAATTTGTTGCCCATAAATTAGTATTAACCGTCAAAATCATTTGTAATATTTTATAGGTGTCCATTTTATCTTGATCCTTTTAGTCATACAATTTCGTGTTGATACTCTATATAAGTTTTGCTCGTTTTGGCTATCGTGTTTAATTAAATTTAGGTTTCAAGTCAGTTTCACTAATGTGTTTAAGAAGCTTACCGGAGTGGTAGGTTGGGGCTAAAAATGAGATAATCATTGAGAGATCAAACTGTTTCCTTTTTTCGTCGAATTTACTTTTTTATCAATTAATTGCGCTCCCACGTGTGCTTTGAAATGAATGTGTACACCTAAATCCAAAACTAAGTTAAGATTCCACAATTTCAAAAAGTCTCAGGACCAGCTTTTACCTATTGATATCCAAGAGATGTCGCGCAAATTGACAAAAAAATTTTAATTTTGAAATAATGATTTTCTGAAAAAGAAGAAAAATTCTAAGGAACTCTAAGGAACAATTAAAATTAGACTAGTTTTGATTATAACAAATTCAAATGAAACTATAAAAACAAACTGCACAATAAAACTTCAAACAATCAATAAAATAGCGCGTCACTAATAATAGTCAGAATAAAAATCAGGGTGAAAAATTTCAAAAGTTTTTGATTATTATCAGTCTTGAAACAATATGAGACAAACAGATTGAATAATTTAATTCATTGAACTGAGCTCTAGCAATCATCAGTTTTTCATCAGTAAAAAAATTGACTACCAATCATCAGTTTTTTCAAAAGTCTTTTTTATGGTAAAAAACTGCCGAAAACCTGCAACTAATCCATCCCAGGATAGAATCATAAATAAAAACAAAGAACTAGATCACCCGAATTTATTTTGACATGATCAAAAAAATTAGCTCAACATTTGAGAAAAATTTAGCTTATTTTTAGCTGTGGAGGATGAATCAATTTTTTAATTTTTTTTCTCCAAATTGTCTCCCAAAAATTGCCGTGTTTCCGGGAAAATTTAGTTGCTCAAGCCTCATAACTACCAACTCTAAAACAGTTTTTTTCCGCAAAAGCAATACATTTTTAGTTTGTATTCAGCTGATGTTAAACAGTGGGAGTATGCATCAATTTGAAAAAAAAAATCCACCCTTTAACTGAAATTTGCCGTGTTTCCGGGAAAATTCAGTTCCTCAAGCCTTACCAACTCTACCACATCAATACTTTTCCCAAAAAATGCGTTTTTAGGTTGTTTTCAGCTGAATTTTTAGCTGTGGGGGGAGGCATCAATTTACAAAAAAATTTTTTTTCCATATTTTAACCAAAAATGCCGTATGCCGTGCTTCCAGCTTCCAGACAAATTCATTTGCTCAAGCGTTTCAATTCACAACACTACATATTGTGTTTTTCACAAAAAACTGCGTTTTAAGGCTGTTTTCAGCTAATTTCTAGCTGTGGAGTGATGCATTAATTATAAAAAAGTTGTTTTGTTCCATAATCTTACAAAAAATGACGTGTTTCCAGGCAAGTTTTGCTACTCAATCCTCTTAACTACTAACGCTAGCCATTTTCTGTTTTTTTTGGAGAAAAAAATGCGTTCTTAGGTTGTTTTTAGCACAATCGTTTTATTTTAGGCTTTTTAAATGAATTTTTCCCTTTTGTAACGACGACTTTGAAATGGAATCGAAATTTCTTTAAAAAAGTTTCCAATCATGTTTCAGATTGAAAACAGAATAAAACAGTACTGTAACTTCTGCTTACAGTTCTAAACAGTACTGGCAAAATTCAGCCTGTTAAATTACTTGTTCAGGTGAAAATTAGAGTAAAACACTGGTTTTACTCTGATACAGGACTGAACTTTTTTTCACAACTGTTGTCTCACTTGAACAGTATGATAGCCTCTGTGACTTCAATCCGGATACACAAATGCATGTAAGCAAAGCCCAATATAGAGGTACTGGTGAAAATTGTCGTCCCAGCGATGAAACAACATGTACCCGGAGGGGTGTACCAATCAACAATGGGTTAACGGCTCACGTACGCACAATTAACCTTGGACGACACCAGCAGAAAGCAAAGCAACTTTACATTAGTAGGAGGTTAGGCAACTAGTTTAATAAATTGCAATAGTTGATATGGCTTCCGGTTATGCCCGTCAATATATTAAAACTATTTGACCTAACTCAAAGAAACTGTAACTAACAGACGGAAAGAAACAAGAACAAAGACTAAACGAGGTGTTAAAAAGACTAGATAAAGAAACTCTGGCAGTTGACCTGCACAATTTTGACTGTAATAAGTTTGAATGGGCGGAATTTAGCACAACTGCAGACGAAACTAGCCCAATGTTTATAAAAACCACATGTAAACCTACAAACAAATAAAAATTTCACAAACAGTTAAAACATCACCTGAATAAAGGTATTCAAAAACTTACAAAAAAAATTGCCCATCTTGATCAAGGCTAAACAAGGAGACAGTTTCATTCAAGTTGAATCAAAAACATGACAAAATGCCCGATAAAATCATTAAAGTTTTTTGGTCATTACCGAAAATTGTCTCTATAATATTGTTTGCAACGTATCAACATTCAGAGAAAGAGTTGATATTCACAAACTGCCAGCAAGGTTATAAATTTAATCGGAAGAAAAATAATGAAAAATGAACTAGAATAAACTTAATTTTTTTTCGATTTGATTAGAATAAGATATGAAGAGGTGACAAACGAGGGAAAAAGTCAAACAAAACAAAAGAAAGCCAATATAATCTATTTGTTTCGAGTTGTGCAACAACCCAACAAGGACGAAAACTTATGATTGAAAAGAGACCAACTCGAGCAAGTGTAAAAGGTAATTCAATCTGTTGGAGCGCGACTTAGAACTTTCTATTAATTTTTATTTTAATTGGTTTGTCTATGTACCATTCATCAAGTAAAACGTTTTTAGATTGAGAGAAAAACGTTCAATAGAAAAGTGAAGTCTTATAGTTCACTTGTCTCGCACTTTATAAATTTTTTTTTCGAATTAGAATCCAAAAAAAAACGTTATTATTGGAGATTTCTTAGATATGTTTTATCGGAAACTCCGTATGTTAAATTACAATATTGATACATACATTGGCTGTATAAACTGGTTGTGCTTTCATGAAAACAGATGAGCTGAGCAACTGTCTCGGACAATAAAACATGGAAATGATTCGATTGAATTTTTTTCTGTTTGTTTCAATCTGTTAGTTGAAAGTAAGATTTTGACTCAAAAAACATTCTAACTAAATAACTGCATTTTTTAGTTCTATCTTGTTTTGTTTTCAGCATTTTTTCAACTGTTTTAGTTCCATTACTAATCAATAATTGTTTTCTAACTTCCTTTCACTCCTTTTTGTTTCCAAATATGTTTCAAGTTTTGTAGCTTCGTTAAGTGTTCCAAAAAACTCAGTCCAAAGTTTTTTTTCATAAGCAGAGTTAAACTGCTGAGAATTTAACACGAAAAAGGTTCTCCGTAAGAATATCAACGCTTTCAAAAGAAGATTGGACAAGTTTCCTAAAGCTACCGGAATTGAATTATACACGATCTAACAGAGAAAGGAAGACCCCATGCAATGATTAGAAGGAGCAATGCCTAACAGTCAAACATAAATCATTTTACGTGCCTTTATACTTTGGTTATATTTTGTGAATTATGTACAATTGAAGAATTTTTGACCTGTGGCCAGTCAAGTAGATTACGCTGCCAATTAACAGTATAATTGCTAGTGCTTGAAATTGTTGCTTTTTAAATTGACATATCCAATCGGAAAAAGACCATCGTTTAAGCTTTTCAGCTCTTCATTAGAATTGCTGTTTTGCTCCCGTCTTTTTACACACACAATTTTTGTTGCCGTGTTTTTTGGGCCGGGTTTTGCTGCCCGAGCCTCAAGCAATGGACATCGATATGCGTGGCCACGAACAATCGACCCGCTTGATTGAGAGGCGGAGACGTAACACCTTCACCACTGCCATGTATACTAACCCCACTGACAGGAAATTGATTAAAATCGTCTTTATACGGAAAATGCAGCAGAGAGCTGGAAAAATTAATGTAAACAAAATCAAAATCGACCCTGTCTAAACAAAAATGATGCATAAAATTCAAACTTTATCTATTTCTGAATGAATATATTATCAATCAAATTGAATTTTTTTAAAAATTCTTTTCACACCCGTTTTGATTAAACTTTATGCCGATTATACTCAAATTTTCTCGGCAATCAAAAAACAGAAAAAATTGCAACCAAAAATTTTACGGATGCGTTTCAATTGATTTTTTGTTTTGAGATTCAGCCTGAAAAGCTATGAGTATAATTAGTATGTAATTGTTCAGAACTAAAAATAAAATTGCTTCTTCTCATCGGTTCATTTGACGAACAAGTTGTTTCACTTACACAATCATAAAGAAAGCTAAAATCGAAGAAATTTTGTATAATTTTTTTTTCACTGCCGCCGAAAACTTTAGATTTGTAAAATTCAGAAGAAAGTCCTCGATACTGTAGAGTCTCTTATCTCTGTAGTTCTTGTTGCGACTTTTTTAAGTTGGAGTATATTGCGTCAAAAATCCGTCCAAATAAATTTTTATTGATTGTTAGGCAATGACAAATCTGTAGAATTTCGCTTACACTTTTTTTTGCTGACTTAGGTATCCAAATGGCTGAAGTAAAAAAAATTATACGGTCTTTTATCGGAATAAATTTCGATTTAAAAAAGTTTCATTCTCAAGTTTGTGCGGTTATTGTTGAAGGGATAGGATGACTCAGAAAAACACGACTTTTGATCAACGGTATACTTTATGTAATTTTGCCAGCATTACAGAATTTTTGTAAAAAAACGAGCCTTCAAAATATTTTGGGGAGCTCAGAAAATCAATTTTTTGTTGAACTAGAAAAAATTTCAACAACTTTGTTAATCTTAAATCTTCCATTGGCTAGATAGCAAGTTCTTTTAGCAAAGAAGAGCTCGTCTTTTCATAAAGCATAACCGAAAATTAAAATTTCATAAGATTCAAAATGAGTCAGTTTTAGTCAGTTTAAGGGACATGTTTTGGTTCACAGTTTTCTTTCAACGTGCCTTTCTTTCATCAGAATGAGTTTCCCCGAAGACTTGCTTGCTGCTAGTGGCAACAGCTTATTTGGTATAATCTGTTTTATTCTCAATTGGAAGCAGGACCAAATTAACACTTTCATACCAAAGAACTTAAAAAAGGGGTTAAATCGTTCCAAATAAAAAAATTTTATCCTATCACAGTTGAACATTTTACTTGCAGTGCTCAGCAAAGTTGATGCAAAAAATGAATGTAATGTCTGGAAAATAATGGTTGGCGGATGTAATGAAAACGCAAATAACAAGAAGAATAAGACGATGTTTAGGCGGTTAACAAGATGGCTTGATAGACTAATTCCGCTCAATTTTGAGGTAGAACACATGCAAGTGGTGAAAATTGGCTTAGCAGAGTATCAATCAAGACACCCGAACAACGTATGTTTACTTACGCTAAAAACCGGTCTATTCAAAGCGCCCTCGGATACAAAATCGATTTTCCAAATTGTCCGACAAGTGTAAACCACAGTAGTTAAAGTATAATTAAAATATCAAATCGAAAATTAGCCAATGGCAATAAAATATGCAAATTTCGAAAAGAGAAGCCGACGGTAGAGGGCGAACAATCATGCTACAACAAACAGCCAATAAGAATGCAGAGATATGCATACGCCACAGGTCATGTGAAAAGCCGTGCCGACGGTCACTCGAGTCTATAAATAGATTAATTAGAGCTATTAGTACTTATAAACACAGACTTATAATCACAATCTTTTTATAGAACAAATTTAAATACCAGAAGCTCAAAGGACATGAACAAATCAATGCGGAAAATTCAGAAAATTTTAAAACAAAAGCCAAGTATTACAAGCAGTGAGGATGAAGTGGAACAATTAACGGAAGGAAATCTAAATGGCAGCACGACAGAGACAAATAGTACTAAAACAAACACCTTTCTATCAATTCTCTCAAACTTTTCTGATGAAATATTCCCAACGGTTAACCCGGCTAATACTATTATGTCTGTAATTCCCCGAAATTTTAAAGTTGTTTCCAAATCTACCGCATTACCAGTGTTATTTACTGTATTTACTGGTACCCGGAAACTGTATCAAAAGTCTATGCTATGAACCGATATTAGGCTCAATTTGTAAATGACTTTCACATTAAAGTAAACTGCCTATGGATGGATGATAAATTAGTTATTCCAACTTCTTTACATGAAGCTATCAACAATCGGTTACACTATTACCACCATGGAAAGAATAACATGTTTGCAGCGGCGAAGAATATTTGGTATCCTTGCATCCATCGGAAAATCGCTTCCACGGCGAAAAATTGCCAGGAGTGTATTCTCGCCGGTAAGAACTTAAAACCTATGTGTTCTAAAGGAAACCTAGGCAAGATACCTGAACCTAAGGAGCTGAATGAGGCCGTTCAGCTGGATTTTTTGGAGCCCATAAACTACCCGCAGGAATCGAAAAATTATGTGATAGTAGCAATAGATAGATTTTCAAGATAGCCATCCGCGATGGTATGCATCACAAATCATTCGGATAAATTACTAAAATTTCTCAAACAATAAATATATAATCATGAGGTGCCAAGAAAGATTCATGTTGACCATGGGACGAATTTCATGTCAAATAATGTCAAAACGTTTTTTAATGCCAAAGGCATTGAAATTGTACAGTCGCCGGTTAATGATCACCGAGCCACCGGTTGCGTAGAAAGAGCGATCGGGAGTTTGAAAAACTCCATTTCAACATACGCACAGGGAGAAACAACCAGAACTCTTGGAGAAAATGGTGGAAAGAGCACTAGGAGCATTGAGATTTTCACCGAACGCGACACTCAAAATAACGCCATTCGAGGCACATCACGGCAGGGAGGCGAACACCGTACTTCGAAACCTAACTAAAAAGCCATAATTGGTCGAATGTTCCTAAATGTAAACCTGCATGCTAGACGAACAAAATGTCGAAGCCCAACTTGCTCCGCGACCCCGCATTTCCTAAGCAAGGTACCATGATTCATTTTAAGCGTATGCGTACTTTCCGCCACAATTTTGGTTTTTAATTTTCTGTACCTGCCTAAATTTCTGTCTCCGATGCGCTGGACAACTAAAAGAGATGGTCCCACTCGTCGCCCGGTCCTTGAAAGAATTTTGCCGTCGGCTCTTCTGCCTGATTTAGTGCCTGCGGTGTTGATAAGATCAGTGGGTTATTTCGTCTTGCGTCCCCCTCATACTCGTTGTCTGATCTCGTGCCCCAATTGGTGTCAGCCGGCTTCGGCATTTGTTTCTTAGGTCGTCTTTTACCTTCTCTCGCCGTCGGTACCGTTTCCAGATCAGCCTTTGGTACATGGTATCTTTCGCCGACTGTCGCTCCTGTTACCAACGTTTTTCTTGATTTCCTTCCTCGCCGCCGGTCTTCGTCAACTGTTTCTTTGTCAATCATTTCATTTCATCTCAATGCTAGACATCTTTGCAGGTAGTTGGCCTTTGGATTGTTTGACACCTTTGGATATCACCTAAAACATTGTCTCGTTTGATCTATATTATTAATAGTTGTCTCATTCTCTATATCTTAATTCAAGTATCGAATTAGCGTTTTTCACAGTCTTGTGATCGGGAATAGCGAAAATAGTTTTCGGGGAATCGGGAACAGTTTGTACCGTGAACAGCTTTTCTCTCGAGAAATTTCAGTTTTTTTTTCTTCAAATTGAACCTTAATAACTACCTAATTACTTCCTAGTTGGCTCGGAGGTAATGTGGGTTCTGTCTCAACTCTGGTAGGACCTTTCGGTAAAAATTGAATTGAAGTTTTTTTGTTTGTTTGCTCAAGCGTGGCTGCTATATCGCCGCTTTTTTTTTGGTACTGTATGCAAGCACCATTGTGGTTGCAAGCACTGCTCAATGTTTGTTGAGGGTTGTTTTTTCTTTTTTTTTAAATGTTTCTTTTTTAGGCTCAAATGGTTTGTGCTGAAAAATGGTCGTCTTTGTTTCCGCTTCGTAGGTTTTGTTCCGTTGCTAACCTAAAGTTCAAATACCTGGGTTTGCATGTTTTCCTGTTTTTGCTTAGTATTATGAAAGCAAGATATTTTTGGTATGATAAAAACAGATATTATGAAAATAAACGGAAATGAGTTTCTTACATTCATATATTTTTTTGAGAAACTTTGTATAATTTTTCACTTTTTGCAAAACATTTTCTCAACAACTGTTTTTCACCGTCTTTCAAAAACTTGATATCTTTCGAAAGTTTGCTTCATCTCTTGTGCGCCTATAAAGTATCATAATCTCTTTTAGTCACCTCGTTTCTATCTCACCTTTACTTAACCTCTACAACCTGCGAAAAAGTATGTTGAAAAATTTGACTCCAGTTTTTGATTTTTCTTTTCGTTTTCTTGAAAGCACACTTCTAATTTTGGGACTATGGGTGGAATTGAAATAATTTGTTACTAGAAACTCACCTGATTATTTCAATAAGCACTTTTTTCCTCAAAAACCTATGACCCTCGGAAAAAGTCTTTCTTTTTCTCAGTTTTTTAAACTATTTGACCTTTCTCGAAAACTATCCTCTCAAGTCTGAGGTTTTTGTTTCAATCGAAGAATAGTTTCTGTGTGAATCTCTGCTGCAGAAGCCGCTCTGCCTAAATTTTTTTGAGCGCAAGAAGCTATGAGTTTTTGTTTTCGAATTTTTTGCCTTTTTGACCGCTTTGCTTGGAATTTTTTTAAAACTTTTCTTGGTAAATGTCCTGCCAATTCTGATATCAAGGGTTCAATCGAAACAACGTTTCATTGAAAACCTACCTGAATAAGTGGCCGCCTCCATTTTTTAGAAAAATACCTCGAAAACTAGCCTAAAAATTCTAAGGGTAAGTATTCAAACGATAGTTCCGGTGTTGAAGATCTTTTCTGATTTAACGACCATGACCTACTTATTTCTTAATCTGAAACTATAGATTCAATCGAAAAAACCCTTGGCGAGACTTTTTTCAGCAGAAGAAGCGACCCCACTCAGAAAAGTTTTGTCTTTGGAAAAATTCTAAAAGTATTTTAAGAGACAAGCAGTTAAAGTTTCAGCCAAAACCATTTTAGGTTTTGAAATTACCCATTTCATCCCGCATCAGTATAACAATTTCAAAAAAATCAAATAGCTGCCTCCAACTTTAGCTGGGCCCTAGTTTTCTTTTATTGAAACAAACGAAAATGTTGGTTCACCTTGTGTTTTTTCTGTTAATTTTCATTTTCACTTCATTTTTTTCTATGCTTTTGTTGTATCACATGTGGAACAAAATTGCGCTGCGCTTTCGTGTTGAAAAAGAAGCATGATGTGTTTTTGGAGACTTTTTTGTTAGAGCTCGCAAAAGACTTGAACTTAATTTTTCAACAAAATGTCGATAATGTTTTTCAAGATTTACAGTTTGTATTGCTAGCACTTGCGTGCGAAGCTTTTGTTTTAAAGCATAAACAACAGCATCGATAAACCTCCTAAATGCTTCTTTAAAAATTGTCAAAGCACAATGGTCGGAAAAACAATTAGGTGGAACAAATCAATAAAAATTGGTGTTCAGGCTCACTTCAAGCACAGGCAGTGGAAATTAGGGCGAATCGAATCAAAATGACATAACTACCTCAGTTGCATTTTCTAAATTTTATAGATTTGATCTCGACTGATCTGTAATAAATAACACTTGCGAAAGCAAGTGTAATGCTGAGAAGAACTAGACTTGTGTTAACAACGTTTCGTAAAACTGAAGTTCAGAATGAAAGTAATTTATAAGTTAATCTTTGCAACTTGAGACTGGTTCCCAATTGACCTAGAGGTTGTCTCTGAATCCTAAGGTCTCGGGTTCGAGTCCCAAATGCACATTAGTTTTTTTTCATTATATAATGAGTTAGGACCGATGTTGGTTAACTCATAGAGTAATTTCGGATAGGGTACACCGTCTGCTCGTCACGCTATCTTATTTTCGGCCGGATAGATTCGTGCAACTTCTTAGTCTAATACCGATCCTAATCTTACTCTTATACTATCTAGTCTCAGGTTGTTTAACTAGTCTCTGCTAGGCTCAATAGATCTAGGGTATACTGGTTTATTGCGGCTGCTGAAGTGCTCGGGAGAGTCCAACTAATTTCTAAGTTAAATTCAAATCTCTCTGGTGCTGAAATTACAAGTAACTTCAGCACTTACAAATAAGTGGGTTGTTAGTTAGATGGATCATGATTGGTTAATATTAAATACTTTACATTGGTAAAATATCTAAATTATCCAATCATAAAATGTAGTCTAGATCAGGTTCCACCCATCCGGGTTTTACAGAGTTTTTTAGAATAGTTCTTCTGCAATTCGAAGGATGGATGATGGACGTTGGTGTTTGGCGAACATCATATTTCTTCTGTTTTCTCTTTGTTAAAGAAGTTCCAGGAAGCTGGAGTTAGAGACATAAGACGTTGTGTCTTCTAGTGACAACGACTAAGTCTTTGCAACAAACTCAAATCTGATTTCAGAATGGTTTGCTATGTCAGGTTTTTCTGTTCTGCGTGGAGATTGTGCGTGGAGGGGATGCCTGGTTACTCGGATCTGTACGTATACTTGAACATCGAGGTGGTCATTGGTCTAGTTCAATGAAGTCCTTTTCTGCGAAGTCAAGTCGTACTCTAAATTCTTTGAGTTGTGATTGTGAGTGGCATATCGATTGTGGTTGGTCATTCTCTCTCGAGTGTAGTGGGGTCGTTTTGTCTTTAGATGTTCGTCCTTGGTGTTGTATTCTGATCTATGTATTGCATAATGTAATTTACATTTTATAAAACATTTATTAGTTTAATATTTTTTAATTATGATTTTAGTTAGTTGTTTTCACAAAAGCTTTTTGTTTTAGTTCGGTTATTTTGAAGAGTTACTCACACTTGAGTAGCTCTTATTAAAAATAGAGGTGTGGTCACAAAGCGTGGATGTAGCGCGGTGGGTTAGGCCGGCTATAGAGCATGCTCAGGACGTCCTTCCTGGTGGGTTAGGCCAGGAGTGGGAGTATGATTTCATGCGGTTTTTGTGAGGGGTCCTGTTATGTGACAACGTTTTATGTTGGGTTTGTTGTGGTTTTTCTTATGTTTTGTTGGTTGTGTCCTTTTTCCAAAAATCAAATTGTTTGTGGTATGGGTTTGTCTTTCGACTTTTTTGTGTTTTATTATTTCTTTCTTAGACTTTATAATAGTCTTCAAAAGAATAAATTATCCAGTTTTAAACTGGGTTAATCCGGTTTGGGTACCGTTGGTTTCCTTTTCTTAGTCATGCTGTTATGCTATGTGTTGTGGTGTTTAGTAAGC
The DNA here is from genome assembly GCF_963678635.1 of Symsagittifera roscoffensis. NCBI lineage: Eukaryota > Metazoa > Xenacoelomorpha > Acoela > Convolutidae > Symsagittifera > Symsagittifera roscoffensis. The sequence goes on along the minus strand of NC_087068.1, from coordinate 4,942,831 downwards.
TGCATTGGTTAGTTTTGTTTAGTATGTAATTCCTTTCCAACCGGGTTAAAGGAAAGTTTGAAACATGTTATTATATGTTAGAGTTGTTGAGTGTGAAAACTTGAAACTGAAATTCATTATTTTAAACAATTCTTCGTGGGCGAGCTGTGCGAGTGTGGATAGAATTTCTGTGCGAATGAATGAGAATATCAAAAGGTTAGTACTGCATTTGCTTCTTATGAATTTACTACATAGAATTTTAATTTTACTGCTAGTTGTTGGGGGAAATTAAGTTACAAATTTTCATCATAATTAGATTTACTGCTTGTGGGGAAAATTTTTTAGAAATGAATTTACTGCATTGGTATTAAATTTATAAATTTATAAGTGTAAGAGATTAATAGAATTGTTGAAATCTGTTTGATGAAATTTGCGATCTTTATTTGTCTTTTGTGGTTTTTGTAGGTGATCGTCGGATGAAGGCTAAAAATCTAAAGAAAACATGGATAAAGAATGGTGAGTTTTTAATATTTTAATTAGTTAGTAATATTCATTTAATTCATACTTACCTGTTAGTCGTCGGGGAAAAAACCGTGGGGGAAGATGTCGTGAATTAGTTCTGAAGTTGTTAGTAGTTTAGCTAAGATGCGGATGATATTTTTAGTCTGAAGCAGTGGCCAAAGCAATTGAAGTGCCTTAATAGTGGTTAGTTCTTCAGTGCCAACTGCAAACTCATAAGGTGTATTTTGGATTAGATTATATAATTTGTGATTGAATTTAGTGTTGTGGATGAATTCTAAAATTGGGATTTCTATGGGTTGTACAAACTCGTGCGGGATAAGGAAGGGTCGGGATTCTTCGGCGTTGAAGGTCTTGGTGATGGGACAGAAGATGTACATTTGGGTTATGGGATCATAATTGCGAAGAATACCATGAAGGTTAGTATCTTTAATGCAATATGTGAAATTTAGGAAAAATGGTGAAGTGTATTTGGAATTAATGAATTGAAAACGATGGTGTGGTTGTCTAGAGGGTGTGTGTAGGTCAAAGTGATTTTGAATGAAGCGATAATAACTATATGTGTGGGTTTGTTTAGTGCGCAACATAATATCGTGTGAGCAGTGTAAATCTCTTTCGTGTGGTGCAAGGAAATGAAAGGTTAGTGAAAATATTTGGAAGCGTTCTTTAAAACTTTCGTATGCTTGTGTGTCTGTTAGTGCTTCTGAAATAATGTGATCAAACTTTCGGTCGAAGATGTTTAGTGTAAATATATATGGTGTCTTGATGAAAAATTTCTCGGTAATTTGTGGATTAGCGAAGCGATCGTCGTCTAAGAATTGATCTTGGTTAGCTCTGATGATGTTGTGATCATAGTATTCGAGTGTATATTCGTTAGCTCTAGGTGCAGTGTGTGTTTTTAGTGATTTTTTATATCCAACGTAAGTAAATTGTCTAGCGGTTAGTGGTGTAGTGAGTCGATATAGCATGTCCGTATTTCGCTCTATATCGATGTGAGTGTTAGATAAAGGTAAGCAAAGAGGGTTAGTAAAATGATAATATGAGGTCCAAGAGAGAGTGGGCATTAAAACGTATTCATCTACAAAGTTGCGTGTTTCGTTAGTGTCGTGGGGGGTGTTTAAGGTGTATTGTGGGAATGAGGGTAAGGTGATGTCTAAAAATTCTTTTGTGTTAGTATGCTTGGGGTGGTTGATGTATTCACGGGCTGTTCCTGGTTTTGCTGGGAAAGGATGGTTGGGGAACTTTCTTTTAAAAGTGCGGTAAGCTCTATTAGTATTGTGTGAAGATTCAGTTGATGTGGATGATGGTGCTAATGATTCAGTATAATTTGAAGAGGGTGTAGGGGTAGGGGGGTTGGATGAATTGATTGTGGAGGAGATTTGGTTTATGGTTGGGGTATTAAGGTGGTAGGGTTGTTGTTGAAGGGTAATAAAATTATCTAGCTCTGGGGAGATTCGGGGGGTGTCTGGAGAATGAGATGATTGGTCAGAATGGTATGAGGAGTAGGTTGGGGTAACTTGGGAAGCATAAGAGGGTGTGGGAGTGATTGGGTCAGGGTTATTGGATAATATGGGTTGAAAAGGGGGTTGAGAAAATTTAGAAGAGTTATGAAAATTATTGGATGGGGATGGTTCTGAGTCGGCAAATTCATCGGGGGTTTCAATATTCGGGTTATTGAGTTGTGAGATGGAATATAAAACTGAGATGTGTGAATTAGTGTCGGAATTCATGCCTGATGTTACATTACTAGATGGAAAATCGGGTGGCGGAAAAGCAAAAAGTGGTATTATTGGGATTGGAGAGGTAAGATTGGTTGGGTGGGAATTTGATCGGTGTAGTGATCCAAGTTGGCGGCTCATCGTGGGCTAAAAAAATGATTATTTTGAGACTGAAAAGCGGTGGTATGGGGTTGTTCAATAATTTGTTCATAAGTATTATCATTGTGTGACTGGTGTGTCATTATATGTTGGATGGGACTTTGTGATGTGGTGAGTCGAAAATTTGGATTATGTGTGATGGCTAAATTTCGAAAATTTCGTGGGACTAGGGATAGTGGATGGTTATTTGGTAGGGGTGGTAATTGTGGTGCCGTTGGCGTTATGTCTACATTGTTGTGTTCTTCGTCGTATGTATTTTGTCGTGTTGCTATTTTTGTGTTATATTCTTTTATTTGTGCGTCTAAAAGAATTTTGTTTATAGATGTAGAAAAGATTCCAAAAAATCCTGCAAAGAGTATGCGTGCTACGCTTGCTTGCCTGTTTACTTGTGTGTGTATAGCACATGTGTTGTAGATTCCTTTTAAAAGTGAGAAAAGAAATCCAATAAAGTTAAACATTGCGTATAAAATAGTCAATTTTTCTAAGATGTAGTAGGGCCATCCTAGAAAATCGAGGATCTCATTTTTGAGTGTAACAAAGCTAAAAATGTTAATTGGTGATATATCTTGGGGACGGTATTTTTCACCGTTTAGATATATATAATCTTTAATGTCTTTAAAATATCCGCTATAGTCTTGCGTGTAGATATCGGCAAATCCTGCGGTTTCTGCAAGTTTGCGTAAATTTTGGTCTATTGATTGTCTTTGTATAGTGTCCATTTGTGTTAATAATTCTTGGAATTGTTGTGTTCTAATGTGATGTTGAATATCTGATTTTGAATAGATTCCTATTGATTGTAAGTCTATATTTGGGTTTCGAGCAATAGCGCGAATGCTTTCTGGTGAAAATTTTTTGAGTGATTGCATTAATGTGGGATATGGAGTGAGAAGATAATATTTATTTTCATCAGGGTTTAGTTGTACTACATTGTGGCTGTTTTCTGATCCACATGGGACTGCGGTATCCCAGAAATAGGTTCTTCGTGAAAGTGTATCCACGAAATGTACTTTATTCTTATAAAAGATAGGGATTCTTTTATAACATCGTTTATCTTCAAAAACGTATAGTGGTGATACTTTTTTAGTACAAGTATAAAACCATAAGATGTTTCCTTCATAGTCTAAAAAATTTGATATATTTCCGGATAATAAGTATCCTGCATAGGGTATTTTTAATACTGCTAGTGCAAGTGATTGTAATATTTGTGTTCGTTCCAATTCGCATAGTTGGTGTAGTGTTTCTAATTCGGAGAGTGACATTTCTTGAAAAATTCGGCTAATTGTATAATCTAGTTTCATATCTAAATGAATATCATAGTGGATATTACCGAAATATGTAGTATTCATTAGTGATAATTCTTGTAAGCGTGTGCTTCTGGTGTCATGGGGTTTTAGATGTCCACCAGGTTGTCCGTTGCTTTTTTCAAAATTAACTGGTATATAGGATGTTCCTTCGTTTGGAGGATGACCTGTGGCATATGGGTCGATTTTTACTTTTCCAGTGGTCATGTCGAATCCTTTTTCCTATTCAACTAATATTTCAGAGTATTGTGTTCTGTGAAGTGGATTCCTATATTTACATGCAAGTTCTGTTTCTTGGTATATTTGAAAACGTGTCAATTTATTTTCTATATTGTCTATGTTTCTAAAATTAGAACTTAGTTTTCGTGATGGATGGACTTGTTCATATGGAATTGATTGTATAAAATATTTTTCGTGAAATTTTATCATACGAGCGTGTATTTTTGCTACTTGAAATGTTGTACATGTATCTTCGGGGAACCAAACAATTGTTGCTTGTGTTCTCGTTGTAGGGTCGCAATAACCTTGATCATTTTTACAAGGTAATCGGATTCCTTGATAGATCATTGTATTATCTGATAAATCTCGTGTTAGTTGTATTTTTTCGAGTTGTATTTTCCAATCGAAAAACATTATTTCTTGGTATCCTTTATTTTTTGTGTCTGCTTTGCAGTTTGATGGGTCATTTATACCAATGTGTGGTATCCAATGTTTATCGTGTAGGTCATAGGTTAATCGTCCGTGTGCGCCGTTATACGGGTATTTTTCGTCTAGTTTTATATGTCCTTGGTGTCTTTCAAGTTGTGATTGATAAACAGAGTCTGAAAAAACTTGAAAATTAACTAACTTTCTTGCGGAGTTTTTATTTTGTGTGATATTTAGTCTAAGTAATTCATTTTTACAATCGTCGGGATTGAGATGTAAAAGACGTTCTATATTACTCTGATAGAATGATTCATGGTCAAGTCGGTTTTTGTTTCCGTTCGAGACTTGTGAACAATGTACTTTCTTTTTTCGGAAAATGTTGCTGTGAATTTATAACCTGTAACTGTTGTTGCTCGGGCTTTTGAATAGAGTGTTGCTATTACATCTGTGGTTTCTATAGCTTGTGGTTCTGTTTCACATTGTGATACTTGATTTATTGCATATTTATGTAGTGTTTTTTGTTCATTTTCTTCACAATCGTAATGTGTTACTAATAAATCTTGTGGTCCTGTACGAGGGGAAGGGTTTATGTTTTGATTTGAGATTACTAGAAAAAGGAGTTGGAGAAAAATTAATAATTTTAGAATATACATGTGTATGATAATCCTGAGTATGGATTATAAAATGTAATGTAGCCAATTGTGTTTTTGGTATATCTGTCGTATTTGTATATTACTTCAGTAGTTATAAACGGTGGTGGTAGTGATTGAGCTGTTATTTTAGGTGGATTTAATGGGTAGGGATGTTGGGTAATATTGTTTAACTTAACTGTGATTTCAAACTTTAATTGTAAACTGTTTTGTTGGAGTATTTGAATATTGTGATCACGGATATCGTTGTGAATATCTTGGCGATATTGTAATCTATTAAGTGCCCAGTTATGAAGGCGGTTACTTTCTTGATGTTGTCCAAATAATGGTGGAGGTGCTGTAAATGTATTCCAATCTAGTCTTAAAGGAATATTTATTGATGATTGTTCTCGATATCTGGCGTCGAGATTATTTGGAAAATTTAAGTTAAAAGGTGGTGGTGAAATCTGGCTTATTGATGGTGTTGATGGTAGTGATAATGTTTCTGGTAGTGATGAGGATGTTGTTGTATCCGTAGAAATATCTATTGGATTATTGACTAAATTTAATTCACCTTGTGTAAATGAATGTGTTGTCCAATATGGTAGTCGTGATGCCTGGTTTGGGGGGTTAAAGGGATTTTCACGTATTTGTTCAGATGTTGGTGTTGAACCTAAGTAATCTGATGGTAGGCTTGAGGTGCTACGTTGTGAAAGAAGCGTAGGGGTTTCTGGTAATATATCAATGGGGTTTTCTGGAGTGATTTGTGATGGGGATTGAGGTATATCAAAATGAACTCGGGGAGTTTGAAAATTTCTGTTTCGTCGAGGATGTATAATTTGTCTATTTATTTCGACTGTATTTTGGTTTTGACTAGGATTTCTTATTCTACTTAGTTCTTGTGGTAGTGTTGGGTATAGGTTATATGTTGGTTCGCTTAGAGGTGCTTGTCGTTGAACTGGTTCTAGTGGTTCTGATAAACGAGCATGTCGTTCTTCAAAAGTGTATGGATTGTCTTGAAAAGAAATTCGTGTAGATGTTTGAGGATTTTGAGTAATTGAAGGTGGTGTTTGGTTATCTTGGGATGATGTCGGTGAAGACTGACTTTGTGACTGTTGGGTAGCAATTTTTGATGGATTTTTGAAATGTTACTTTAGTGGGAAGGTTTATGTTTATTATAATATTCTTCCAAAAAAAGAATTAGAAGGATTGTTGCTAGGGCAAATGTGAAGATTGCTTTCTTTATACATTTACATATTGTCAAAATGAGGGATGATAAAAATGTTATGAAAATTACAAACAATAAAAAAATATCAGTTCTACTGAAAATTTTTCGTATCATTTAGACAAGTTATATGAATCGTACCTGTGGATGTAATCAAGGGTTTTGGAAAGTTGGAGGAATAGTTCGAGTATAGTGTAGAAAATTAAAAAAATGTTACAAAAAATGATTAGGGTTATTAGAAAAGATTCAAGTATATCAAAAAGAAATATTATAAAGGTTTCAAGTATTGTAAAAAAATGTTTAAAATTTATGAGTATTTGAATAACTGATTGAGAGAAGAGCATTTAAGAAATGATCTCTTGGTCGAATATTTTTTGCTGTTTGAGGCGATTTTCTAGTGTGGTCGGATTATTTATTAGTTTTTTGACAAGTGGGTTGAGTTTTGTAAAAAATTGTTGGGGGCAATTTTCATGGTGATTGGGAGGTCTTCTTTGTCTTTATTTTCATTTGTCAAATGATCTGGGGTATTTTTGAGATTTTTATACTTTAGGCTAAATAAAATGTTCATTTTGTTACTTTAGGCTAAGTTAACAAATTTGTTTTGGGGGTATTCGTGGTCTGAGTTGGGGAAATATTGTTGATCTTTGGGTTATTAGATAAGGGAGGGGTACGGTATTATGGTGATATTTATTTTAGTTGTCAAGTCGGAGTGGTTTGCTTATTTTTGACCTGGAGGTCATAAAGTTATAGTTATAGATGTGCCTGGAGTTCTATATGATTCGTCTAATTGGTCTTAGTTTGAGTTAGAGAAAGTGACGGATTGGATGAATCCTATTGGTCTATTTTGAACTAGAATTATTGCGTACTTGTCAGCATGTTATTTTGAAAAATGTAAATGAAAAATGTTTCGAAGGTTTCAAGATAGTGAAGTATAATGTTAAAATTACTTTTGAAATTCCACTTTCTTTAAAATTTTAGATTGGGGGATGAATATTTTATAGTTTTTACGTGGTTGATTTCGGAGTCTTGTTGTTTTTCTATTTTCTGATTTGTCGATTTGTTCTTGGGGTATTATTTGTTCGGTCATTTTTCTATTTTTTCTTTGTTTTGGGGATTCTTTATGGTTTTGTGTATTGTTTTTGGTGGCGATTGGTTTTGTGTTTTGATTTTCGGTGGGGTTATCATTTTGTTCTGTGTTTTTCAGATGTGGTTCATTTTGAATGATTTTTAATCCTGTGAAAGAATATAATTGAGTTAATTCGCGGAGTGCGTATTCTTTTGGGTAATAAGGTAATAGGTTGTTTCGATGTTGAACGATTTCTTTTTTGTTTGAGTCGGTAATTTTATATGTGACATCAGTGGGTTTTGCAATTATTTGGTATGGTCCTTTTCGAAGGGGTTGTAATTTTTTAGAAATTCCTTTTTGAGTATTAAAATTAGGTATTAAAACAAATGTTCCAATTTTTAATTCGGAGGCTGGTGTAAAACGTGAATTGATTTGTTCATTAATGTTTTGTCTTTGTAATAACTTTTTTGTTATTTTTTGATAAATTTCATTGTGTTTTTTATCTCTATTTAGAATCCATTCGGTGTGTGTACCGGAGGCTAGTTTAAGAATTTGTGGGTGATGAAAATGATCTTCATCGTGTGTATGTAAAGGTAGGTTATAACAAATTGAGTCTTTATTTGGTTGACAATAACCTTGTGCGTTTTTATGAGAATTTGCTGTAAACATTATTGGTTTGCGTGGCTTTTGGTTAAAAACCATTTCGTATGGTGACATTCCTAAAGTTGTCGTAATTTGTGAATTATATGCTAAGGGAAATAATTTTACATCTGCTGACCATTCGGTATATTTTGTATCATTTCCGTTGATGATACATCTAAGATATTCTTGTAATGAACGGTTCATACCTTCGACTAAGCCGTTTGTCCAAGGTGCATGAGATGTACGTGGTTTGTGTTTAATGTTATATAAATGACATAGTGTGATAATTTCATTATTTATGAATTCTGTACCGTTGTCTGTAACTAAAATTTCTGGTAGTCCGAATTTTGCTATCCAGTGTTCATAGAGTGTTGTGTAAGCGTAATAAGCGTTACAATGTGGTACTGGGTTAAGTGCTACATAATGTGTAAATGCGTCAACAATTACCATAATGTAGGAGTTTCCTTCGGATGAGGGTGAAATTGGTCCTTTGGTATCAAATGAGATACGATGATTAAAGTACAAACTTTGTCCTTTAAAATCTTGTTTTTGTGCTATTTGTTTTTGATTTGGGTAAGGTTTATTTAGTTGACATACTATACAATCATTGCATAGTACTTTTATCCAAATTGGTGCATTTGGGAAGTAAAAATTTTGTATAAAATTTGAATATGTTTTTTCTGATCCAGAGTGTCCTTTAATATTTTGTGTATGTGAAACATTAAAAGCTATAAGAATCATACTTAAAGGGAGACATGGAACTGTAGATTCATTCAGGTTATACTCTAAAAGGTCTGTATTTTCGTTAATTGTTGTGTTGTTAAATTTGCGAAATTATCGGAGGAGTGTTTTGTTTCCTAGAATGGTTGAATCTGCCTTGACAGGTTTAGTTTTATATTTGTGCCATGATTTTAGTTGTCTAATTATCGGGTCAAGATTTTGATATTGTTTCAGTGTGGAAATTGTAATTGTTTCTGTTGGAGGGAGAAAAATGTTTTCAATTTCGAATTTAGATAAGGGTATTGTATCAAGTGGGTCGTGGAGGTCAAAAACTTGATTTATTGTGTATTTTGAATCATTTGTTTGTGGTCCTGATAAATTTATTTTATCAGTTAAATTTTCTTTTTCAATTAGTGGAAAATGGTCTTTCTTAGGTGGGTGTTGTTTTGTTCGTTTTTGTTGGGTGTTATTTTTTATCCATTGAGAATATGGGATTGGTTTGAAAGTTGATGTTCCAAGTAAATCAACTTCATAATGATTATTTTGACAATCTAAATAAAGTGGGAAATGTTGTAAACTATTTATTTGTGATTGTTCAATATCAGTTTTTACTGCATATTTGCATTCCAATCGGGGTGATGTTTCGTTTTCTGCAAGGTAGAATTTTATGTTTTTGGGTATTTCAACTGTTGTTTTTCGAGTAAGTAATTCAGGTGGTGTATTTCGACTTAAGGTGTCTGGTAATGCAAGATTTTTTCCTGCAGTCCAAACTATATGTAAGTTTGGAAATTTCATTAGAATTAGTTGAAATCTGTAAACTCGGTGGTTTGGGTTAGATTTTTGTGTAAAAAGAAAGATGATTGGTTTATGGTCTGTGAATAGAACTGTTGGATGTTTTGATCCAAGTATCAGAAATTCATATTCTGTCAGTGTATATATTATGGCTGTACATTCTCTCATTAGAGTTGAGAGTCGTAGCTCTGCTTGAGTGAATAATCGAGAATTTGCTGATATGAGGTTCATTTTATTTGTACCATTATGTGATTGTAATAGTGCTGCACCGATGCCAAAGTTCGAAGCATCGCACATTGCATAAAATGGTTGATTTGAATCTGGAATTGTGTTTGAAATTTGTTCAGTTAAAAGTTTCTTTATTTCTTCAAATCGTGTTTGATGTTCTGTGTTCCATTCAAAATTATTTTGTTGTCTAAGGATGTTATAAAATGGTCGTAGATATAATTGCATTTTATAAACATATTTACTTAAAAAGTTTAACATTCCAAGAAATTCTTGGATTTTCTTTTTATTTGTTGGTGGTTGAAGTTTTTGAATAGCGTCAATGCGTGATTTCAATGGAGTGATTGTTTTTCTTTCTATATTATGTCCTAAGAATTTAACTTTTGTCAAAAAGAAGTGTGATTTATCGGGGGCGGCCTTCAGATTTTCGCTCTGAAGTATTTGGTGATATTTTTCTAAAACATTGAACATCTCGTCTTTTGTTTGTGATTGCATAAAAACATCGTCTAAATAGGTGATTGCGTTTTTCTTGAGTATTAGTGGTCTAAAAATTTTGCTCATAAAAGCTGAAAATGCTGCTGGTCCTATGGATATTCCATAGAATAAGCGGTTGAATTCATATTGTTGGTTTCCGATAACAAATTGTGTTAAACGTCGTGATTGTTCATCTAGTGGCATTTGATTGTATGCACTATTCATATCGGCGGTTGTAAAATATTTGCCGTTTATTTTTGTTAAAATAACTTGTATTGGTTCAATGGGCCAATTACATTTTGATTCATCTATAAGTGAATTGAGGTATCTAGCATCGAGAACGATTTTTAATGATTCTCCTTTAGCTAGAATGATAACGGGGTTGATAAATGTGTTGCCTTTTGGTTGTTCTTCTTTGTTTACTGGTGATATAATGTTGTATTGTTCTAAAATATCGAGTAATCTGTTCACTTTATCATGTAAGTGAATTGGTACTTTACTTGCTCTCTGTTTTTTGAAAACTGCGTCTGGTTTTAACGGGAGATGTAGTGATGAACTGATTTTTCCAACATCGAATTTTGATGTTGCATAGACTGATGAAAATTTAATTAGCTGTTTGGCTAATTTTTCGAATTCGTCTTGTGTTATTTGTGAATGTTGGAAATTAAACATTGTTAAAAATTTTTGTTGGTCCTCTGTGTAGTTACTTATGTTGAATGTAGGTTTGAAATATGGAGTTTTTGTGAAATTATCCGTATTTCTGTTTTCGTTACTTATTATATTATTTATAGATAATTCTTCATTAAGAATTGTAGATTGGCAAATATCTAGTAATTGGAGTATATTATTTACGCGATAGGCTTTTTCGTGTATTAGTGATATTGTAGCGTTGGTTTCACAATATCCTAAAAGTCCTAAAGGTAATGTTACTTGGTAAGGTGTGTTGTTATAGACATGTAAGGAAATGATATCTGAATTCGAATTTTTCAAATATTTTATGGATGAGATTGTGATTTTGAAAAATTTGTGAATAGGTTTGAATTCAAATTCTGACATATAAAATTTTTGTTTGTTTTGTTCTTTATCATATTGGTGAACTTGGTTGATTGAAAAATTATAGATATTTCCTGATAGTGGTTTTAGGTGTTTTCTTTGTTGGTTAAATATCGGGTAGAATTTTGAAAAGAATGGTGGTTGTTTATTTAATCTTTGAAAAAATGTTAAGGATGTTTCTTTTGTTTTTGTATATTTATCTTTGATTAATATTTTACTATTTAGTATGTTAATTGTTGGTATATACTTCGAAATAAATGGTATTCCAATGATATTATATTTAATGTCAGTGATATGGAATATTTGTTTAAATGGCTTATTTAAAATTTTGCTTTGCTCCATTGTTCTGGTGGGGAGGAGAAATAATTGGATTTTTCCGTAGTTTATCAATGTTGATCCTTGTGCTGTTGCTAACTTACTGGAGGTTTCAAGAGGTGTTAGCTTTGGGTGTAAAGTTTTTATTTCATTCCATGTGGGGATGTTTATTATGTTTGATTCTGCTCCTGAATCAATTAAAAAATCTATTTCAAGGTCTGGTGGTTGAAATTCTTTATTTCTTGGGCTTTCTAAGAGAAATGGTATTGTCCAAATTTTTTCTTTGGGTTGTTCTTTTTGTATATTTTGATAAATGTGGTTTGTATTCAAGCATTTTGTTTTGGTATTTTTATTGGTTTGATTTGTAGTGTTAATCTCATTTGTTTCTTGCGTCGTTGGTGTGGAATTTATGGGTGTAGTGTAATAATTTTGAAGGAATTCTGATTGATTTTCATATATGTGTGATGAAAAAGGTTGTTCATATATGACAGATTCATAGTCATTTTCGACTTTTATCATATTGATAGAAAGAGTGTTTTCAGTATCACTTTCTGAATCTGATGATGTACAGTTTATTTGATTGAGTTGTAACGTATCAGTTACTGTGTCATCAATACCTGGAGGGTCTGATGTTGTTTCTGGGTTAGATTGTACTTGATTGATTTGTCTTTGATGTTTAGGTGTACTACTTCTGTGGCGATTATTAGAATTATTATAGTTATTATTATTCCGGTGTGGTGATTGGGAATAATTTCTATAACGATTATTATAACTTGAGTGTCGATTTTGTGAATTATTTCGCGATCTGTTTTGGTAATTATTGTTTGGTCTGTTATAGTTCGATCTATTATATGAGTTATTCCTTGATTGATTGTTCGGGTAATTCTGGTTTCGGTTGTTTGAATAACTTCTATTTCGATTATAGGAGTAGTTTCTATTCCTATTGTATGATGAATTTCGTGATTGGTTGTTTGGATAGTAGTTATTTCTTGATTGGGAATTAGATCTAGAAACAAATCGTTGTGTATTTGAATTTGATCTGGAGTAGTTATTTCGACTATTTGGTCTATTGTAGTGATTTTGTGATGAATTATTCGTGTTTCTTCGTTCTGGTGATCTTCCTCTATAACTTGAGTTATATGGTGATTGATTTCTTGTATAATTTGTATTGTTCGGGAGTGGTTTTCCTGAACTGTTGTTGCTGTAGACTGTTTTGTTCGGTAGATTTTGATCTTTTTTCATGTATTGATAGAATGATTTATTTGGTTCTTTATATTTTTGAGGTTTATTTTGATTGTCTTGCTGTTTTTGTCTACATTCGGAAATACTATGTCCGTATCGTCGGCAATAATTACACCATTTTTTGAAAGATGGTTTGCCTTTAAAGTTTGGGTTCTTTTCGTAAATATTGAGTATTTCAGTGATTTTTTCAACGAGGTCTGTCTCTGATTCCTGTATATTATTAATATTAGTGGGAGTCGTTTCAATTCTGTTAACGTATTGTAATTTCAGATTTTCCGTTTCTTCTAGTTTCATCGTGATTTCTGCTTGTTCTAATTTGTCTACTAGTTTTCGAAAATCTAAATCGGGTTCTCGAATTGAAGAAGGATGGGATGCTCTCTTTTTTATTGCTATTTTCCTTAATTGTGGTGTTAAGGTCATCATTAAGATTTCTGTCATCTTTGTGTTTTTATAGTCATGTGTATTTAATGAATATGCTTTTCGAACTAGTGTTTCGATTCGTACTGCTATTTGCTTGATGGTTTCGTTTGGTAATCTGCGAATTTCATTACATAAAACTCTTTGTTGTTGTTTGTTTCTTTCGGAGTCAAACATTTTTGAAAATTCCTGTGTAAACCTTTTCCAGTTTGATTTTATTTATAGAGGTAGTACTGAAAACCATTTTTGGGCTGCGCCATCTAAGGTTGTTTGTATTAACGCTGTGCGTCGATGTATCCAATTTTGATGTAGTGGCGTATTAGTTGGTTCAGGTCCAATATTTAAAATCAGGTTTGCTGTTACTGCATTTAAATAATCTTCTACAGAATATTCAGGGTCTGTTCCTGTGAAAACCATTAAAGGTTTGTTTGATGTTATTGATGATCCACCCATAAGGTATGGATTCATTGTCATTTGTAATGATTCTGCTGCATTTGGCATTTGAGAAAAATTTGAAAGTTGGTTTCTTGTTATTTCATGTTGTTGGAGATAATATGGGAGTGGTATTTCATTTTGCATTTGTGATGCTTGATACGAGTGTGCAGTCATTGGATTTTGTTGTTGAATTGGTTGAAAAGATTGTGTATTAATTAGATTTTGTTGTTGAATTGGTTGTTGATGTTGTGCATCTATTGGTTGTGGAGAAAAATTTCTATGATTTGTACGTGTTCTCTGTATTCCTTGTCTACGATATTCTTGAGTATTTGGTGCAAATATATCTGGTTGTAAGAAATCATCATCTGAGGATAAATAATCCATTTGATAAGATGTCTGTTTTTTATTTTTATTTTGTTGAAAAAATGGGTAATTTTCACTGTGATCCTGTGGAGGATTTGTTTGGAAATTTATTGAATTAGTTTGGGTCATTGGGTTATCCCAATTTCGAGATCTTGTATATTGGTTAAAATTTCTTTGTGGTTGATTATATGTTTTTGATGGATGTGTATAATTATAATTATGGTCTGCAAAGTTGTTTCTAGTGAATGTTTTGCGTGTTTTTGATGGTATTATCATGGGTCTGTATGTTTGGTAATCCATATGTGAATATTTAGGAGCAACCGAAGGTTTAACGGTTGATTGTAAGGTTACCTGTGTTTGTGAAGGATTTGTATTTCTTGGTGTTGTTAAATTTGGGCGTATTGGTGAAATACTTTGTTGTGTAGTTGTTGTGTGTACAATTTCTTCATTTATGAAGTGTGATGGTGTCTGGATATCTTGTTGAGTAAGATTCCTAGTTCCATTGAGGTTTTCATTGTGTATAACTGTAGAGTTTAAACTATTATTTTGTGTATCGGGCAAAAATGTATTATAGTTTAATGGTGTTGCATCAATGGTTAATGGTATTACTTTTACATAATCTCTTATGTAAGATATCGTACTTATTGCTTGACTTGAGATTGATTGTGGGAAGCTTATAAATGCGGGATGAGACCATTCGGGGTCCCAAACATAATCTGATTGTTCTGTGATAGCGGTATCATCGTTCGAGTTTTGGGGTCTAAAATTTTTTCTTGCTTGTGCAATTAAATCAATATTGTGTGTGAAATAATCTATTATGAACCATGCCAAAATTTTTTGTAGATCGTGTTTTGTATGTTGTGAAACGTCGTCTTTCGTGAAATTTTCTTTAATGATGTTTAAATAACTAGAGAGTAGTGTGATTTCATGTCGTACTTTCAAATGTTTAGATGTTTCTGTCGGTGAGACATTTGTTATTGGGATTTCGTTTTCTAATATCGAAATATAACTATATATTATTGCGAAAACTTCATTGGTGAATATGGAGTTTGCTCTTTGTGAGTTATGATATTGGATGCTTTTTATATATTCTGAAAAAACTTTTGAAAATTCTAAATCAAGATCGTCTGTTTGAATTGTATATTTTCTATTATTATGGTTTGGTGAGGTGAATTCTATGGAGTAGATTCCATACTGTTGTGTTATGTTGCATATATCTTTTAAGTAGTGGTCTATGATTTGTCTTTTGATTTTTACATCTGGGAACTCTGTTTTACATGGACTGATTCCGGGTTCAAATAAATTTAATAGTAAATTTTTGCAAAATATATGCTGTCCTCTATCAGTGGTTGCATCTATTATAAAAGGAAAGATTTCATCATCATCTGGACTTTCTTCACCTGGGGTGTGCGTTGAGCTCATTTTTTCGTTCGATGACTGTTAATATGTAATTATTAATGTGTCGAATTGGTTGATTCCAATTGTATAAATGTGCTGGTTTGTGTTTATACTGCTTTTTTATTCTTCTTTTTCCTCTTTTTGATGAATTTGAAGTTGTTTCTGAGTCAGAGAAATATAATTGATCGTGAATTGGGCAATTTTTATCTATTGATTCTTTTAGTTTATAAAGTTCGTCTAAACTGTTGGTTTCTGATTCTGAAAATGCGTTTCGATTTTTTGAAAATCTTTTTCGTGTTATTTGTCTTTGTTTCGTTATTATTTTTCTTTTTAGTGTTTGTCGTTTTGTTCGAATGTATCCAACTGTTTGTGTATGAGGTGTGATTACAAGGTCGTATTTTTTGTTATCTATTTCACAATTGTGTAAAACGATTGTTTGTTTATTTCCTAGGTTTTTAAATGACATAAGGTTTAGGATGACGGATGCAAAAGGTTGTTAAATGGTTTCTATTTTCTTAAACTGTTAGTTCTTACGATTTTTTGGTTAGCTTAACCTGGGTCTATTTGTTCAGGGTTGGAGAGAAAAGTATATCGATTCCGAAGAATGATTTTTTACTTTCTCGTGGCTAGTATAAGTTAAGCTGTTAACTTACTTAATCTTACTTAGGGGTAGTGATTGTGTTCAAGGGTTGGAGAATAGTAAATCGATCCACAAGGTTCAGGTATAATTAGAACGCGAGTAGTTCGTTAGATACTATTTTAAACTTACTAAGTCTAAGATTTATCCTGGGTCTGGTAAGAGGGGGGGGTCAAGTGAAGGATGAATAACCGAAGTTCTTCACTGTTTATCCTAATTTGAATGATTAGTTTTGTTCAAAAATTTCTATTAGTCCTGGGTTTTTAGAAAGGGTTGGATAGTGAATCGACGTTTGAGGTCGTTAGACACTCGTTTAAGTGGGTGGGGGAGAACAAAGTTGTTCTTTTTGATCCAAGGATAGGCCTTGATGATCAAGTTTTAAATTTAATTAAGTAGAAAATGATTTAAGATCCAAGGATAAGCCTTGATGATCTGGTTTTAAAATTAAGTGAATTTAAGTTTTAATAAAATTTTAAATGTGTGTAAAGGAAAGATTTAGTGTTTTGATGATATTAGTGGGTTTATGATTGCTGTTATGTTTTAGATGATGGAGCTGGAACAACAGGATGATTTATGATTACTAACCATTTATTGTCATGCTACTAATTTTTATTTTTTATTTTTCAATAAATATTTTTCAAACATGTTTTGTATATTACTGCAGAGTTTTAGAAAAACGATCTTAGATCTTTTTATCAATCGTTATTGTATATTAATAATTTTGTTTAGCGCCTGAAATGATTTTGAAGATTAACTTCAAGGTTTTATGTTTGCAAATGAAAATCTAAATTCATTGCCAGTAGTATTCTAAATATAAAAGTTTGTTCTGGTTTTTGCCTAACTATCATATAGCTATATGGCAAGTTTCTACTTTGTCGTATGTCGTCTCTGGTTCGAGGTCTTCTTCCAATTCCGGGTAGTTCTGTTATGGTTCGGAATATTGGCTCTGATCTATTGAGTCGTAGAGACATTTCGATTAAATTATTGTCGTATAACATTTTGTAAATGTTTTTGTCTAATTTCTAATCTATTTTGGTTAATTCTAAGCTATTAAGGTCTTGTTCGAGACTTATGGTCGCACCAGATGAGTTAGGACCGATGTTGGTTAACTCATAGAGTAATTTCGGATAGGGTACACCGTCTGCTCGTCACGCTATCTTATTTTCGGCCGGATAGATTCGTGCAACTTCTTAGTCTAATACCGATCCTAATCTTACTCTTATACTATCTAGTCTCAGGTTGTTTAACTAGTCTCTGCTAGGCTCAATAGATCTAGGGTATACTGGTTTATTGCGGCTGCTGAAGTGCTCGGGAGAGTCCAACTAATTTCTAAGTTAAATTCAAATCTCTCTGGTGCTGAAATTACAAGTAACTTCAGCACTTACAAATAAGTGGGTTGTTAGTTAGATGGATCATGATTGGTTAATATTAAATACTTTACATTGGTAAAATATCTAAATTATCCAATCATAAAATGTAGTCTAGATCAGGTTCCAATAAGAAAATATGAAATTAAGAGAAGAAATTTTCAGGAAAAAAAGAATTGTCGGACTTTTGTTTGCCTGCTGAAATTTTGTCGGCTTGGTTTCCATAATTAAAATTTTTCTTGTGCGGTGAGCAATTTTGCCGCAGATGCAATTGTTTCTAGTGTATTCATAAAACTAATAAAATTATTCGCCCTGACATTGTATTTATAAATTTTTGATTTTTTTGTTTCGCTTAAAAGTTTTTGGCTTAGTTACTTTAGGGTTCTGTCGGCTTAGTTACTTTGATTTTTGTCACTAAAAAAGTCAGGTAATTGGTCTGTAAAAAATCAACGTTTTAAAACTGAATCGCTTAAATGTTTTTAGGTGAGAATTTTTACTCGCATTTTTTTGTTATCGGCAGCTTAGGGCGATTGCTTTAAGCTCAGTGAATGCATTTTTGGCTTAGTGGTTGCTCATTAAAGACGTACGTGATGCTGTTTACTGTGTATCTTGAATTATTTTTTTCATTTTATTACAAAATAGTTTTTTTTTTATTTTCCGTCTTTTTTCTATTCGCTAGCATGCAATTCTTCGCTTTGCCTCTCTCTTTGCTACTATCACCATACGCGTCGTTGTTTCGACCATTGATAATAGGGAGGAACTTTGTATTCGGTGGCTAAATTTTTTTCTTGCTATTTTGTTTCCAACGCAAAATCAGATTAACAAAAATTGGTCGAGTGATTTATATTTAAGAAATTAAAGTCAATTTAGTTGTGATTCACAGACGCCATCAAAATTTTTTGTCTCATTGATGAGAAAAACTGGCTTAAAGTTTTGATTTTTTAAGTTAAGTTTTGAGCGAGTATAACGATTGGGTAAAGTTCGCATCAGAAAAAAATTAGTTTTCATTTTGGCTTTAAATTGTTAATTTTACAAAAGAAGAAAACTAGTTCTATTAATTTTCTCGTATTTTTAGAATTCTCTAATCACACCCTGCTCTAAAAACGACATTAGCAAAAAAATTTCTGTAGTTGTTTCATGAATATGTTTGCATTATTCTGTGTTGCTTGACAAATGTTGACTATCCTTGATTTGTTTCTTTTGATGTTTTGTCTATGAAACAAATACGCTAACTTAACCGAGGTTTCAATTCATGTGTTTTTTGAAACGAATGATGCAACAATTGTAGAATCATAGGGTAAATTCCCCTTACAGGGTACAAATTTTCTCTACTGGTCAGTGCTTTTCTGAATAGGGAAAAATCAGTTACAAATTACCAAATCGGAAAAATTGTTTACAAGATCAGATCCATTTTTTTGATGAGGAGATAAAATTTGAGTACACCAAGAGTTGAGCATGTGGTTTTTTTTTGCCAGATGGTTTCCAGTTGTTTTCCAGTTATTTGCGAAAATAGTTAATCGGATCTATTTAACAATCTCTCGCTTCATGCTATTTACTAAAAATTTCCAATTTTCACCCCTCTAAGTAAAACATTAAATCATCCTTAGAGATTTTTTTTTTAATTCTAATTTTGCTTCATTTTGATTGGTTATGTTTCTTATAGCTTAGTCTACGTAACAATCTCCCCCTCTCTTTCTTGAAACGGGGGATTCTTCAGTAGATACATCTATACCCAATCAAAAGTGAACAAAATCAATTTTTCTTCATCTTCAGCCACCACGACAAAGTTCTTGACCTTTTTTTATACAAATTTCGATCATCTTGGTATCATCTTGGCAACCGTAAAATTCGCGGAACGCCTTAAAAACAGATCATTATCTATGCTTTTAAATTACGCCATACTTTTGGCTCATAAGATATTGGACTTAAACTCTCATTAACCAAAAAGCTGGTTTTAGGAATACGACTTCAGCTAAGAGTTTGGCCTTCAGTTTATTTAGAATGGTAAATAATAACCTCATGGCAATTATTCAAGAACAAACGGATATAAACGATAAGCTAACGTTAATTTAATTTTGCAATAGAATGAACAACTGAATAAAATTTGAGCTAAATATTAAATATCCTGATATAAATCAATTTTTCAACTTCATTTTTTAACTCATCAGCTTTCCGGATCTGACTTATTTAGTTCATGGAGTTCACTCTGTTTTTCTTTCTCTCTTTATCTATAGGTGAGTGATTTTCCATGACTCAAACGAATACGTATGGCAAATATATTAGACCGAATTAACATCCTCCCCCCCCCCCCCCCCTAAAGCTGCTTGGGAAAGGAGGATGTTAACTTGGTTTTAAGTTGGGAATTTTCAAAATTGAGCATTTTGCATGTAGCGTCTAGCAAATATCAATTTAATGCGAATTAAATGCTGGGGTGGAAGATCTTGATCTCAACTTGGTCTAATCCTGTAGGATGTAAGCCTGATCCAAAAGATTTACAGCTAGGACCAATCCGGGATCTAATAAAGGAAAAAGGGCAGTTTTTTAACAAATTTTCAATTTTTGAGGCCGACAACAAAAAAAAAATACAATTTTCTAATTGGAAAACACCTAAGAGTTTCCATTAAGAGCGCTCTTGGTCAGAAATCGAAAAACGGAAGATGTATTGAATCCTAAATAACATCTAGTTGAAAGTTGCTAGTTTCATGAAAAAAAAAACAAGACAATTTGTTAGGGTTTTGTTCATAACTTTGGTGCATTATGATAGCTTCAATTGGGGTGGTGGACGCATAACAGTTCAAAAAGTAAATTTCGGTAAGCTTTTAAAGTACAGCGAGTATGTAAAGATAATCTCTTTCTTCGTTTTTCGAGTGAAAAACCTATTTCCTTGCGCAAAACTCATCCTCAAAATTCTTTGAATTTCTTTTAAAGGCAAAAATCAAGCGTGAGAAAACACACATATTATAAAATATATGAAACACTTTTTTTGAGAAAGTGCCACCACTTTCAATGTTTCACAAAAACTTTTAATACGTAAAAACTACCCATTCATTAGTAAAATCAACCAATTTTCCTTCTTATTTAACACAATTTTTGATCATCTTGGTATGAACATTTAAAACGCCTACAATCTAGTCTTTAGTCATTTAGATTTTTTGATCACGCACAAAAATTGAGATTAAAAAAAAACGATCGGAAAATTCTGTGCTCTTTGCACAACAACCGGCTGCTAGTTTCATGAAAAAAAAACAAGACAATTTGTTAGGGTTTTGTTTATAATTTTGGTGCATTATGATAGCTTCAATTGGGGTGGGACGAAAAACAGTTCAAAAAATAAATTTCGGTAAACTTTTAAAGTGCAGTGAGTATGTGAAGATAATCTTTTTCTTCGCTTTTTTTAAAGCGAAGGAAAAAAAGCGATAAGCTAACGTTAATTTAATTTTGCAATAGAATGAACAACTGAATAAAATTTGAGCTAAATATTAAATATCCTGATATAAATCAATTTTTTTCTCATTAAATCCCGGAAAATTTATTTCTTATAGGTTTTACTCCGTTTAAATATTCCGTAAAAAATATTCCACGAGCACAAATATTCCGTGAAAAATTCCGTCATATAAATATAAAGGTTACCTCTAGGTTACCTGATGAAAAGTCATTTCGTAAAAAAACGGGGTTCAAGATTTCTGTCAATTAAAAACATATTTACTGGCTTTTTTATACATTGTACTTATTTGAGCAAAAGAATTGCAAAAATTTAGAAGCTGCTTTTTCGTATGTTGGAATGAACGATTTTGAGCAAATTTTTTCAATCTGATCAATTAACTCAAGTTAGCTGATTGTTCTTAATTGTTAATAAGACTGTTCTTATCAGAGCGAAGCCCTGAATATTCCGACTGTCTATTAAGGTCTATGGAGCAGTATTAATATGAAAAATTTAAATATATTAAAAAAAAAATGAAAGAAAAAACTAATTTTGAAATTTTTTGTGAAAATCATCCCCCCACACGTCATATGAAGTACAAAGTGGGGCCTAGGAAATTAGACGATAACCAAATTAGGCGGATGTTATAAAACCGAAATTAAACATTTTTTTACAGATTGGACATTTTAGACGTCACTGCTATGAAAAGGAAAAAGCCAACAAAATTTTCCTTAAGAGTTAAGTTTCACAAATACAAAAAGAGCATAAAAAGACAATACCTATCAAAACAATTAGTTTAAATGAACATAAAATGTCAAATCTGAAAATTACAGGAGAGTTTTGAGCTGAGTAAATTATGCATGATTGATATGTAATGTTTTTGGCCGCCGAAATTTAGCTGTTGCCTGCAAACAATTTTATTTTTCTCATGAATTTGTCTGCGAACAATTTTAATCTCTTTCACTTTTGTCTAGTTTCTCACAATTGCAGGTTTGCAAAATCGTCTAACTTCTTTTTAAGTGCCTCAGTCTAATTTGCTTATCGTCCAATTTCTAAACCCCGTACAAAGTGATAGTCTTCGCTACTATTAACAAAACAATTATGCAAATAAGCTTCCTCAACCAATTTGGAACAACTTCCAAGACGGATTAAATCTCCGCTTAAACTTAATATCGCGCGTTAATTGTCCCAAATTAGCCAAAATGGCAATCCTTAAACCCTCATAATTTATGAAAAATGATCACAGGTGGAATATCTTTTCAAACTTGAACTCAGGACAACAATACCTGTCGGCTGATATAAAAAGTTCCGTCAAAAATGCTTAGTTAAAAAGTCGAAATTTGTCTGAAGAAAAAAAAACCACCACGAGCTCAAGCACAATTATTCCGTTACTTTTGTTACGAAGTTGAAACAATAAAAAATGATTCGATTGTTTTCCAAATTGACTGAGATATTTCATAGTTGATCGAATTGTTTTGAACCATTCTAGTCATTTTTCATATTTTCAAGATTTTATTACACTTGCAATTAGCAATGGCGGTATTAATTGAGGCGAACATAACATAATATAATGTAATCATGGAAAAAACACTTGGTAAATCTAGTTTCCGCGTTTTTTTGATAAATTACTGAAAAACCCAAAATAACTTTCGAGAAAAAGGAAAAAAGAGAAAAAAAGCTTGACCGAAACGTTACTTTCAAACTTCAGCTTCTTGATAAAGGTTACCTCTTGATCATTGGTATAAAGGATGCTTTCAAAAAAACTCTTGTGATTCATTAGAAAGTATATGGAAAGTCAAAACGAGATGGTCAACAAATACAATTTGATTGTTTCGAAAAGACCTTTGTATTCAATTGATTTCTCTTGTTGACTTTGAATTTTTTTAAGATATTTTTTTCTCAAAAATAACAGATATATTTTTATCCTTAGTCACCAATTTTCCCAAAACTTTCTTGGCATTTTTCATTATATGTTCGAATTAATTATTTCAAACTCGACTAAAAAGATATAATCAAGCGATCAGGTGTCATCAGCAAATTAAACTATCATGTTTTTTATCATATAAACACGTTTGGCTCAACAAATTTTAATTTTACATGTTTTTTGATAATTCACTCAACAATCTGAAACAAAACTCTCCAAAAAATGCAAAATATTGACAAAAATTTAGTTTCAAAACTGAGCATCTTATTAAAAATCATTTTCAGCAACGTTCAAAGATATCGCAAAAAATGACGCTTTTAAAAATGCTGATCTGCTTGTTTAGAAATTACATGAAAAGTCACAGCATACCCATGCAAAACGCTCAAAAGAACTTATCCGAGTTTAATCAGTGTATAGCAAAAAAACTGGCTAGTTTCAAAACCGGTTAGCCCAATAAATGGTCAGATATCTACATTAGGCGGTTAACCGGTTGAATGTCAGATTTTCGAATTTCAGTTTTGTCTTCTTTTGGTGCTACTTCAAATCGTGAACGGAAATGGAGCTCCCTGGAGTTTTTGATTTCAGGGGTTCCAAACAATCGACCTTCACAGCAATGTGCTGAAAAAAGGTTACAATCTACTTCAAAGATTTATCTTCAGCTGTTGTGTTTGCTTTTTGAGATTTTCTTGAGCAATGACATAATTGATCGAATGTTTGCAGGTACTCATTTATTATTTAAAAATCTAACGATAATGGCTGAAACAATATGACTGAAATTATTAATTAAACATTAAACTTTCGGAAGCCATGCACAGCACAATTGTTGCATTAGCAGATTTAACTGAAAAACTGAGGTTAGTGCTATTTTTTTAATGAAAGTTTCAGGTTATGGCTTAGTTTCAACGTTTTTAACCTAAACTTGTTGTTGCAAAAGAAACATCGAAATTTGTTTTTTTTTTCAGAAAAATTCACAATCTTTGTGATGAAATTTTTAGAAGATAAAATTACTAATTTTTTTTGAATACCACTATTTTGAGCGTCTGATAATTGTACTCATTTCTGTAAAAAAAATAAATAAACTACATTGCGGTTCTTTTTGAAAAATCAGTTTAAAGAATTTGATACGGTATAGAGAATGCATTTCGTATAACAAACTTAAAACCTTGGAATTATTGCCGGTGGGATTTGAAAATAATTTTTTTAGTGAAACTTCATTTTTTTCCTTATTTAAAAACCGATTAATTTATTCATGATTTCGTTTGGTAAATTACTTTTTTGAATTATAAATAAAGTTGAACTCTTCGTTTTAATGCTGCTGGAAATTTTGACGTTTGTGAAAAAAAATGAGCCCCCAAATCTAGATATTGTTTTTTTTTTATTTGAATTTTGTTGATATTTTCCCAGTACATACGTCAAAATTTTTGAAAAAAAGGGAGAACATCAGAGATTTTTCTCGGTGTTTGTTTTTGACTCAATTAAACGTAGTATGCTGACCTCAAATGGGTAATACTTGGTAAACCTGTAGATTCTGCTGTACCTTCTCCGTGTTTTTCAAACTCTGATTAATTTGGAGATTTTTATTCTTTTTTTCTGCCTTCAAATTCTGTTTAATGATTTTAATGATGCAACTGATTAGTGTGGTCATGATAAAGTTTGATGAAGTTTCAACTTGTTTTAGTTTTTTAGAAATTGAAAATTTCTAAAGAAATTAAGATGAAATGAACGGCGCACAGACGATTCGACCAAAGACAATTCGGCCAAGTTGAAATTCAGACAATTCAGCCAGAAATATACAGACAATTCAGCCTGAGACAATTCGGTCAGTTTTACAAAACGCTAGATTCGAAAGAAAAAAAATCGGAATTGGAGATATTTCTCGGTTTAAGGTCGCCGTTGGGCGGCGATCACTATTATTGGCTGAATTGTCTGCATCTTTTTGGCTGAATTGTCTGAATTTCAAATCGGCTGAATTGTCTGGACGCGGAAATGAACATTTTCGTAGCTACTTGTTAAACTAATTTATTGTTATTAAAACCATTTTTACTTCTGTTGTATGTCTTCTCCAGATTTCGTTGCATTTTGTATAATTTGGTGTTTATGTTTTTCAGGAGAATTAAAACCTTTCTTTCTTTAAACGGGAAATGGAGGAGAGTTTTCCCAAGTGATGAAAAATTTAGTTTTGCATGTTCCTCGATCTGTGACTTATTATGGTTTTTACTTGAGTTTACTTTCATTCTGCAAACAAAGGGCGAATGAGACACCTTTATTAAATTCTGTGTAATTAATTGTTGATAAAAAAAATCACTGTAAATAAATAAAAACTTTTCAAGCAGCGTAAGGGAATCTCCAGAAAGCAGAATAAACTGAAAATTGAGTTTGCCTTCATGATAATCCAAAGCTCAAGATTTGTTCAATTGATCCTTGAATTGATAATTTCATCATTCAAACTGTGAAAATTCAAAATAAAAAAGAAAGTGAATTTGAATAAATTTGAGAATGGAAATTAGTAGAAAATCATGCTTTGATTTTATCGCAAGATTTTTTTGCTTCAGTATTTACTACTGCCTTCTTGGCTTTCAATCAAATCATAGTTACAGCGAAAGGATATCGAGAAAAAGAGATTTATGGAAATTCGGACAGTTGATATACCCCATCTACAAGGCCTACAGCTTTTTCACTTTCGATAACATATTCGGTGAGAATTCTTTGAGTTTTATTCCTTAAGATTTGGCCAATACTGAACCAATAGAAAAATGTTGCCCACAGCGCAATAGTGTTTCAGCTCAACTGATTATTCATATGTTGGTGAAGAAAAATTTAAGGCTTTGCACTTAAGAAAAATCAGTAAGAAAGCACACTAGCTTGCTTTTTAAGAACTAATTTTTTCACCTGAAAAATATGTCAAAAATATAAGTTCAGTCCCTGTTTAAAACAGCGCAAAATGTTTTTTGTTATAGAAGCTTGCTTCGGAAGTTGGAATATTTAGCAAGTTACCTTATGATTTGGACTTTAAGAGGTATTCGGAAGATTTGGCTTTTTGTAAGTACAAAAGTAACGGATTATTTTTGCTCGGGTTGAATTTTTCTTTTCTTCAGAGAAATGTTGACTTTTGAACTCGCGATTTTTGTTGGAAATTTTTATATCATTCAGTAGCTATTGGTGTTCTGAGCTTGAATTTGAAAAGATATTTTGCATGTGAACATTTTTTGCAAAGTTATGGGGCTTAAAAAAGATTGCTTTTTGGCCATTTTTGGACAATTAACGCGCAATATAACTTGGGCTATTAACGCGTAAGCGGAGACGTAATCAGTTTAGAAATTGTCCCAAATTGGTTTTAGGAAGCTTATTCGCCATTATTGATTTGTCACAAGCAGCAAAATCTATTGTTTTGTACTTCATATGGCGTGTGGGGGGATGATTTTCATAGAATTTTTAAAAGTTTTATATTATTTCAGTTTTTTTTTACGTTGTTTATGTTTTTACTGCTCCAAAAACCTTCAAGGCAGTCGGAACATTCAGGGTTTCGCCCTGATACGAGCATTCTTGTTTATTTTTCTGTCATATGATACAACATTGAAGCACAATATTTGGAAAAACAATTCAAAGTAAATTTAAGCAACAAGCAGGTAATCAAACTATGAGTTTTTTAATTAGTAGCTAGAAATCAATTTAATGCCTTTTAAGGTTTATGGAGCAGTAATAACAAAAAAAATTGAACTAAATAAAAATAAAATGAATTTTTTTTTCTAAAAGATGAAATTTTTTAGGAAAATCATCCCCCCACACGCCATATACAGTACAAAAGCATATATTTTGCTCCTTATAACAAATCAATTATGGCAAATAAGCTTCTTTCAACCAATTTGGAACGATCTCTAGGACGGGTTAAATCTCCCCTTATGCGTTATTAGCGCGAAATATATCGCGCGTTAACTGTCCCAAATTGGCTAAAATAGCAATCTTTTTTAAGCCCCCATAACTTTGCAAAAAATGTTCACATGTGAAATATATTTTCAAGTTCAAGCTTAGGACAAAAATAGCTTTTGAATGATATAAAAAAAAATCCGTCAAAAATGGCTAGTTAAAAAGACGAAATTTGTTTGCAGAAAAAAAACCCACCCCAGCACAAATATTCCGTTACTTTCGTATCGAAAGTGGGAACAATAACTGGCGGAATTTATGTACATTCAGTTAATTTTATTTTCAATCTTTTAATTGCCATGACTTTGGTTTAGATTGCTGCAAATACCAAATGCGTATGTATTGGCGACAGGGCATGAAAAAGGGTCTGTCTCCAGAGAACTACATAAAGAAATTGACGGATATGACAGAAAAAGGCAAACAGCTCAACTGGATCAAGGTAATATTGCAAAATTTTGCAAATTTTTGTCTATATGAAAATTATCGGCCCCCTAAGGCCCGAAAAAAATGGCATGGGTTTTATAATCTTTATATTTCCAGGGGGGAACTTAAGAGCCTATTCAGAGAGAGAGAGAGAGAGAGAGAGAAACCTTGTTTTTATAATTTTAATTTGATAATCGGTCAAAAAAAGCAGTGTTGGAATAAAAAGGTCAATTTTTCGTTTTTTTTAAACTAAAAGTTTTCTACATCTGTATGTATAGTAAAATCCTTGCTGGGAGTTCATGGTTTGCGTTTCAGTTCTTTTTTTTCGCATAATATCCCGAATTCACTTTCATACAAGAAAAAAGCCTATCATACATTTATGGAGTCTATGGAAAAACGCCTGACATACAATTTTCATAGAATAAAGTTGCATGACAAGCTTTTATTCAACCGATTGTTTTTTTTTCGAAAGTTATCTCAAATTGGATTAAAACTCAAACACCACCAATTGGTGGCAGCTTTGATTACATGAAAGCAACTTTGGCATCAAAAAAGTCTTTTAACGAAAAAACTTGTCCTGCAATTTCATATATAAAAATTGCCTGATATGCAATTTTCCATAAAAAACAAATAAGAGGGGAAAATTTTTAAGTTTTTTTTTAGTTGCAAACTTGCTTCTGTGCTCGAATATGCTTTTTCCGATGCATACAATTCTGTGTAAAAATGTTAACATTAATTTTCATGACAAAAACACCAAATGCAGTTTATCTGCATGGTAACTTCCAGTTACACACTGGGTTTTCTTATGACAGAAAAACCTTGGTTATTGTATTTTGAATGAAACACAAAACCTTATAACAAAAAGGTTTTGCTTTTCAGTTATGGAAAGAAAAACAGCTTGTCATAAAACGTGATAGTGTCTAAGCATTGCTAATCATACATTGTAAAAAACAAAAAGTTGCTTCTGCTATTTTTATAACATTTTTGAGATAAAACTTATGGCAAAAAAACATTCTCCTTGGATAAGCAGCGAGATAAGAGAGTGGTGGCGGTTAAGAAAACTTTTCAAAATTATTTTCCTGGATAAGCAATGAGATAAAGTAGAGGTGCTTAAGAGAACTTTCCGAACTTATCTTCTTAGATAAGCAGCGATATAAGGGAGTGGCGGTTGAGACAATTTTTCATACTTAATACCTTTCCATACTTTTCATTCTTGGATAATCATTGAGATATTCAAGTGGCACTTAAGAAAACTTTGCGATCTTATCTTCTTGGATAAGCAGCGAGATAAGGTAGTGGCGCTAATAAAAAACTTTCCAAACTTATCTTCTTGGATAAGCAGCGAGATATGGGAGTGGCACTTAGGAAAACTTCCCGAACTTATCTTCTTGGATAAGCAGTGAGATAAGGTTGTGGTGCTTAAGAAACCTTTCCGAACTTATCTTCTTGGATAAAAAGCGAGATAAAGGAGTTGCGCTTAATAAAATCTTTCGTACTCAATATTCTTGTATGAGCAGCGAGATAGAGGAAATACGCTTAAGATTTTTTCGAACTTGTCTTCCTAGATAAGCAGCGAAATATAAGACTGGCACTCAATCAAACTTTTCGAACTTATCTTGTTCGACAAGCAGTGAGATAGAGGAGTGGCGGTTAAGAAAACTTTTTGACCTAATATTCTTGAATGAGCAGCGAGATAGAGGAAATACGCTTAAGATTTTTTCGAACTTGTTTTCCTAGATAAGCAGCGAATTAAAGACTGGCACTCAATCAAACTTTTCAATCAGAGGAGTGGCGCTCACGAAAAATTTCCGATTTTAACTTCTTGAAAAGTACGCGCGGTAAGGGAGTGGAGCTAAAAAATATTTTTTCGAAATTATCACCTTGGATAAGCAGCAAGATAAGGTAGTGGCTTTTAAGAAATTTTATTTTGAATTGATCTTCTTGGATATGCAACGAGGTAAAGGCGTGGTGGTTAAGAAAAGCTTTCGATTTCATTTTCTTGGATAAGCAGCGAGTTAACAGAGTGGTGCTTAAGAAAACTTGTCAAATTTTCTTCTTCTATAAGCAGCAAGATAAAGGAGTGGCGGTTAAGAAAACTTTTAGAACTTATATTCTTGGATAATCAGCGAGATAAAGGAGTGGCGGTTAGAAAAATTCTTCGAACTTATTTTCATGGATAAGCAACGAGATAAATGAAAGGCGGTTGAGAAAATATTTTGAACTCACTTTCTTGGACAAGCAGCGAGATAAGGAATGGCGGTTAAGGAAACTTTTCGAACTATTTTCTTGGAAAAGCAACGAGATGAGGGAGTGGTTTTATCGAAAACTTTCCGAACTTATCTTCCTAGACAAGCAGCGAGATAAGGGACTGGAGCTCAGTCAAACTTTTCGAATTTATTTTCTTGGATAAGCAGCGAAATAAATGAGTGGCGGTTGAGGAAATTTTCCGAACTCACTTTCTTGGATAAGCAGCGAGATAAGGAATGGCGGTTAAGGAAATTTTTTGAACTAATTCTTGGATAAGCAACGAGATAAGGGAGTGGCTTATCGAAAACTTTCCGAACCTATCTTCCTAGACAAGCAGCGAGATAAAGGACTGGAGCTCAATCAAACTTTTCGAACTTATTTTCTTAGATAAGCAGCGGAATAAGGGAATGGCGATTAAGAAAACTTTCCGTATCTTATATTCTTGGATAAGCAGCAAGATAAGGGATGCCGCTTTAGAAAACTTTCAAAACTTATCTTCTAGGACAAGCAGCGAGATAAGAGTGTGGTGGTTAAGAAACATTTCGAACTCATTTTCTAAAATAAGCCGCAAGATAAGGGAGTGGCGCTGCAGAAAATTTTCCGAACTTATTTTTTTGGATAAACAGCGAGATAAAAAGAGTTGCGCTTAATAAAATCTTTCGAACTCAGTATTCTTGGATAAACAACAAAATAAGGAAATAAGGGAGTGGCAGTTAAGAAAACTTTTCGAACTAATAATCTTGAATGAGCAGCGAGATAGAGGAAAGACGCTTAAGATTTTTTTGAACTTGTCTTCCTAGATAAGGAGCGAAATAAAGACTGGCACTCAATCAAACTTTTCAATCAGAGGAGTGACGCTCAAGAAAATTAAGCGCGGTAGGGGAGTGGAGCTAGAGAATATTATTTTCGAAAATATCAACTTGGATAAGCAGCAACATGAGGCAGTGGCATTTAAGAAACTTTATTTCGATTGATCTTCTTGGATAATCAGCGAAATAAAGTAGTGGCGGCTTAGAAAACTTTTCGAACTAATATTCTTGAATGAGCAGCGAGATAGAGGAAAGTCGCTTAAGATTTTTTTTCGAATTTTTCTTCCGAGATAAGCAGCGAAAAAAAAGACTGGCACTCAATCAAACTTTCCGAACTTATCTTCTTGGATAAACAGCGAGATAAGAAAGTGGCTCTTCAGAAAACTTTGGATAAGCAGCGAGATAAGGGAGTGGCGGTTAAGGAAACTTTTCGAATTGATTTTCTTGGATAAGCTGCCAGATCAGGGAGCAGCGCTGTAAAAATTTTTCCGAATTTATTTTCATGGATAAACAGCGAGATAAGGGGTGGCGATAGGGAAAAATTTTGAAAAGATTTCTTGGATATGCTGCGAGATAAGGGAATGCGCTTATTAAAATTTTTCGAACTAATCTTCTTAGACAAGCAGTGAGATAAATGAAAAGGCGGTTTAAAAAACTTTTTGAACTTATTTTCACGGATAAGCAGCAAGATAAGAGAGTGGCGCCCAGTCAAACTTTTCGAACTTATCTTCTTGGATAAACAGCGAGATAATGGAATGGCGGTTAGGAAAACTTTCCGAACTTAGATTCTTGGATAAGCTGCAAGATAAGGGAGCGGGAGCGGCGCTTTAGAAAATTTTCCGAACTTACCTTCTCGGATAAGCAACAAGATAAGGGAGTGGTGGTTAAGAAAAGCTTTTGAACTCATTTTCTACTATAAGCATCAAGTTAAGGGAATGAGCTTTAAAAAATTTCGAACTAATCTTCTTAGACAAGCAGTGAGATAAAGGAAAGGTGGTTAACAAAACTTTTTGAACTTATTTTCATGGATAAGCAGCAAGATAAGGGAGTGGCGCTCAGTCAAAATTTTCGAACTTATCTTCTTGGATAAGCAGCGGGATATTGGAATGGCGGTTAGGAAAACTTTCCGGACTTAGATTCTTGGATAAGCCAGAAGATAAGGGAGCGGCGCTTTAGAAAATTTTCAGATCTTATCTTCAAGGACAAGCAGCGAGATAAGAGGGTCGTGGTTAAGAAAACGTTTCGAACTCATTTTCTAGAATAAGCAGCAAGATAAGGGAGTGGCACTTTAGAATTTTTTCCGAACTTATTTTCTTGGATAAGCAACGAGATAAGGGAGTGTTGTTTAAGAAAAGCTTTTGAACTCATTTTCTTGGATAAGCATCAAGTTAAGGGAGTGGTGCTTGAGAAAGTTTGTAGAACTTATTTTCGTGGACAAGCAACGAGATAAGAGGTTTGCTTAAATTTTTTTCCGAATTTATCTTCATGGATAAGCAGCGAGATAAGGGAGTGGCGGTTAAGGAATTTTTTCGAACTCTTTTTCTTGGATAAGCAACGAGATAAGGGAGTGTTGTTTAAGAAAAGCTTTTGAACTCATTTTCTTGGATAAGCATCAAGTTAAGGGAGTGGTGCTTGAGAAAGTTTGTAGAACTTATTTTCGTGGACAAGCAACGAGATAAGAGGTTTGCTTAAATTTTTTTCCGAATTTATCTTCATGGATAAGCAGCGAGATAAGGGAGTGGCGGTTAAGGAATTTTTTCGAACTCTTTTTCTTGAATAAGCTGCGAGATAAGGGAGCGGCGCTTTAGAGATTTTTCCGAACTTATCTTCATGGTTAAACAGCGAGATAAGGGAAGGGTGGTAGGGAAAGTTTTTGAAATGATTTCTTAGATAAGCTGCGAGATAAGGAAGGGAATGGCACTTAATGAAACTTTTCGAACTTATTTTCTTGGACAAACAGTGAGACGAGGGAGTGGCTCTTAAGAAAGTTTTCCGAATTTATATTCTTGAAAAACACACGCTATAAGGGAGTGAAGCATAAGAAAAAATTTCGAAGTAATCACCTTCGATAAGCAGCGAGAATAGCCAGTGACACTTAGGATTTTGTTTTAAATTTATCTTCTTGGCTAAGCAACAAGTTGAGAGAGTGATGGTTTAAAAAGCTTTCGAACTCTTTTTCTGGGATAAGCAGCGAGTTAACGGACTGGTGCCTAATGAAACTTGTAGAATTTATTTTCATGGATAAGCACCGAGATAAGATAGTGACGCTTCAGAAATTTTCCCGAATTAATCTTCATAGACAAGCAGCAAGATAAGGGTGTGGCGTTAAGGAAACTTTTCGAACTGATTTTCTAAAATAAGCTACGAGATAAGGGAGTGGCACTTTACAAAACTTTCGGAACGTATCTTCTTGGACAAGCAGCGAGATAAGAGAGTGGCGGTTAGGAAAACTTTTCAAAGTTATTTTCTTGGATAAGCAGTGAGATATCAGAGTGGCGCTCAAGAAAACTTTCCAAACTTATCTTTTTGGATAAGCAGCGAGATAAGGTGATGGCGCTTAAGAAAACTTTTCGAACTTAACTTCTTGGATAAGCAGCGAGATAAGGTAGTGGC
Source organism: Symsagittifera roscoffensis (assembly GCF_963678635.1). NCBI lineage: Eukaryota > Metazoa > Xenacoelomorpha > Acoela > Convolutidae > Symsagittifera > Symsagittifera roscoffensis. The sequence continues at coordinate 4,910,152 of NC_087068.1, read as the reverse complement.
GCTTAAGAAAACTTTTCGAACTTTTCGAAATCACTAGTTCTCCAGTTCTGCTCCTTTTTTGAAACTCTCTCTATTCTGTAGGCGGATTTCAACGAGACTTCTTGCCTGAATGTCATCAGCCAAGTGGGGTTTGGGCAAGGCGCTCTACGAATTGAGGGCAACTTCAGAAGATCCTTAGACTACCTTCTGGTGCTGCAGGAGAGCAAAGAAATGCATAAGTTCTCAAGCGGAGATATAAAACAAGTCCTAACTTTTTACTGGTTCAAGCTCAACGTCATTTGTATGGCAAAGCCCTGGATGTGTTACAGCTAGAAAACAAAACAAATTTTTTATATTCAGTTCTTTTTCTCAACACACACTTTTTATGGCTTTTCTGAGTTTTTTTAGCCCAGTAAAAAAAATAACTTAATGGTATTTTCTGCAGTTATCATTATGATTGAATGAAAATTCTAAATGAAAAAAATAAATGATAAAATTATACAATATAATGGCAACAATCTTTTCACAAGCCATAACCGTGTTTGATAATAAATCATTCCGTTTAGCATGGTGTTTAAAAATCAAATTATAGAAATTCAGCATTAAAACAGAAGGTACCAAACACTTTGATATTGCATAATTAAAAGTGTTTACTCTTACAAAAAACAAGGGGGTTGCAACCCGGTTACTAGATTTTCCCGTGCTTTTTTTTCACAGAATTCGCATATCCCTGATTTTTATTCATTGTTAATAGATTTTGTACATTTTTGTTTACCTTGTAATGTTCAGGTGACCTTGAATGATTTCGTACCAGAACTTTACCGATAGAACACTATAATGCGTTGCTATATGGTTGTTTCTTAATCGGGCCTATAAAGCTATATCATCAATTTTGACAATCCGTTCGATTTCGAATCAAAGAAAGTTTCGAATTCAGTGCATATGGCAAAAAGTAAAACCCATACTTAAGTTCAGCGGGTCCTGCCTGGAATTGTTTTTTTCTCTAAACTGAAAATACTATGCTTTTTCTGTTTCTAGTTTGCTTATTTTGTCTTTTATTTCTTGTAGCACAGAAGCTTTTCGGAGTGCTAGCATTCTTCTAATATTGAGAAGCCATTAGAAAAACCTCAAATGTGGAGATCATTGACTTGAAAAAAACATCTTCCTTACTGTTTTTCGTCAAGCGTTTTTCTGAAGTTTTAGTAAAGAATTTTTTTTCAAAATATAAAAAGTTGTTTGCCATGTTGATTCACTTGAAATTATTTTTTTCATAAATCAAGGTTTTCTTCAAACAAAATAGATTCTTTCAGCATGTGTGCATTCCTAGCGCCCATTCACAATGATTTTAACTCGTTGATAGAAATTGCAGATGCGTGAGAAGGCTTTATATAGGTGCTTTTTGTGTATCGGCTCGAAAAATGTCAGCTTATTAACTGTTCTTCAATTTTCTTCCCATACTACAATCTCATTCAACTGGTTTGGCCTGCGTTTAAACTTTATGCAAAATGAATTCAGAAAAACTTGAAAACTTTGATATATCCAGTCTTTTTTGACATTATTTTTTTTTCGAAGTTTTTGACTGTCTTTTATGGCGATTAATTTACCACGATTAGCTTACCACTATATTTGTTTTGGATCGCAGGTCGAGCAAGTTTCCAATTTAACTGTCAATCAGCTTATAATTTTAGATGCAGGGAACATGTTTGCCTACAAATAAATTCAACCATAGCTATTTTATCTAAAATGTCTTCTAAAAAATTGAAAACAAAAAGTTTTAAATTATTCATGTCGTAATCCCGTACTTTTCTAGTACCTGATTGATTAAACAGACTTGAAATTAGCATCACAAACAATGTGCTCATTTTTCAAGGGTACATCTTCAAACAAAGGTATAGAAAGCCACGTTTTAAAATTATCCGTTTTTAAATTACACGTTTTAAAATAAATAATGATTTTTATTCTTGCTTTCTTTTGCTGAAAATTTTAACTAGTCTGTGGTGCAGCACTGTTTTTGCCTCCACTGGTGAATACTTTTTTTGCTCGCAATTAGTTTTCGAGTTGCCAAAAATTTTTCCTGCGAGCTGATTCGAAATTCAGATGCATGCATTTTGTCAAGTTATAATAATGTATTTTTTATGATCATCTTGTATCCATCCTGCTGAAATTTTTTGCGGTATTTCAAATAAATATTTGAACGATACGCATTTTTGAATGACAGTTTTTTTGTAACACTTTGTTTGACCGATATAAAAGTTTTAAAAATCGAATTTTTAAGCCCTTACCCAGTAAATTTACCAAAACAGATCTAAAAAAATCTTTTTCAGATCTAAAGTTAAGATCTGAAATAAGTTGTGAAATGTTTAAACAACGCTTGGATACTTTGAGGGTTGATTAATTCACATCTAAATTCACATCTAATTTCTGAAATTTTGTTTTTCTTGGCTATCTCAGATCTGAAAAAATCTATTGAGGAAAATGTTTTTTACCGCTAGTTAATCTTAACATAATTGTGTATTGTAGAAAAATCAAAAAGAAATTAAATCTTTTGCTCGAAGTTCATAAACTATAATTTAACAAAGGTTTTCTCAGATCTGATTTCAGATGTGAAAATTTCTTTTTTAAAGTTATTTCAGATCTGAAGTTTTCCATTTCAGATTCAAATTTCAGATCCGAAAATTGTAAGTTCCTATCGAGACTTGAAATAAAGAATTTCAGATCAACTTAGGTAGGAAATAAAAAACTTCAGATCTTGCACAGAAAATCCCCTGGATACGGGAGGCAAAACGGTAATGAGTTTTTTGTTAAGACCCGCACTCCTTAATAGGGGTAGGATGATGTAGGTCAATACATCATGCTGTAGGTCAGACATTTAATTTCGCAATACATCAGAGAAATTTCGTAAAGGTAAATTTGGCGCCGCATTAAGATCATTTGAGCTGTGATTAAAACTGCAAAAAATGTCAAAACTTTTTTTGAGTATAGGTATCGAGAAAAATTGGTTTGAACTTTTTTTTTTTCAGACAAACTTTCAAGACTTTTTTCCATCTGGGGTTTCCAAAAAAATAATTGAGTATTATCATCCAATTCTAATGGGTAATCAAATAACTCAGCCTTTTTATCTTGAGCAGATTAAAGTTAGTAAATTAAAAATCCATCTTAGGATACTAACTTATGCTCAATTAATGATAGCTATTTGGTTGCTATGTTATGTTTTTTTTTTACAAATATTGGAATATAAATGAATACAATAAGCAGGGGCGGATCCAGGATTTTCTCGAGGGGGCGGATTTTCAAAAAATTTTCAAAAATTTTGTCAACTTTTTTTGAGGTCGACTGAATTGATTTTTTGAGCTCTCCCTAAGCACAATGTTGTTCCTGTTTTGCCCAAATTTTCAGCGCCGCAGGCAAAAATTTGAAAAAAAAGGTCCAAAAAAGGCGTTTTTAGGCACTTTTTGAAAAATTTTGACCAAAAAATCGCGTTTTTATTGGCGCCCGCTCCCCCCTCAAAATTAGTATATATGGGCGCCAAAGGCGCCTTTAGAAAAACTTTAGGGTCGGTCGGCCAAAAATGGATTTCTTAAAAAGTGTCAAAGGGGGGTAGAATCCCTTAGGGGGAAAAAGGCGTCCGCCAAACCCCCCCCCCCCCCCCCACCCAAATGCCCCCGCCCCTGGCAATAAGTGTTTATTGTATTCAGTTGAAGCTAAAATGTTTTTCTGATGTTTTTTTTCTGGCTTTCCAATAGTAATTTACCTGCTTGTGTTCTTTGAGATGGGTTTCCTATCACCTTGGGTTAAAACAAGCTGATTATGTCATAAAATCATTCAAACCATAAAAGTCCATCTCAAAGTGTGTTCTACTTGAGTACATTTTTTCTTAAATGCATATCAATTCAAAGTAAATCAATTGAATGTCAATTTAAAATTTTTTTTGAAAATTATTGGCATCTTTTCCAGTTCTCTCTAAAATTTTCTGCTTGCTGTTTTCTTTTGTGTGAACATTGAATTTTTTTCGTTTTTTTTAGATATTGAACAGAAGCGTTTTCAAAGGAAATACTTAAACAAACATAACTCTAGGAAGAGTAAAGAGCACTTTGTACACGGTTGTCTTCTATGAGTTGTTTTGATTGTCACATCCGTCACAATTGTTACACCAGCTATATTTGGTGGTTGTCGCATCAGCTACTGTGGTTGTCGCAACAGCTTCGATTGTCACATCCGTCACAATTCTTACACCAGCTATGGTTGGTGGTTGTCGCATCAGCTACTGTTATCGCATCAGCTTCAGTTGTCACATCTGCGACAGTTGTCGCATCAGCTACTGTTGTCGCATCAGCTTCGATTGTCATATCCGTCACAATTGTTGCAATAGCTATGGTTGTCGCATCAGCTACTGTTGTCGTATCAGCTTCGTTAGTGCATCTGCCACACTTTTCGCATCAGCTACGGGTTGTCGGATCAGTTACGATTAACGTTTCAGTTTTGACTGTCTTTTTGTTTTTTATCGACCCGGATCGGGATCCGCAACTAATTTTTCAACTTTGCGGGTCGCAGAAATGTTCACCCCTCGACCGAAAATCCATAATCTGGACGGAGTTTTAAGTCGTGGTCAAACTCAAGAAATACCGACCGTATCTCGGTCGCGATGGTCAAAAAATTAATCGCAGCGGTCAAAATTTAATCCTGGTCCAGAAGCGTTTTCAAAGGAAAGTAAATATTGAAACAAACATAGCTCTAGGAAGAGTGAAGAGCACTTTATACATGGTTGTTTTCTAGGAGTTGTTTTGATTGTCACATCCGTCACAATTGTTACACCAGCTATGGTTGCTGGTTGTCGCATCAGCTACTGTGGTTGTCGCAACAGCTTCGATTGTCACATCCGTCACAATTGTTACACCAGCTATGGTTGGTGGTTGTCGCATCAGCTACTGTTATCGCATCAGCTTCAGTTGTCACATCTGCGACAGTTGTCGCATCAGCTACTGTTGTCGCATCGGCTTTGCTTGTCACATATGTCACAATTATTGCACCAGCTTCGGTTAGCGCATCTGCCACATTTTTTGCATCAGCTACGTGTTGTCGGATCAGTTACGGTTTACGTTTCAGGTTTGACTGTCATTTTGTTTTTTTTTGTCGACCCGGATCGTGATCCGCAACTAACTTTTCAACTTTGCGGGTCGCTGAAATGTTAACCCCTCGACAGAAAGTCCATAATCTGGACAGAGTTTTAAGTCGTGGTCAAACTCTGGAAATACCGTATCTCGGTCGCGATGGTCAAAAATTTAATCGCAGTGGTCAAAATTTAATCCTGTTGGTCAAAAAATTAGTCAATGTGATCAAAAATTTAGTGGGATAGTCATAAAATTAGTCGCTTTGGTCAAAAAATTGGTCGCGGCGGTCGGAAACGTAAGCGCGGCTGTCAGAAAGCTAGTCCCAGCGGTCGAAAATTATTAGTGGTGCTCGAAAAGTTAGCCACGATGGTAGAAAATTAGTCGCGGCAGTCAAAATCTTAGTCGCGGCATTGTCTAAAGTTTGATTGCGGCATTTGCAAAATTAGTCGCGACGGTCGAACAATTAATTGCGGTGGTCGAAAAAAACTAGTCGTGGCATAAATTGGCTGAAGCGACGGCATGCAATTATTCAGTTAATGCGTTATGAAAATTACCAAAACTGGGGTTGACCTCTAGCGTTTATCTTTCAATTTCAAATTAATATTTCATGGTTTCAACATCTCACTATGGCACTGCATGAGACCAGTTAGCCAAAAAAAGGCTTATGAGCCAAAATTCTTTGAAAAACTGAATGAGCCCAATTTTTCATTTTCACAGTATGTAATTGAATGAGCTCCACGGTTAAGAAGGGACCGAAGTAACCTAAATGTTAGATGCAAACTGAACTGAAATTGTCAAACATTTAGCCCGAAGGATCTACTGATATCAGGTTTTGAAAATCTACTTGGTTTCCAAAATTGTTTTTTGATGGTTATACTTTTTCAAGGAAAGCGGAGCTTTGTTTTTAATTTCAGCGATCAATTGTCTGGGTAAATTTTGGCTCATTCAGTCCCTTTTAGAAAAACTGGGCTCATTCAGCGCCATACTGAGATAATGGGATCAACATAGGGGCGCAATTTTTTTAAAAGTTACTTACTTACATAAATACTTACATGCATACAAACATACATATATACAAACACGAAAAACTCTTGGTCTTAAAAATTCCTGGATTAAATTAGTTTGAAAAATTTTTCCTAGGTCGATTGGAAATAATTTTTTTCTGCCTTAAACTTTTTTCGGCCGGGAAAACTTTTCGGTCAAATTCAGTCGAAATGTAATTCTGTGGTCAAATTTGTTCGAAATGATGTTACTTGGTTAAAAATTGTTAAAAAACAAAGACACCTTGAGTCGTGTCAGTCGAAGCATAATAAGCCTGGGTCGAGTCGGTCGAAATATCATTTGCAAACATCGACCCGAGTCGCGCCAAGTCATACAAAACCCTTTGGTCGCGCAAAATTGCAACATACCGTTTTTGAGTTGCGCAAAATTGAAAAATGTTTTTTTTTTGTGTCATTTATGTCGATACGTTGGCAAACTTATTATTACAGTCAAAACAATGCAAACTTTGAGTTGCAATGGTCGTAGCCTACCTTTTTGAGTCGCTGAGTCGCGCAAAGTCCCAAAAAAACTTCTTTTTTGTGTCGCACAAAGTCGCATACAATTTTTTTTGGTCGCGCAGTCTTTTTTAGTCAATGTACCCATTTTGAACCACAAGGGTTGCAACATACCTGATTTGGGTCGCAATGGTTGAAACATACCCATTTTGAGTCGCAATGGTTGCAACCGATCTGAACCCTGGCTGTATTGAGATTAGAAAACGTTCTTTAATATTAACGGAATCATGATTTTGAAAAGGCATTTAACTTATTTTCCCCTATTTAACTTTTCTTCGGTCTCGCCGTTTGCTGCTAACTTTATTTCGGTCACCCAATTGCGGTTATTTTTTATTTGGATCAATTTTTCGACCATGCCGCGACTATTTTTTCGACCGATGCGACTATTTTTTCGACCGATGCGACTAACTTTTTGAACGCTGCGACTAATTTTTTGACCGCCGCGACTACTTTTTCGACGGCCGCGACTGATTTTTCGACCGGCACGACTAACTTTCCTTCGGTCGCTTCGGTCGTGGCTAACTTTCCTTCGGTCGCGCCAATTGTTCCGCAAAGTCTAGAAATTCCAAACTTTGGTGGCGGCGGTTCAAAAATTTCCTGAAAAACCATAACCTTGGCTCGAAGAGTTGACTCCGAGTGTCGTGTTCAATGTCGTGCTTGAATAATCCGTTTCGATTGTCGCATGTTAGGTTAATGATTCTTGCAATGAAAATTCTTGCACGAGTATTGTCTGGGAAATTGAAAATCTAACATACAAAATAGACCCACTTCCTGATAGGGACTGAGGCGCTGACTACAAAAGACCACGATAGCCGAGAGCATGACAATGGTTAGAAGAAACTTCTAGAATGGCAACGGTGTTTTAGTTCAACTGTTGATTGATTCAAGTGTGTAGTTAGCTTATATCAGCCAGGAAAAATTATATTTTAACCAACAGTCATAATATAAATAACATATCAATTAAATTGATGGTAATGGCTGCACAAATAAATCACCTAACTCGGACAAATTTGCCTTTAGTTTTCCAGGTTGTCAAACTCCGAGGTTGCCAAATTCTTTTTCCAGGTTTCCAGGTTGCCAAATACTTAATAAAGTCAAAACTTCAGTCGCCTAATCTTAAGCCGACCCGAAGCACCCCAAATCCAGGAGCACCCCAAATCCGCTGAAATTTAGTGAATAGTAATAAATTATAAGTCAATTAACGATTATAATCAATTATAAGTCTCTATAAAATAACAAAATAATTGATTATAATCGTTTAAAAAGAATTATAAGGCTACTTTTGTATAAGCTGTAAAATTCCAATATAAGCGATTATAATCGCTATAACCGATTATTTTCAACTTGGTTTCAAAAAATTTCATCAAAAGAAAAATAATAAACTTTAAAAGATTACAAGGGATTATAATTCATTTAGTAAAATCTTTCGGTGTGCTGCTTTCACTTTTCATAATAATGTTTAACTTAGGTTGTTTATTTCGTTTTTTCGCTAAATTTCAACTTTTTCCTAATTTCAATTGCGTTTATGAAAATGTATGAAAAGTCACGTATTTTTGCTATTATATTAACTGAGTTTTTTTCGCCAAACCCGCGTTGACTTTCAGAAACATTCAAAAAAGGAGTCAACTTTTTTTTAGGTCGGCGCCAAGTTGATTTTCCGGGCCCTCCCACAACACTAAAAAGAACGTATTTCGACCAATATTTTAGCGCTGCAGGGAAACTTCTTGAAAAAAAAATAGTCAAAAATGCTACTTCAAAGTTACTACATATTGGCCGCCCCTGGATGACCCTGTTCGTTCGAGTTTTTCAGAAAGTTGCAAAAATTAGAATCATTATGTGCAAAATTTAATCAATTTTCCTGGATTTTATGTACAAAAAATAATCCATTATTTTGAAAACAAAAATGGACTATAATCAATTTTATTGGATTATAATGGATTTTTTTCGACATTTAATGACTAAAATGGATGAAAAACCCATCAATTTGCCTAAATTTACCATGATAATCGATTATATAGACAAAATTTTAGTCAACAAAAATCCATTATAACCATTTTTTGTCCATGAAACTTCGGTGCTGGGGATAAATTGATTTTTCTTGTTTTGAAATAACACTGTTAAGATCCTATTAGATAAAAATTTCTGAACCAAATTTCTTTTAGATTCGGTCAGCTAACAATGGATGTCTTACAGTAGTACCTCTGGGCACCAAGGGGGTCAAATCCAGGAGCACCCCAATTCTGAAACCGTTACAGTTTTTAATTTTATCAAACATAGCAAACAATTTGATCAAACAATTTTAAGACCAATCATTTTTTGAAATAGATGAAAATTCCGATGAACAGAATATGCACTCTTTGACTTGATATTCCGAACTTCGGACCAATTTCGAGTTTCAAAAAATTAGTGAAGGAGTTTAATTTTAAAATCGAAACCTTAACGATGCTGCCCGAGCTCAAAAAAAATAATTGTATAAATGTTTTAAATTTTATTGCGTGTAAACATGGGGCTTGAGAATTGCAAAATTATCTAAATTGAGATCATTAAGGTAAACTGTTTTCTTGCTTTTTTCCACTTTCAACCCGGCACGGATATTTTCAAGTAATTGTCAAAAGATCCATGATAAATACCATCTCTTGATTACCAAAGTGGGACAAAGAGAAAAATATACAAACTTTGATATGGATTCTACTATAGACATCCCACTGTTCGTCTATTCGAGCAGAATGAAAGAGACTCAAGGGGAAATGCAACGCATTTGTGAGAAAGCAAACATGAACTTCCGGAAAAACTTTTTCACAATCAGAGCATCACACGGCTGGACTCAATTTACTACAAAAAAACGTGTTCACAGTATGACAATCAACGAACTGAAAAGGAGATTGAACAAGTATTGGAAAGCTACAAAAGACACTAGGAAAAGACTGTAAGAGACAATGGTTAACAGTCATTATATACTCGACTTGACTAGGTTTGACTTGAAATTGGTTTCCCAGCCTTTTTATTTTGTTCATATTTTTCTGAAATGTATGTATGCACTCCCCTTGATAGAATTTAGGAAAAAATTTAGGAGAAAACTAAAACGAGTAAAATTGAGTCCTTTTTTTCATGAACTCACTTTTTAGAGAAAAATCTTCCCGTGTCTTTGTCTTCCTAATTCAATTGTTTGACCTTTTTGCCAGTCAAGTAGAGTACGATGCAAAATAACAATATAGTTACTACTATTTCTACTTGGCGTTTTTTAAAGGTTCCTTATCCACTTGGGAAAGGACCAACGTATGAGCTAATCAGCTCTTCATGTAGAGTTGCTGTTACGCCCCTGCGATTTTGTACATGCAAATTTTTAACCGTTTTTTGGGCTGGGTATTGCTGCTTGACCCTCAAGCAGCGAGCATGGATCATGAGGGGCCTCTAACGCCCTTTTTTTTATTGAAAGGCAGAAACAGAGCGACTTTAACATCGCCGCAAAATTATACTAGCCGCACTGACTAGAAATAGATCATAATGGTTGTCTTTATTGGGATAATGCGGCACATACCTACAAAAAATGATATGAATTTTTTAAGATTTGTTCAGTTTTATATTAAAGTGTCGCTGAAAAACTCAATTTCCAGTTATTGTAAATTGATTTTAGCATCAACAACCGGATTAATTTTTTTATAAACTTTGTTTTTCATTCTCGTTTACCTTAGATTTATACAGATCAACGGCGTGTTTGTTAATTCTTTGCCAGCATTTCGCAAAAAAAACAATCATCAAGAGAAAACCCTGAATTTGCTAATGATTACAACTTAAGTTCTTTCAGAGCGGAGGAGTCCGTCTTTTCATAAAATTTATTCAAACAAATTCATAAAAAGCAAAATGTACCATTTATAGACCCATTATGGAGTTAACAGTGTTTCACACTTAGGCGCCACATTTTTTTGCGCATCATATCCTTTTACATTCTGCTTCTGTTTGTCAATTGGAAGCGGGACCAAACTAAAACTTCCATCCTAAAGTGTTTGAACAGAGGAATTAAAAAAATGCTCCCAAATTAAGAAAAAGCTCTAAGGTCACATGGCTTTTTTTGGCTGTGTTTTATAACGAGCTTCAATTGAGCTAACAAAAAGGCGGTAAATTATCGAGGAAAAAACGTTCTCCGCAAAAAGAATGAGTTATTTGTTTGAACAAAAAACAGTTCTTTGATGAAACGGATCAGATGCTGTGTGGAGTGTTCTTGGCCACCTCATAAAATATCAATTTTATGGTAAAACGAGGAGTTTGACAAAATTTAGTACAGAGATCAGGCATGTTTGTGTTAGCTTAATCAGTCTGCATGCCAATTGTTGTAACAATCGATGAATGTGATCCCAAATTACTCGTAGAAAAGTTTGTATAACGGTTTTATTAAAAAATCTGTAATTATCAAATAATTAAATTGCAAAAAAGCCTCAAGTGCTTCATCTGCTTTTTTGTCTAAACCAAATTTTGAGAAATCTTTCAATAAATTTTAAGACAACTTATAAAATATATAAAAAAGTGTTTCTGTCTCATTCCTTACCCCACATTATAAACCTTCTTTTTTGATTTTTGCTTTTTGTATTAATATTGTTCAAATTTTGATTTTAATTACAAATGTTCACAAATCTGTATCACAAACATGCCACAAATTATCAAAAAAAAATAATTGTTACTAAAACTGGCATGCGGACTAATTAAGCCATGACAAAATTACTTCGTCTTCATACTTAACAAGGTAAAACCCCTCATTACACCATGAAATTGACACTTATGTGAGGTGGGGAAAAGGAAAAACAGCCGGTTAGTTCAATATTCCAAGTTACAAAGATGTATGACAAACTTAAAAACCTTTGGGGAGTGAAAAACTCCTTAAAATTTTTGGCCTTTGTTTAAAGACCGGCTCTTTTTTCGCTGAACCCAAATCTCAAAATTTCATTTTTCCAAGCTAATCTACGTGTTATTAACTCTGCAATTTAAAGAAACACGAAGTAAGTTTCATATAACAATTCTGCTTGAATGGATTAAATTTCTCAAACCGTGAAGTTTTGATGCGTTGTAAGATAAATGCGAAAATAAATTTTAATGAGCAAGTTCAAATGTGCGAGGAAGGTGGAGAAGGGCTAAAATAATTCCTAATCATCATACCGCAGCAAGTTTTGTAAGTTACAAATTGAAGTTATAAGACATTCGTAAGGTATTGATAAAACCATATATCATCCCCTGCTTCAATTCAAGTTGCTTGACGCAATTTAAAAAAGTAACTTTTTCAAACTTTTTTTTATAAAATGGGAAGAACATTCTGTGCTATTTGCGCAGCAACCGGCTGTTCTTGTTTGTTTTTGCCATTTGATTGCAACCATTTATGGTTGGTGGTCTTTTTAATGTCTTTTATGATTGGTGGTCTTTTTAATTTCTAATCAACTCGGCCCCAATACGCTGGTCTCAAATACGCAAGTTGACTCCAGCTTGATCCAACTCAAGTTACGGTCTTGGTTAAATTACGGTCTTTATAGTGATTTGGGACACCTCATAAAATCAGTTTGATCGACCTAAAAATTTATCGACAAAATTTTCAAAGTTTTTTTGAAACTCTGCCCCCCTCCCCCTCGAGATAAATTCCTAGATCAGCGCCTGCCTGGCACCTAAGTTTTAAAAAAATTTTGTTTTCTGTGTAACTGTTGTATTAAAGCATTAATTTTAGACCGGGTTTTTCTGAAATATTTTTTTTTTTGGCTCGCAGCAAGAGTCAACTATACAACGGTCTTTTTTTGTTTGTTTGATGTTTCACATTTTGCTGTGTTAGATGATAATTGATTCTAAATCACTGCTTTTTGCACTGAAATTGGTTTTGTTCTTAAATTATTCCATTATAATCGCTTATTTTTGAAACAATAATCCACTATAATCCATTTTATCTGGCTATAACCCACTTTCTTTTAATGTATACTCATTTTTTTTTGCAAAAACTTTTAATTTTTGCAAGAAATTTTATGCCATGTCTTGTACAGTTACAACCAGCAAAAACTTAAAAATCCAAATACGCTCAACAGATCACATACTTTGCTTACGCGACCCACCTCAGTTTTTACCTCACTACGCCAGTGTTCCCCCTCCCCCCCAATTTTTCTTTCTCCATTGCAAATGTTTACGCAAAATTAGACATACTTCGATGGTTTTCACTGATAGGGTGTGAATATCTAGCTGTTAAATATTTTTTTGAACTAAACCATTGGTAAAAAAAAAGTAGCCAGCTGATGTTCAAATATAGTTAAATGATTCGGTCACATTAATCAGAGTGACAAAAATAACCTTAAAACGCAGTAGATTTAGATAGAAAGTACAATCTTTACCTCATTAATCACTCACATTTTTATTTATAGATCTGTATTTAAGTCTGGAATAAAAATTTTGTTAGGTTTTTCTATTAAGTCTCAATAGAAATTTTCAACTTATTTGAAGGTTCCATTACGAGGAATAGGAACGTTTAAAAGGCGTATTTTGTTTTTACTTCTAGCCATTTTTGAAACTTTTTAGAAATTCAAGAACTTTTTTTGGTTTTGTTTCGATAAGTTATGAACTCTACAGCGCTTATTTTTTTTAAATTAAATGAAAATTGGAGTCGACTAAGTCCTAAAGAAAAGCAATTGTACCCTAACCAACCATTTTCTTTGAACCCCGAAGTTTTACAGCTTATGTCAATTAAAAATGCTTGCGAGGTAAATCCAACAAATAGACATTGAACGAATTCAATTTTTAATACATGAGAACAGCAAGATATCTTTTTTTGTATCTTTTATAAAATGAAAAGATGCAAACCAAGGATAATCGATAATTATCTGGTTTTATTTGAAAATGACATTCAAAAATATTTGTATTTATCTGGCTCAAAATTCAGTCCAGTTTTTTGCAACACCGAGTTCCATTCTGTCGATTTTTGAAAATCCGAATCATTGCTGAAAATTCTTCAAAATTATGCAATACATGTGATTTAATATGATTATGACGAGTTCTTTGCTGTCAGAATTTGAGCTTTCGTTGATTTCATAATCAGCTGAAAAAAAAACACACCATTAGCAGCAAAATTCTTCCACCTTTTCAGGTCTTTTTTGTGGTTTTCTTCACTGTACCAGTAAAATTTCGGAGTTTCTGCTTGATCCAAAATCTTAAAACAAAGCGTTTTTTCTTTACAATTTGACTCAGAAATGAAAATTGGTGTATAAACTTTATCAATTGAACATTTTGTAAGCTTTCAGCAAATTTATTTGAACAAAAACTACTTTATAGTTCCACTTGAGTTTCTCGAAAGATCGAAACTGAACCCAACCAGAAAAAACAATGTGGTGTATCTCCTCAATTCCAATATTTGCAAATATCTTTTCAAAGATTAATCTGGAGAACTTAAAAACAGATTCTATGCTGAAAGGATCAGTTTTGAAAAACTCCAGCAAACTTAAGCTAAAGCATGACTTGAATGTAGGTTATCCTGCGCCATCTATTATCTTCCAATAGATTTTATTTCAAAAAAAGTTAAATTCTAAAAGATCATTTAGAAGAAAAATTTTATCAAGGAAGCAACTATCTTCAAATCTCAGCCAGACTTAACTTAAATAAGTTCTCTATATTTTTGATAAATTTTTCAAATAGTAGAAACAAAAAATTCCCTCAAAACAATATAATTCTTTCAGTTCGACAATTTTAAGTTCGGTTCTATCGCAGACGATTATTTCTAACTAAAATTCAAGCAAAAGCTACGGCTTTTTCAAGATCCCTGAAAAAATCAACCTTACTTCAACTAGTTTTTCGCATTTAAATCAACCTAAGTCTTTCTGGTACCTTCTTCTAATTGAACCAACTTTGAAGTTACACTTTATTGTAACTTTGAAGATGTAAACATCCATTTAACCTTGCTTTACTTTTTGAACGAGCTTTTACCAATCAAAGCAAGTAAGCCAACGTTGGTATTGATTTAAGTCATTGGTATTGATTCAAGTCAGAGTTGAAAATCATTGAAAAAGTGCACTCGAGAGCAATATCTTGGATGTGGTTACAATTATTCATATGTCACTAAAAAGAAAGCAGCTAATCTACAGCCAGTGTCGATATATATGGAGTTGCACGACATATTGCTCTTCTGGAAAATTAACTGCGGTAATTACGACATAGCAGCGGCTCAATGTGTTGGAACCGGAATTAAACAACCCGACAAGGAATTTACAACAAATTCGAAGTGCCAAAATATCGATTATACAAAAATCATGAAAATTTCCGGAAAAGAGAAGCTTTGCTGCATAACATTTTGCAAAAAAAGTTGAATTTAGCGACGCAACAAATCAGAAACAAAATCTAATACGAGTATAATGGAATTACGTGGAAACGCAGTTCAATGAACTAGTACCGTGCACTTGGAGCTTTCTCTCCCTCTGCCGACAATGCAATCCAGCTGGAAAACTCATTTAAACTGATCAGTGAGGGGTCACACCCGTGGGTCTACCCAGAAGCCTATCCTACTACTATTTTTAGTACTACTACTACTGCTATTGTTTCACGGGCTTGTACACACAATAGGACTACAATGAAGCAACACAAAAATTCAAGGCAAAGAAAAATCGAGCTCAAACGTTTGAAAGCACGGTCAAACTATGTTTCCAAGCAACCAGACCACCACAATGCAAAAATGAAAGCTACTACATGACAGGGACCTCATGACAGAAAATAACTGATTGCTTCAGTGTCGATGGTTACTTCAATCAATGTAAGACTGTTTATGAAGCGCTGGGTTGTTACTCCATTGTCAAAAATCAAGACCTAGTTGTTTGATGATTTTACCCAACGAGGAAACCAAGAAAACGGAAACTCCGGAAAGAAGAAATTCCAGAACAGGGGTATTCCACAGAAGCAATATGGAAATGCAGTTGATACGATCAAGTTAAAAACAACGTAGACGTAAAAAACACGTTAGGGAAAAAACCTGTGTTACAAAAACCTCTTTCTTCTAAACCTCTTCTTGTTCGGCTAGGTGCATTGCGATCTTAAGTTTCCACATGAACTAGAAACAACTTTTAATATTATCGATGTGAACTGAACTGATATTGGGGAATAAATGAAGACATATGTGGAAGAGTACTGATTGTTAAAACAATCTCAACGAATGTATGAAGTGGAGCTTGTTTAATCTACTACAGGTTATCGTGGAATGGTTTTAGTAAGATTCTTAATACTGCGGTACCCCAAGTTGAGAATGTTGCAACTGTATTGAAACTTTTTCGATAAATGTTGAGATGTTATCGAAAATGAAGAAATAAAAAAACAGATTTTCTCTATTTGGCTTTGGCAGACGAGGGTTTAGATAAATCCTTTCCCGCAAGCAAATATTTTAGGTTGAAAAACGAAAAAAAGACTGCCGAGACAATTTCAGAGCAAGTTCGACACAAAATTTGTCTATTCGGTTGCTCCTCCAAACACACAGAAAAACGTGGCAAGATAGAGAGAGAGAGCCAGAGTTGTTCAGATGCAGCAAAATGTGCCTCTTTAGTATATTTTCTTGCCGTCTTTTATTTGCACTGAATTGTTCAATCTTTTGTTTAGCAGTAGAAGACTGAATTAAGGTGAACTATCAGACTCAGGAGATGCCCAATGTTAAAATATTGACTAATTTTTTATGATGCATTGAAACAAATGTCAACCAGTAGAGGATCTAAAACGATTGGCAAGGCGGTAGCATTTTATGATTAAACTAAGAAAGAACTGAGCTACTTTTACTCTAAACGGAAGTTGAATCTCCTGAAATACAAATTAAACCTCTTAAAATGTATTTTGCTTTTACTTCTAGCCATTTTTGAAACTTTTTAGAAATTCAAGAACTTTTTTTGGTTTTGTTTCGATAAGTTATGAACTCTACAGCGCTTATTTTTTTAAAATTAAATGAATATTGGAGTCGACTAAGTCCTGAAGAAAAGCAATTGTAGAAGATTAAAGATTCAAAAACTCTGTAAACCCCGAATGGGTGGAACCAGATCTAAACTATATTTTATTATTGGATATTTTATCTTTATAAATTATTTAGCACTAACCAATCATGATCCATCTAACTAACAACCCACTTATTTGTAAGTGCTGAAATTACTTGCACTTTCAGCACCAGAGATATTTGAATTTAACTTAGAACTTAGTTGCCTCTCCAAGAGACCTACTCGCAATGAACCAGTACACTCTAGATCTACTGAGACTAATTGAGACTAGCAGATATAAGAGTAAGATTAGGATCGGTATTAGACTAAGAAGTTGCACGAATCTATCCGGCCGAAAATAAGATAGCGTGACGAGCAGACGGTGTACTCTATCCAAAATTACTCTATGAGTTAGACCTAAGAACTTAACTCAATAGAAATTCTATTAGGTCTTTCTTTTAAGTCTCAATAGAAATTTTCAACTTATATGAAACTTTTATTACGATGAATAGGAACGTTTAAAAGGCGTATTTTGTTTTTACTTCTAGCCCTTTTCGAAACTTCTTAGAACCTCAAGAACTTTTTTTGGTTTTGTTTCGATAAGTTATGAACTCTACAGCGCTTATTTTTTTAAAATTAAATGAAAATTGGAGTCGACTAAGTCCTGAAGAAAAGCAATTGTAGAAGATTAAAGATTCAAAAACTCTGTAAACCCCGAATGGGTGGAACCAGATCTAAACTATATTTTATTATTGGATATTTTATCACTATAAATTATTTAGTACTAACCAATCATGATCCATCTAACTAACAACCCACTTATTTGTAAGTGCTGAAATTACTTGCAATTTCAGCACCAGAGATATTTGAATTTAACTTAGAACTTAGTTGCCTCTCCAAGAGACCTACTCGCAATGAACCAGTACACTCTAGATCTACTGAGACTAATTGAGACTAGCAGATATAAGAGTAAGATTAAGATCAGTATTAGACTAAGAAGTTGCACGAATCTATCCGGCCGAAAATAAGATAGCGTGACAAGCAGACGGTGTACTCTATCCAAAATTACTCTATGAGTTAGACCTAAGAACTTAACTCAATAGAAACTCTATTAGGTCTTTCTTTTAAGTCTCAATAGAAATTTTCAACTTATATGAAACTTTTATTACGATGAATAGGAACGTTTAAAAGGCGTATTTTGTTTTTACTTCTAGCCCTTTTCGAAACTTCTTAGAACCTCAAGAACTTTTTTTGGTTTTGTTTCGATAAGTTATGAACTCTACAGTGCTTTTTTTAAACTAAATGAAAATTGGAGTCGACTAAGTCCTAAAGAAAAGCAATTGTACCCTAACCAACCATTTTCTTTGAACCCCGAAGTTTTACAGCTTATGTCAATTAAAAATGCTTGCGAGGTAAATCCAACAAATAGACCTTGAACGAATTCAATTTTTAATACATGAGAACAGCAAGATAACTTTTTTTGTATCTTTTACAAAATGAAAAGATGCAAACCAAGGATAATCGATAATTATCTGGTTTTATTTGAAAATGACATTCAAAAATATTTGTATTTATCTGGCTCAAAATTCAGTCCAGTTTTTTGCAACACCGAGTTCGATTCTGTCGATTTTTGAAAATCCGAATCATTGCTGAAAATTCTTCAAAATTATGCAACACATGTGATTTAATATGATTATGACGAGTTCTTTGCTGTCATAATTTGAGCTTTCGTTGATTTCATAATCAGTTGAAAAAAAAACACACCATTAGCAGCAAAATTCTTCCACCTTTTCAGGTCTTTTTTGTGGTTTTCTTCACTGTACCAGTAAAATTTCGGAGTTTCTGCTTGATCCGAAATCTTAAAACAAAGCGTTTTTTCTTTACAATTTGACTCAGAAATGAAAATTGGGGTATAAACTTTATCAATTGAACATTTTGTAAGCTTTCAGCAAATTTATTTGAACAAAAACTACTTTATAGTTCCACTTGAGTTTCTCGAAAGATCGAAACTGAACCCAACCAGAAAAAACAATGTGGTGTATCTCCTCAATTCCAATATTTGCAAATATCTTTTCAAAGATTAATCTGGAGAACTTAAAAACAGATTCTATGCTGAAAGGATCAGTTTTTGAAAAATTCCAGCAAACTTAAGCTAAAGCATGACTTGAATGTAGGTTATCCTGCGCCATCTATTATCTTCCAATAGATTTTATTTCAAAAAAAGATAAATTCTAAAAGATCATTTAGAAGAAAAATTTTAACAAGGAAGCAACTATCTTCAAATCTCAGCCAGACTTAACTTAAATAAGTTCTCTATATTTTTAATAAATTTTTCAAATAGTAGAAACAAAAATTTCCCTCAAAACAATATAATTCTTTCAGTTCGACAATTTTAAGTTCGGTTCTATCGTAGACGATGATTTCTAACTAAAATTCAAGCAAAAGCTACGGCTTGTTCAAGATCCCTGAAAAAATCAACCTTACTTCAACTAGTTTTTCGCATTTAAATCAACCTAAGTCTTTCTGGTACCTTCTTCTAATTGAACCAACTTTGAAGTTACACTTTATTGTAACTTTGAAGATGTAAACATCCATTTAACCTTGCTTTACCTTTTGAACGAGCTTTTACCAATCAAAGCAAGTAAGCCAACGTTGGTATTGATTTAAGTCATTGGTATTGATTCAAGTCAGAGTTGAAAATCATTGAAAAAGTGCACTCGAGAGCAATATCTTGGATGTGGTTACAATTATTCATATGTCACTAAAAAGAAAGCAGCTAATCTACAGCCAGTGTCGATATATATGGAGTTGCACGACATATTGCTCTTCTGGAAAATTAACTGCGGTAATTACGACATAGCAGCGGCTCAATGTGTTGGAACCGGAATTAAACAACCCGACAAGGAATTTACAACAAATTCGAAGTGCCAAAATATCGATTATACAAAAATCATGAAAATTTCCGGAAAAGAGAAGCTTTGCTGCATAACATTTTGCAAAAAAAGTTGAATTTAGCGACGCAACAAATCAGAAACAAAATCTAATACGAGTATAATGGAATTACGTGGAAACGCAGTTCAATGAACTAGTACCAAGCACTTGGAGCTTTCTCTCCCTCTGCCGACAATGCAATCCAGCTGGAAAACTCATTTAAACTGATCAGTGAGGGGTCACACCCGTGGGTCTACCCAGAAGCCTATCCTACTACTATTTTTAGTACTACTACTACTGCTATTGTTTCACGGGCTTGTACACACAATAGGACTACAATGAAGCAACACAAAAATTCAAGGCAAAGAAAAATCGAGCTCAAACGTTTGAAAGCACGGTCAAGCTATGTTTCCAAGCAACCAGACCACCACAATGCAAAAATGAAAGCTACTACATGACAGGGACCTCATGACAGAAAATAACTGATTGCTTCAGTGTCGATGGTTACTTCAATCAATGTAAGACTGTTTATGAAGCGCTGGGTTGTTACTCCATTGTCAAAAATCAAGACCTAGTTGTTTGATGATTTTACCCAACGAGGAAACCAAGAAAACGGAAACTCCGGAAAGAAGAAATTCCAGAACAGGGGTATTCCACAGAAGCAATATGGAAATGCAGTTGATACGATCAAGTTAAAAACAACGTAGACGTAAAAAACACGTTAAGGAAAAAACCTGTGTTACAAAAACCTCTTTCTTCTAAACCTCTTCTTGTTCGGCTAGGTGCATTGCGATCTTAAGTTTCCACATGAACTAGAAACAACTTTTAATGTTATCGATGTGAACTGAACTGATATTGGGGAATAAATGAAGACATATGTGGAAGAGTACTGATTGTTAAAACAATCTCAACGAATGTATGATGTGGAGCTTGTTTAATCTACTACAGGTTATCGTGGAATGGTTTTAGTAAGATTTTTAATACTGCGGTACCCCAAGTTGAGAATGTTGCAACTGTATTGAAACTTTTTCGATAAATGTTGAGATGTTATCGAAAATGAAGAAATAAAAAAAAACAGATTTTCTCTATTTGGCTTTGGCAGACGAGGGTTTAGATAAATCCTTTCCCGCAAGCAAATATTTTAGGTTGAAAAACGAAAAGAAGACTGCCGAGACAATTTCAGAGCAAGTTCGACACAAAATTTTTCTATTCGGTTGCTCCTCCAAACACACAAAAAAACGTGGCAAGATAGAGAGAGAGAGCCAGAGTTGTTCAGATGCAGCAAAATGTGCCTCTTTAGTATATTTTCTTGCAGTCTTTTATTTGCACTGAATTGTTCAATCTTTTGTTTAGCAGTAGAAGACTGAATTAAGGTGAACTATCAGACTCAGGAGATGCCCAATGTTAAAATATTGACTAGTTTTTTATGATGCATTGAAACAAATGTCAACCAGTAGAGGATCTAAAACGATTGGCAAGGCGGTAGCATTTTATGATTAAACTAAGAAAGAACTGAGCTACTTTTACTCTAAACGGAAGTTGAATCTCCTGAAATACAAATTAAACCTCTTAAAATGTAGGAGAATATAGAATAAAAATGGATACCAGATATAATTTATTTTCATACAGTTTGTCTGTGATTAAACTTTTTTGTTAACATTGAAGTTACGGTAAAAAGGAGGCTCAGAAGGTTGTCGAAATTAGTATTTTCAAAATTTTGATTTGGACTAGAACGTTTTGGAGATATATAGACAAAAAATAAACAACCAAAGAACTACCTAATAACAAGACAAGAAATAGTCGGAAAATTAGAAGAGAAACGAAGCCTCTTATCGTGACCTCAAAACACGATATGGTGCTTATCGGAAGAGGATCGTGTGAGCGGAAGGTCCAGTGGAACATTCGGGGCGTATGAGAACTCTCCCGTGCAACGAAATCAGAGAGATAACGACGTTATCTCTAGGAGAGTGCGGAATTTGAGTCCCTGTGCCGAGAGACTACTAAAAGACACTGACAGTATATATTAGCTGCTGTAAACACTGAATGTAATTAATTTAATCCAAAATTAAAATAGTATTTCAATGCATGAGCAGTTAGAGTCAATTCCATCTCTTATGTTTATTGTATATAACTGTCACTGAAAAATTTTGAATTGTGGTTTTCCAGCCGTGTTTTTAATAGTAAACACATTGTATGGGCATCCGAGATCTAGCAATGTTGCTATTTTTACATGTGAACGAAAATTGATGAGAAGTCGTTTCGCGGATGGCCTAAAATTGATACATATTACTTAGCCCTTAACATACCAGAAAAACAACTGGCTAGGTTAAGACGGTTAAAAACGAGTAGAATTAAGTTAACCGACACCAGCCAGTCGTCAATAGGTACTTTTTCTACGCTCCGTCACTGTGTATTTATTTTTGAAAGCTGAGCTTGAATTAAGAACTCTATTGCTTTTGATAAACAAACAAACGTTTAGAATCGTAAACTTTAATGTATTGGCAAAATTGGACGCCAAACATTTTTTGTAAACCAATTTTTTTAAAAAAACTTTTCATCTTACCATCTGAACCAACTCTGCAACCTATAATCTATCTTAATACATTGATAAATCTATTCCCTACTTTAAAGCATAGGATGAAGACCGGATACTTTTTAGCCCATGTTAGTTTATAGGGGTCTTCACAACCCCCAACTGCCCCCCCGGGCTGAGTTCCTCCAACATATATTACTAAGTTTTAACTTAACAAAAACTATTCGGGACCAATTAATAGGTAATCGGAACATTAAAGGGTTTTGTCCTGATACGAGCAGTATTTTTTTTATAACGTGGTGAACAATTAGGGTGGTTGCCGTTTTTGCACGATTATGCTTAAAGTTTTTTTAGAATTGTTTTCTGAAATTTTATTACAAATTCAGTGAGCTACATCTCTCGTGCCTGATACACTTTATCAGAGAAAAGTTTAGTCAGCGCTAGCCAGTAAATTGGCTTAAATTACTCTTTGGTTTCACAATAAATTACAAAATAATATATAAAAACATTGATTCATAACGCAATAAAGTTTGAATAAGCAGACTCAATAAAATATATTTGAAAGGCATAAATAGCACTATTTCAGATATTAGCATTTCTTTTTTCAAAAAGTCCCTGTTATGATGTAGTTAGATTAGTGAGCAACATCCAAGAAAAGTTCTCACATTTTCTGTGCAGCTCTCACAGAATTTGTCTAAAACGTAAACAATTTCTTGACCAAATCTTCTTTGTTTTATTAAGAATACTTGTTGATGTTTGTGGCGATCAAACCAGCTCCCACTTCACAAACTATTGTTTGAAAATTAAACCATCTCGGCAATAATTGCTTCAATTTTCTAAGTGGCGACCACATCGCGACCATATTCGTTGACAAAATGTGATATACTCTGCTCGACTCAAATCAAATTTTGTTTGAGCGTCTCGACCGAATTCGGTTATGATTCGACTTTCTCGGCCAAAAAAAGTGTGCTCTATTGTGCATGACCAATGTCAGATAATTTTTCACAGCCACGTCCAAATCATTACAAGGCCAAACTGTGCACTGGATAGGAGCAGAATTTTGTGTCTGTATGTTCCTGGATTCCAGAGACAAGTCTTTATACATGTTAAAATTTTGTCGGAACGATCAAAGGGAAAATGAAAGAACAAAAGAAGAACAAAGGGAGCGTCGTTGTTGCGGAATCCGCTTACAATGCACAAAATGCACAGTTTGGCCTCGTAATGATTCGAGAGTGATACACCTTTTTAGACCAAAAAATTCGCTCGACACTGTTTTCGACCTAAGACAGATATCATATCTGACATTGGTCATGCACAATTGAGTCACTTTTTTCCGACCGTCTTGACTATATTCGGGTTTGACTCGACCTTCTTGAGCTCGAGCCAACTAATAAGTAATTTGAACCTTTTCGTAGTTTTTTTCGCGGTTTCTTTCTGACGGTCGAAAAGTGTGCTTCACTTTGTTAAAGCAAAGGTTTCACAATGCTTCTCACTCAAGTTTGGTGTAACTTGAAAAGGATACTTACAACTCTCCTCCTAGAAGGAGTACTGAGTGTCCCGTAGCTCATCTGCGTCCATGATAATTTTTGGCTGGTACTTTTTGAATGAAACTTGCCAGCTTGGTAAACTCTTTTTGTCTTCCGAAACGATTTCTAAAAAAAACAAGGGTTTTCTAGAACAAACAGTAGAATTAACTAGACTTTTACTGAAAATCCTAAAAAAATTTTGCAAACAAAACTTCAAACTCATCTGCAGTTTGACTATCAAAAACAAAAATCTGATTTATTCAAAGTTCTGCTTCGATTTTACAACTAACGAATTAAATTGTGGGCTAAAATTAAAAAGTTAAAAATAACTAACCGCTTGTGCCGTTTTCGAGTTTCCTGTATCTGTGGCGGCCAAAGTTTTGAATATAGCAGAAACCTTTGCCAGTACACTCACTTCCTCTGCTACAATGCCAAGGCTCTGAGCATTGAAGGCTCTCACAAATAGAGTCTTCACAGACCATGAAAAAGGGGCACTCGTGATATGAACTGCAAGTCAGCTTTTCACATCTTCCACCGACGCACTCGGCCAAGTTTTTCTGGCAATCGCCTCTGAAGGAACACTGTTGTTTCCTTACACAAGTTCCCATTATGCACATTATGTCGTCGCCTGGACATTGTTTCTCTGTTAAACACTTTTTGCCTAATGCATTGGAACTGGGTGTTTCCCTCGACATTGCAAAAGAAGTTAGTTTTGCGGCAGTTACTGGTCCGACAGTTGTTGGCGCAGTAGTCGATAGTACAGCACTTATTGGCGTAGCAGATGTCGTTGGCTGAGCAGCTGTTGTTGGCTCAGTTGTTGTCGTTGAATCAGCAGTTGTTGTTGGCTCAGTGGTTGTCCTTGACTCAGCAGCAGTTATTGTTGACTCAGTGATTGTCGTTGACTCAGCAGTTGTTGTTGGCTCAGTGGTTGTTTCTGACTCAACAGTTGCTGTTGGCTCAGTCGGTGTCGTTGAATCAGCAGTTGTTGTTGGCTCACTGGTTGTCGTTGACTCAGCAGTTGTTGTTATTTCAGTGGTTGTCGTTGACTCAGCAGTTATTGTTGGCTCAGTGGTTGTCGTTGACTCAGCAGTTGTTGTTGGCTCAGTGGTTGTCGCCGACTCAGCAGCTGCTTTTGGCTCAGTGGTTGTCGTTGGCTCAGCAGTTGTTGTTGGCTCAGTGGTTGTCGTTGACTCAGCAGTGTTTGTTGGCTCAGTGGTTGCCGCTGACTCAGCAGTTGTTGTTGGCTCAGAGATTGTCGTTGACTCAGCAGTTGTTGTTGGCTCAGTGGTTGTCGTTGACTCAGCATTTGTTGTTGGCTCAGTGATTGTTATAGGCTCAGCAGTTAGCGGCTTAACAGTTGCCGTTGACTCAGCGGTTGTGAGCGAAACAGTTGTTGTTGGCTCAGTAATTGTCGTTGGCTCAGCAATTAACGATGCAGCAGTAGTTGTTGCGGCATTTAACAGTTCAGCTGTTGTTATATCAGTCTTTATTTGCCCAGAAATTGTTTGCCCAACAGATGTTGACGATGCATCTGATGGCGTAGCAGCCGTTGGTGTAGCAATCGTCGGTGCCGCAGTTGATAGCGTAGCAGTGGTTGGCTCAGCAAATGTTGGTGCAGTAGTTTTTGGCACACCAGTGGTTGTTGCACCAGTCATCAGTTCAGCAGTTGTTGGCGCGGCTGTTGATGATGCAGCAGTTGTTGACGTAGCAGTGATTGACATATTACTAATTGGAGCAGAAGTTGGTGGCTCAGCAGCAGTTGGCCCAGTGGTTGATGGGGTAGCGGTGGCTGGTTTAGCAGTTGTTGACGCAGTAGTTTTTGGGATATTTGTGGTTGTTGCAGCGTTCATTGACTCGGCAGTTGTTGGCGCATAAGTCAATGATGCGGTAGTTGTTGGAATAGTATTTGGTGAATCAGTTGCTGGAGCAGCTGTTGGTGGTGGTGCACCAGATGTTGGCTCAGCTGTTGTTTTCTTAACAGTGTTCGTTGTTTCAGCAGTTAATGGCGCAGTAGTAGTTGTAGCAGCAGTTATTAGTTCAGCAGTAATTGGCGCAGAAACTGTTCGCCTAGCAGATATTGACGATGCAGCTGATGGCGTAGCAGCCGTTGGCGAAGCAGCTGTTGGTACTGCAGTTGATAAAGTAGGAGTGGTTGGTTCAGCAAATGTTGGTGCAGCTGTTGTTGGCGCAGCTGTTGCTGGAGCAGCAGTTGTTGGCTCAAGAGATGTTGTTTCAGCAGTTGTTGACCCAGAACTTGGAAGAGCAGCAGTTGATGATGTAGTTTCTGTTGGATTGGCTGTTTTTGGTGCAGCAGTTGTGGGTGCTGCATTTGTTGCACTAGCAGTGGTTGGATCAGCAGCTGATGTAGCAGCAGCTGTTGGCGCGGCTGTTTTTGGCACAGTAGTTTTCGACACACTAGTAGTTTTTGTGCCAGTCATCGAATCGGCAGTTGTTGGAGCGGCAGTTGATGAATCAGCTGTTGTTGGCGCAGCTGTTTTTGGCCCAGAAGGTGTTTGCCCAACAGATATTGACGACGCAGCTGATTGCGTAGCAGTCGCTGTTGAATCAGCTGTTGGTACTGCAGTTGATGGTGTAGGAGTGGTTGGTTCAGCAAATGTTAGCGCAGTTGTTGATGGCCAAGCTGTTGTTGTCGCAGTAGTTTTTGGCACACCAACAGTTGTTGAACCAAACATCGGCTCGGTAGTTGTTGGCGCAGTAGTTGTACGAGCAGCATTTGATGGCGTAGCTGCGGTTGGAGTGGCGGTTTTTCGTGCAGTTGTTGTGGGCAATGCATTTGTTGGCGTAGCAGTGATTGGATCAGCAGCTGTCGGAGCAGCAGCTGTTGGCGCAGCTGTTGCTGGCACAGTAGTTTTCGGCCCAGAAATTGTTATCCCAGCAGATATTGATGATGTAGCTGATGGCGTAGCAGCCGTTGTTGAAGCAACTGTTGGTACTGCAGTTGATGGCGTAGGAGTGGTTGGTTCAGCAAATGTTTGCGCAGCTGTTGATGGCGCAGCTGTTGCTGGAGCAGCAGTTGTAGGCCAAAAAGATGTTGTTTCAGCAGTTATTGGTCCAGAAATCGTAAAAGAAGCAGTTGATGGTGTAGCTTCGGTTGGAGTGGCTGTTTTTGGTGCAGCTGTTTTTGACGCATCAGTTATTGGCGCAGCAGTTGTGGGTGCTGCATTTGTTGGACTAGCAGTAACTGGATCAGCAGCTGATGTAGCAGCAGCTGTTGGCGCAGCTGTTGTTGGCTCAGTAGTTTTCGACTTACTAGTAGTTTTTGTGCCAGTCATCAAATGGGCAGTTGTTGGCGCGGCTGTTGTTGATGCAGCAGTTGTTGGTAAATTAGTAATTGGTGAATTAGTTGCTGGAATAGCAGTTGTAGGCGCAGCTGTTGCTGGAGCAGCAGTTGTAGGCCAAAAAGATGTTGTTTCAGCAGTTATTGGTCCAGAAATCGCAAAAGAAGCAGTTGATGGTGTAGCTTCGGTTGGAGTGGCTGTTTTCGGTGCAGCTGTTGTTGACGCATCAGTTATGGGTGCAGCAGTTGAGAGTGCTGCATTTGTTGGCGTAGCAGTGGTGAAATCAGCAGTAGGAGTGGTTGGTTCAGCAAATGTTGACGCAACTGTTGTTGGCGTAGCTGTTGTTCGCATAGCTGTTGTTGGAGCAGCTGTTTTTGCCACACCAGTAGTTGTTGAAACAAACAGCGGCTCGGCAATTGTTGGCGCGGCTGTTGTTGATGCAGCAGTTGTTGGCACAACAATAATAGGTGAATCAGTTGCTAGAGCAGCAGTTGTTGGTGCAAAAGTTGTTGTTTCAGTATTTGTTTGCCCAGAAGCTGTTGGCCCAGTAGTTCTTGGAACAGCAGTGGTTGTTGCGCCAGTTTTTGGCTCGGCAGTTTTTGGCGCAGCAGCTGTTGGCGCTGTGGTTGATGGCGTACCAATAGTTGGCATAGCAGTTGTTGGCGCTGCTGATGTTGTTGTTGCAGTAGTTTGTTTGAGACCAGTAGTTGTTTCAGCAGTTATTTCCTCAGCTGTTGTTGGCGAAGCAGTCAAGAGTTCAGCAGGTGTCGACACAATCGTTTTTTGCGCGGCAGTTGTTGGCGCAGCAGTTGATTCAGCCGTTGTTGGCTCGATGGTTAATGGTGCATCATTTGTTGGAGCAGCAGTTGTTGGCACAGTACTTGTTAGCGCAGCTGTTGCATGTCCACTACTTGTTAGTAGCGCATTTGTTAGCGCAACATTGGTTGGCCCACTATTAATTGGAACAGAGTTTGTTGACGCAGCAGTGGTTAGCTTAGCTGTTGTTTCAACTGCAGTGGTTGGTCGCTTATTTGTCGGCGCAGCAGTAGGAATTGCAGCAGTAGTTAGAGCAGCAGTAGTTAACCCAAAACTTGTTGGCGTAGCAAATATTGGCGCATCTGTTGATGGTGAAGAAGGCGTTTTTTCCACATCAGTGGGTTTCGTAGTAGTTGTTACCGCAGCTGCTGATGACGCAGCAGTTGTCGGTGTAGCGGTTGTCGGTGTAGCAGTTGTTGGCACAGCAATAGTTGACCTAATACTTGTTGCCGCAGAGGTTGTAAGCGCCGCATTGGTTTGCGCAGCAGTTGTTGCGGCAAGGGTGGTTGATGCAGCAGTTGTGGCCGCATGTGTGGTTGGTACATCAGCTGTTGGAGCTTCCTTTGTTGGTCCACTATTTGATGACAGAAAAGTTGTTACTGGCACATCAGTAGGTAGCTCACCGTTTGTTGAAGTAGCAGTTGCTGCAGTAGTTAACCCAATACTTGTTAGCGTAGCAGTTTTTGGCTCAGCTGTTGACGGTGACCCAGGTTGACAAAAAATGCTTATCATACAATTTTCATTTATGAAAAAGATGCTTACCATACTCTTTCATACAATTTCATAGAACAAAAGTAAGTCAATGAAAAAACAAAATAAGCATTTTTTCAATAGTAGTAAATTGTATGATAAGCATTTTTTCCATACTATGAATATGTATGACAAGCATTTTTTCTATAAATGAAAATAGAACAAATTTTTGTTTAGAAATTTTGCGTTTCAACGGGAACACTAACAAAGAATTTTTTGTCATAAGAAAACCTAGAGTGTAACTGGCAGTTACCACGCAGATAAACTGCCTTTGGTGATTTTAGCCATGAAAGTTAGTTTTAACCTTTTCACACGGAATTATATACTAAAAAAAGTAACTTATTGAATATGGCTCGATATATTTTAGTTGGAAAATTTTGGTGGTGGAGAAAAAAAGGCCTGTTTTTCATAAATTTGATTTTATTTTAGCAAATGAAACAAAAGATAATAATCGTGTTTACAAAAAAAAACACTTTCATATGGTTTTTGGATTTTTGGATTATCCTCGACTACGTGTTAAACACAAATAGTCAAACTTTGCAGGCAAAGATTTTTTCGCAACATTTATATTTTAACACAAAAGCAAGTTTGCAACCAAAAAAGGGATAAAAAAAATTACCTCAAATTTTTGTTTTTGTTTATGAAAATATGTATATCATACAGATTTCATTTATGAAAAATTTATGATAAGCATTTTCTGACCGAAACTAAAATTATGTTTTTGATTGTCAAAATGCCCTTTATCATAAATATAATTATTTAGATCTTTGTAAAGTTTAACTTTATATTTAAATCTTTTAAAATTTTATATGAACTTTCTATGATAAGCTTTTTTTCCATAGACTTCATATATGAAACTGTATGATAAGTTTTTTCTTCTATGGAACTCAACCCGGGGCAGGAGGCGTTGTCTCCACAGCAGTGGTTTCTGTAGTAGTTGTTAGCGCAGCTGTTGAGGGTACAGCGGTTGTTGGCTCGGCTGTTGTTGGCTCAACTGTTGTTGGCTCAGCTATTGTTGGCTCAGCTGTTGTTGGCTCAGCTGTTATTCGCTCAGCTTCTGTTGGCTCAGCTGTTGTTGGCGCAGCTGTGGTTGGCTCAGCTGTTGTAGACTCGGCTGTTGTTGGCTCAGCTGTTGTTGGCTCAGCTGTTGTTGACTCAGCTGTTGTTGGCTCATCTGTTGTTGGTTCAACTTTTGTTGGCTCAGCTATTGTTGGCTCAGCTGTTGTTGGCTCAGCTGATGTTAGCTCAGCTCTTGTTGGCTCAGCTGTTGTTGGCTCAGCTGTTGTTGGCTCAGCTGTTATTCGCTCAGCTGCTGTTGGCTCAGCTGTTGTTGGCGCAGCCGTGGTTGGCTCAGCTGTTATTCGCTCAGCTGCTGTTGGCTCCTCAACTGTTGTTGGCTCAAGAGTTGTCGTTAGCTTAGTTGTTGTAGGCTCGGTGGTTTTCTCATTGGTTGTCATTGCTTTTGTCAGTTCTTCTTTGGTTTTTTTGTCCTTCGATCCAGATTCGTTTTCGTTCTCAGATGTTTCCCAATTATCGTTGGTCGGTTTCTTACAGTGGCTGTTGTCACACAAGTAGGACCTGGGACATTGAAAGTCAAACATGCAAAATAAACCGCCTTCATAGGGGTTAAAGCGGTAACTGCATGTTACGAGAGCAGATGCGACTAGTATCACTTTGTGGAAGAGGCCCTAAAATACAAACAGACGTTTGTAAGGATGTTGCTATCAATTTTTTAAAGTAAACTCTACGGAATTGTTTTGCTGATCGTTTTGCGAGAAAACTTGATGATGAGAGATGAAATTTTTTCACTCACTAGGTATTGAATTCATTTCGTCCGATTCGATTTAGACTTGATTTTATCTATACTAGATCAAAACTTGGTTCCTAACAAGCTAAACAGACGCCAGTCAAACCCAAAACTGTATTGACTTGAAACAAACACTGATTGCATCATACAGAAGCTACACATATCTATACATAGTGAAACATTATAGTGAGGAATTTATATGAAAAGACCCGACCCGAGTCCAGGTTTGCGATTTGCATTGAACAGAAAGTCGAAACTAAAGCCAAACACAAAATCGAAAAATCAAGTTGAAGACAAAGTCGAATCAGAATTTCGAAAACAAATCTGCAGAATCTTTGAACTCACAATCCAAACAAAGTCGAAACACAGAGTCGATTACAAAAAAAACAACCTTATCGAACTTTGTAGCTGGCAAAACTTTTTACGCCGTTGAAAAAGCAAATCCAGATTACACGGATTTTTAAAGTGCAGTCAGTTGAACGAGTATTTCTGCTCATCACATCCGGGAGGCCAGCAAAAAACCTGCACATGATCACAACATCAGCTATAAGCATTTTTTTTGGTTGAAGTTTTGCTCCTTTACAGAAAACTGATCAGTCGATTTTGGTCGAACTGATTTTTTTTCTGTCGAACATAGTTGAAACTTAGATAGCTTGAAACATAGATAGCTTGGATCGGCACGGTCGAAACTTATCAAGCCTGGAAGTCTGGGCCGAGGCTTTCAAAAAATCAATTTTTGCTGACTTCATTACGAGGCCAAATTTTGCATTTTGTGAGTTGTAAAGGGATTCAGCAACACAGTTGCTCTCTTTGTTCTTCTTTTGCTCCCTCATTTTCTTTGATTGTTCCGACAAAACTTTAACATGTTTAAAGACTTGTCTCTGGAATCCAGGAACATAAAGACACAAAATTGTGCACTTATCCAGTGCACAATATGGCCTCGTAATGTGTGGACCCTTAGGTTGTTCAGGGGGTCGAATCCCTGAAAAGAAGTCAAGCATGAATGCGTAGGTCAATTCAGATGCCAACAGTTTTTTTCACGTGAACACTCTAATCTATATAAAACACTGGAGGAACAACAGGGACTAAAACAAAGTTGCGGGTCGGATCACGGAAAATACAAAAAACTCGAAGACTCGGCTCTAAATGCTATTCATTATCATTGAGGGAAGATGCATGAGAACCTCCCCTGTTGGACAGAAAAACCTATCATATAGTTTCATATTATGAAAAATTTTATCATACTGTTTTTGAAAAATTAGCATCAAAATAGCATGATAAAGCAAATTTTTTATAGAATGAAACTTATAATAAGCCCTTTTTGCCACCATTTGTAATCAATTAGCAACTTTTTATCATACGTTTTTTGTCGCAAAGATGTTATAAAAACAGCAAAACTAATTTTTGTACTTTGAAATTGTATGATAAGCAATGTTTCGACACTATCAATTTTATCATTATTTTTTTTGCATAATCCATAAAAAAATTCTGTCAGAGTTGTGCAATGTGTGGGCGCATCTCTCAGACTTTGATTCCAATCCAAACTTTGGAATCAGAAAGAAATGAAAAATCTGTCACAGCTGTGCAATGTGTGGGTGCATCTCTCAGACTTTGATTCAATCCAAAATTTGGAATCAGGGCGAAAAACAAAATTCAGTCAAAATTGTGCATTGTGTGGGAGCATCTTGTAGACTTTGACTCCAGTTCAAGTTTTGGAATCAGAGCGAAAAACAAAACTATCTCAAAAATGTGGAATATATGGGCGCATGTTTCGGATTTTGATTTCAATCCAAACTTCGGAATCAGAGCGAAAAAGAAAATTCTGTCAAAATTGTGCTATGTGTCGGAGCATCTTTCAGACTTTGATTCCAATCCAAAGTTTGAAATAGAGTTAAAATAATTCTGTCAGAGCGTGCAATGTGTGGACGCATTTCTCAGACTTTGATTCCAATCCAAATTTTGGAATCAGAGCGAAAAACAAAATTCAATCAAAATTGTGCATTGTGTGGGAGCATCTTGTAGATTTTGACTCCAGTTCAAGTTTCGGAATCAGAGCGAAAAACAAAACTATCTCAAAAATGTGGAATATATGGGCGCATGTTTCGGATTTTGATTCCAATCCAAACTTCGGAATCAGAGCGAAAAAGAAAATTCTGTCAAAATTGTGCTATGTGTCGGAGCATCTTTCAGACTTTGATTCCAATCCAAAGTTTGAAATAGAGTTAGAATAATTCGGTCAAAGCTGTGCAACGTGTGGATGCATCTCTCAGACTTTGATTCCAATTCAAACTTTGGAATCAGAGCGGAAAACGAAATTCAGTTAAAATTGTGCATTGTGTGGAGCATCTTTAGACTTTGACTCCAGTTCAAGTTTTTGAATGAGAGCGAAAAAGAAAATTCTCTCAAAAATTTTCAATAAATGGGCGCATCTTTTGGATTTTGATTCCAATCCAAACTTCGGAATCAGAGCGAAAAAGAAAACTCTGTCAGAACTGCGCTATGTGTAGGAGCATCTTTCAGACTTTGATTCCAATCCAAACTTTGAAATAGAGTAAAAATAATTCTGTCAGAGCTGTGCGATGGGTGAGCGCATCTCTCAGACTTTGATTCCCATCCAAAATTTGGAATCAGGCCGAAAAACAAGTTTCTGTCAAAATTGTGCGATGTGTGGGAGAATTTTTCAGTCTTTGACTCCAATTCAAACTTTGGAATCAGAGTGAAAACAAAAATTCTGTCAGAGTTGTGCAATATGCGGGCGCATGTCTCAGACTTTGATTCCAATCCAAATTTTGGAATCAGAGCGAAAAACAAATTTCTGTCAAAATTTTGCAATGTGTGGGAGCATCTTGTAGACTTTGACTCCAGTTCAAGCTTTTGAATCAGAGCGAAAAACAAAACTCTCTCAAAAATGTGGAACATATGGGCGCATTTTTTGAATTTTGATTCCAATCCAAACTTCGGAATCAGAGCGAAAAAGAAAATTCTGTCAAAAATGCACAATAAAAGGGCGCATCTCTCAGACTTTGGTTGCAATCCAAATTTTGGAATCAGAGTGAAAAAGAAAATTCTGTGAAATATGTGGGCGGCATCTTTCAGTGTCTAAACGTAAGCCGAGGTACTGGCGCTATTGATGTACAGAGCCAAATACAGACTCCCACTAGTAAAAACAAACTGATATCCAATTTCTCCCAAAAAACTCAGGGTAGATTACCCTAGTGATCTGCGAAGGCAATCAATTACCCAGAAAAATTGCCAAGGATGGATTGTTAGCTATTTTTTCTATCTAGAATCCGGTGCGAGATGATGCTTATCAAAAGTTATCACCAGGAAACAAAAGACCGAACAGGAGACCTAAGCAAAGAAAGCAAATAATATTGAAGACAAAAAAATCTGCATAAACGAACTGTTGAGAAAAGTGACTTAACCCGAATAAGAATTTCTTTGGTTAGAAAGGTTTAAGGTAAGAACATTTTCGTACAGTCAAGCGAAAAAAAACTAAACGAGGATTTAGAGCGTAATCTCCATCACCTCTTTTAATAACCCCCTTCCTCAGTTTACCACCCTCACAGTTTACCTCTCGTCAGTTTACTCCAGCCCCGTCCCCGTTCATTGGTAAACAAACTGTGGGGAGCTAAACCGAAAATTGGTGGGGGGGAGGGTTGGGTTGAGGGGGTAAACTTTAGCAAACACGGGGGTGGGCGTCGGGATAAACGTTGGGGAGTGGTGTAAAAGCGGTGTAACCGGTGAGGGATGAGTTGCAAAAGCGGATGGGGCAAAAGTAGGGAGCGGGTCAACTTGAGTAGGTTTAGATTGCGAGCAGGTCGTGAGTAACGCAGAAATCTTGCATGTTTTGCAAATGATTTTTTTTTGCTCAAAAATGTAAAGATTATAATCCGTTATAATCAATTATATTGGATTTTAAATGGGTTATTTTTCATTAAAATGGATTTTAATGGATTACGAAAATAATAGATCATTATGACAAAATAATCGATTTCGTGGTCTAAAATTGCAACAATAATGGGTTATAATGACAATTTAGACAACAATTTTCCCTTATAATCGATTATTATCCATGAAACTCTGGTGCGGGCAAGACATAATAACATTTCTGGAATAGGGTGCTTTTGATTATCCACTCTAGGGATAATGTTATTGTGTGACTCAAGTAGTCTTGCAAACTTTGATAAAATCTCAGTCTTCTGGGTCAATTCACTGGGATGTTTCCCCAGTTCCCAGTCTTGATATCCAACAGCTCTTGCGGGGACTAACTGGAAGCTTTCTTCTAGATTTTTATCAGGAACAACAAAACATCAGGAACAACAATTGGTGTTTTCATTATAATGAAAACATCAATTGAGTTAATTTTTGTTGTTCCTGATAGAAATCTAGAAGAAAAGTTCCAGTTAGCCCCCAGCAAGAACTGCTGGATATCAAGACTGGAAACAAATCCCAGTGAATTAACCCAGAAGACTGGGTTTTAAAACCGATAATTTAGAAGACTTTTTTAGAAAAAAATCTCGGAAAATCTTTTAATTACAATTCCTTTGATGGAAGATTAGTAGTCGATAGGAATGATATATGGACGCAAAAAATGAAAAACTTATGATAATTTTCTGAATTGCAATGCAACTTCAACCCGGGTAAACTTTGTTAATCAGAAAGCTTGAGCGACTAAATTAGCCCGGAAAAGGTAATTTTTGGTTAAAAAAACGGCAAACATTCTTTTTTGTAAAGTTGTGATTCATCCCTCACAGTTAAATTTAGATGAAACCGCCTGGGAACGCAGTTTTTTCGCGAAATAAAGAAACCTTGAAAAAAAGAAAAAGGTTTTTTTTTGCAAAAACCTTGATAAAATTGATGCTTATGTGAGGTGAGATGGGGGAAAGGAAAAATAGTCGCTGAATTATCTCTGCAACAGTGCTGTTGCACTGCTGATTTATCTCTGTAACAGTGCTGTTTCTTATCGCTGATTTATCTCTGATCAAAGGTCTCTGTTCTTTTACTGTAAAATTACTGCAAGAGTACTGATTTTCTCTGCAAGATCAATCCGGGTAGCCAGTTTCGAACAGGTTGTATTTCCGCATTTTTATCTTTGGTTAATCTGATTTTCATTTTCTGATTATTTATTGCTGCTACAAAATTGGGCATCACAGGCACATTTCGAGTTTTTTTTAAACTGTAAACCCAGATCAAAAAGTTCTGAGATTAATTGCAAATAGCACTTTGTTGGTTTTATTGCATTATTCGCAAACGGCACGCAAAAGGGTACCCAGAACAAAAAGTTGTGAGATTATTCGCAAATGGTTTTATTAAAACCACATAGTATTAAGATGACATGCACATTGGAATGAAAGCTTGTATAAGGCTAGTGTCAGTGGATACATAACAAGGCACAGTGGTTGTTTTGTGTTTTGTAAGTATACTATTCCTGTAAGTTTCGGTCTCCACCGAGGTTCGAAGCTTAAAGAAAGAGAACAAGAATGCTCGTATCAGGGCGAAGCCCTGAATGTTCCGACTGCCTTTTAAGGTCTATGAAGCAGAAGTAACATCAAAATTTAAAGGTAAAAAATAAAACTAAAATTTTTTTTAATTTGAGATTTTTTGTAGAAACATCCCCCCACACGTCATATAAAGTACAAAGTGATAAATTTTGCTCCTATTTACCAATTAATTATGGCATATAAACTTCCTTGAACCAATTTGGAACAATTTC
Organism: Symsagittifera roscoffensis; assembly: GCF_963678635.1. Lineage (NCBI taxonomy): Eukaryota > Metazoa > Xenacoelomorpha > Acoela > Convolutidae > Symsagittifera > Symsagittifera roscoffensis. Next base: position 4,874,181 of record NC_087068.1, on the reverse strand, counting down.
TGAGACGGATTAAATCTCGCTTACGCGTTAATAGCGCTAAATATATCGCGCGTTAATTGTCCCAAATTGGCCAAAATGGCAATCTTTAAACCCCCGTAACTCTACGAAAAATGATCACAGATAAAACATCTTTTCAAATTTGAGCTCAGGTCAACAATACCTTTCGAATGATATAAAACAATTCCGTCAAAAATGGCTAGTTAAAAAGTCGAAATTTGTCTGAAGAAAAAAAAAACCCACCCCGAGCACAATATTCCGTTACTTTCGTATCGAAAGTCGGAACAAAAACTGCAAGGTTAAGTTGAATTGGCTAATTGAAAGACCAAATTTCCTTAATCCATTGCATTTGATTTAAGCTGTGAATTAAAGAGTGCAATTTTAGTCAATTTTTTGTGAAACCAGTTGCTATTTATTCCGTGCAGTAACTCTTAGCTACTGATCCAAATTTAGAAGAAACCGGAATGTTTATGCTCGGTGTGGTTTTTTTATTCAATCAATTTTCACAGATCGAAATAATAATTTTCAACAAATATTTTTTAAACCCCAGTGAAGATATTGGCTTCCTGAGTTCAAATGTAAAATAATATTCCACCTCCGAATTTTTTTAAGTTTTCAATATTTTTTTCTCAAAAATTATTCGATATGATTTAAGGGACAGTCGGAACATTCAGGGTTTCGACCTGATATGCGAGCAGTCTTGTTTCTTCTAAACTTACTGACTGCTTTTTTGCCGTATCCAATACAAATTTTTTGTAAGAGCTGAAAAATACCAAAAGTCAGAATCAGCCGTAAGACTACAATTTGTCGAATATTTGAGTTTACCGATTTTGAATTTTAAAAAAGATATTTTTAAATAGGTTTAAAATTGCAAAACTTATTTAAGATAAATAACTTTTTTTATGTCAAAAGTCTCCTGTCTCGAAGAGCCGAGATGATTAGTTACTCCATTGGCTCTAACCAAAAAATCAATAAGCTGAAAGTTGTTTGGAGATTCGTTACAAAGTACCAAATTCATATATGCTTAACTGTTCAATTTTTTCTTTTAAGGGGGAGTTGGGGATTGGTTACAAGGTACCATATGGGGGGAAATTAACAAGATCCGTAATACTTAGTATCCCAAGATAGCTTTGCTTCCTAACAATTTGCGACGTTTTCAAAAAAGTTCATCAACAATGATAAGCAACTTAAACCGTCTTTCTTTAAGTTTAAGAATAACCACAAAAAATTGCTCGGATAACCACAAATAATTGCTCGGATCATCACTGTTCTTCCGCATAGCACCGCGAGCAATAACATTTCCGTTTCAGCTTGGCGCCTTATCTTTATGTTATAGCATAAGGAAGCCAAGCTCTGCATTTTGTGAATTGTAAGCTGATTCTACAACAGGCAAAAATCAGATTTGTTGCGGAATCTGCATTATTGCTACTTTAGTTTGATCTTCTAAAAATATATGTGTTAAGTAAACTTAAGCTGTCGCGGAATCCGCAAATGTAAGTGGAATCCGCATAAATTTGCGGAATCCACTTGCATTTGCGGAATCCGCTTACATTTGCGGAATCCGGAGCAACTACCTATTTTCACTCGTTGCAGAATCCACAAAAAAATAAATCTGCCGAAAAAATTTACGTTACGGCTTTTTTACGCGGAGTCCACTGAAATTTTGTAATTGGAATCCACTTATATTTTGGAACATGTTTAAAGAATTGTCACTGGAATCCAGCAACATACAGAAACAAAATTCTACGCCTATCCAGTACACACTTTGACCTCGTAATGAGAAATATATAAATTAGCGTAGCCATAATTATGTCTGTTTACCTGGTAACTGTTTTTTGAGTTTTATCGGCCATATACTTTTTTCACACCTACTTCGAGTTAACAAGAAATTAACAAAAAATCGGTGGCTCTTTTCCAGTTCCCCCTTTTTATATCAGTTTTGAAAAACTTAATTAGCGTTGTCATAATGCAATGAAATTTGGCCTGGTGAATAACTCGACAAATGTGAACAGATTTGTTCGTTTATACTTTACAGCATAACATCACGCATTTAGCAGTAATAACACGTATAACAAACATAAAAACTCGGTATTTTGAAGGGGCGAGCTGGAAAAGAGAACTATGACAACTGAAGATAGATTTGTTATGACTTATGTGAATTGTGAATTATGACAACTGAAGATAGATTTATTTCTTATAAAAAAATTCAAATGTGGCGGTGGGAGATCAAGAAATTTTGCCAAATTTTGTCTGATGCAGAACAACAAAAAGAGAAAAAATCCAATTGAATTGATTTGAAATGATAAAAAATGCTGATTATAATCATTCTTAATTCATTTTCACCAGTTCCTTGTCTGAAGGCGACATGGAATCTATTAGATTTACAACATTTTAGACAAAAAATTGTTTTTTGTTTTTTTTTTATTATTTTCTATAGATGCGGGGGAGTTTACCCATTGAAATTGAATATATATTTTTGAATTGTACTGACTGTTTGTATGAAGAATGTCACAATCTTGCGTCTGTGAAACAATTTATGACTACAAAAAACAGATGCATTTTTCAAAAAAAAACAGGAAAATTATATTGACAGATTTTTTTGTCTCTTTCCAGCTCTCCCTTTAATTTCTTCGGAAAGTTAAGTTACAATAATACATTTAAAATGACTTTAAATATTTTAAACTGCATTGAAAGGTGTTAAGTTGAACAACTGAAGTTTTTTTTTGGGTTTTTGGCTATTTTCTATGCCCCCCACATTTCAATTTTCGCCTGTTCTCAGTTGTCTTACGTGTTATTATGGCTAAATGCGTGACGTAACGATCTAAAGTATGAGAACAAATCTGTTCACAAAATAAATGAGTGCTCTTTTCCAGTCCCCCCCCTTTTCAATTCAATTTTGAAAAGTCTATTCAACGTTGTCATAATGCAATGAAATTTGGCGTGGTGAACAAATCGACAACTGTGAACAGATTTGCTCTTCATACTTTACAGCGTAACATCACGCATTTAGCGGAAATAACACGTGAAACAAATATAAAACTCGGTATTTTGAAAGGGGGAAACTGGAAAAGAGCTATAATGAGTTAGTGTCTTCACCATGCAAAACTTCATTACATTAAAAGAATGTAACATTAATTTTTCAAAACTGAAAATCTACGGTGGGGGGGGGGGGGGAACAGTTTATTTCTTAGATTGAGATTGCAGTATGAACAAATTTTGAACTCCTTTACTTTGTAATTTCTTCGAACTATTGTTTTTTTCTTCGAACTATTTTTTCTCAGACGCTTTGCTAAGCTCAAATTGATGTTTTATCTTCTTAAAAAGTAAGTAGATGTAGATAGAAACCAATTATTAAGATCAAATATTGTGTCTCAGTTCAATTTGAAACTAGTTTTGAGCCCGTTTCACTCGCTGTTTACAGTTTGAAATCAAGAACTGCTTACAAACTAAAACTTTGTTACCAATAAGACATCGTTACTGATTCAAATCGATCAAATTGGCTTTTTCAGTTCCCCGATAATTTTTCAAAAAACAATTGCAGGTTTAACTTGCGCTCAGAGCATCAATGATTTTCTAATGGCATAAGAGCTCTGACAACATCGCTGTTAAGATTCGCAAAAAACTTCTAAAAAGACCACACGTAGCTCAAACTATCGTTGCTAATACTGTCAAAGAGTCGGAAAACCAATATAAAAACATTCATGCTTTTAAGCAATCGATAGTTCAAACAATCATTGAATTGCCCGTATTTTGTCAATTTGCTGAACTTCCTTAATCTATACTTATTAAATAAGAGAAAAATAGAATTCAGTTAAACCCAAAGGAGCCTAACTTACCATGTATAACTCGTTGAAAATGCTGGTTGCGATGGAAAATGTTCTCCTAAATGCGAAACTCCCAATCGACTACAAAAACGCCATAAATCAAAATAAAAAACAAAAGTTTAATTATAAGTTGATAAATCAAAATCGAATTTAATAATGAAGGGTTAATAAAAAGAGGGAAAAATTTGCGGGTAGATTTTTTGAATTAAGTGGGAGAGTTAATTGGAAAATTGAATCAAGTCAACGAGTAAATTGCCATGAATTCATCAATTTGGTCTTTCTATAGTACGAAAAAGGTGTTTTCAAAACCAATAAAACCTATTTTCAGACAAATTTTCATTTAATTCATACATAATGGTTTTTTTTCTTAACTCAAAAAATGAGATCGTTCCAGATAGTTGCTGCGCGCCAAACTATTGCATGCTCAGTGAGATGGAAATTGGGTACAGGCAAAAAATAACTTGATGTTTTTTCTGAAATCATTAAATTAAGCCAACCCGGTTGAAAAACGAAATGTCTTCTTACAATTCCATGCTATGGATAAAATTTGCCAGAAAATTTCATAAAAATGAATAAAAGTGGCATGACAAATATATGCTTGTTATGAAATTAATAAAAAAAACTCAAGTGTATTTTTCAATTTGCAAGGGTATGGAAAGCATTTTTACATACGATGATTTGTTTAATTAGCCTTTTTACATAAAAAAAACATCTTTGATGTTTTTTTTTGTTGGCTTATGATTTCGTGTTTTCCGCAAAGTTATTGACCAATGACTTTTTTCTATCAGGAAACTAAGAAAAGTATATAATTACCACTGGTAATTATGTTATCTAACAGAATAAAATTAATGTGTGAATTAAAACTGACTGTAGTCTAAAAAAAGCAACTAGTGACTCGAAGTCCACTGGACTTCGAAGAGTAGACGTTAGCTGGTACTTAATTAAACAATAAAGGTCAAGGTTAATAAATACTAAAAAAACTAAATCACAACATTCCCCACTGCACAAAAATTTATATCTGCCCGCTCCCCAATGTAGCGAATATCACACATACACTCCATTCTCCCCTCACTCCACCAGGGCAAAAGTTGGAACAAAAAGTAACCGCGGTTAGCACCAAGGGAAATTCACAGAGAGTACAATTTACAATAGAGTGATTATCTGGTATTATATATATAGGCTACCTACAAGATTAAACTGATATCTACAGCGACTGTACAGCTAACACAATGATGTGTACAAATGGGGTTTATGTGACATATCTACAAATAAAACAAGCTAACCTATACAACTAACTAATTAAAAATGTACAAAATCACTCGTTTAGTACAAATACGTAAAAATGATTGATCCATTGGAAATAAGTCCGAGAAAAATATTATGTCGGCACCAGAAATTATGATAAGAGAGTTTATGAGTTTTCAGAGTTTTAGTATGTGGCATTAAATCTATCGTGAAAACTATCAGCCTCCCTCCTTGCATCTGTGTCTATGCCAAGGGATATGTCACTGTCGTCATCATCCAGAATGTCCGTACTGTCTTCTACCAATGGAGATAATATTTGCGCTATTCTTGGAGCATTGGTGTTAGAGAAGTAGATGTTGAAGTGGAGCCTTGTGTGGTTTCCGCCACCAGTGTTGGGTGCATTGGTATATCTTCGATTGGTGTCAAGTAATCCGATGGGGACGCCGAGGGGTACGTTGTCTGTAGGCTTTTTGAGCCGGAGAATGTTATTAGGGGCTCGTCCTCAGAATCTGCTAATCCGCTGATTACTGTTCCAAGAGTCACCTGGTCAATGAAGCGCCTTTCTCCGTAAAATTTAGGGGGGCCTGGATTCCTTTTTGACCGAGGTTTTTTGCATACCGGAGTTTTAGGCGTCTCTAATGTCTTTTCCGGAGAACTTTCTTTTTTAATCGGATCATCGCCTGTGCCCGTTGGGAGAGTGATCTTCGTCTGCGTGTTCGTTTGAATTGGTAAGGTACGTCTTGGCTGATCTAAATCACTATCAATATTAAAAGTCGGTGTTTTATATACAATTTCCAAATCCGTACCTAAATAATTGTCGATAAACTTGTCCCAAAGGTCTACTTCTAGCGAGGAATCTAAATCACTAAATGCGAATTTTGAACATTTAGTGCTTGGGGTTTTCGTTCTCCTGCTTTTCGTTGCCTTTTCTCCCGTTGGTTTATAGCTCGTCGATGGGCCTCCTTCATTTGAGTCTGGTCTCTTCAACGGTGAGTTTCTCTTTCGTTTCCCTGCTAAATCATGGCTGTTAATTAACGTATTCGGTACTGCCGAAAATTCACTTGGGACCGACGTTTGGATTTTATTAAAAGCTAGGTCAGATTTTCTGATCACATGTCCATTGTCTAATGTAACCGTATGTTTCGTATCCGACGCTGGTTTCCCCCAAGTGGTTTAATATAGGGTTCGTATTTCCTTCGGTTAACTGTCTTCCTAAACCAGTCACGTCCTTGGCTGAATGGAGTTGATAGTGGGGCACACTGAAGACTTCTGTCTACTTTGTCCGAAGGGTCACTAATATACCCCCTTTTGTCTATCGCTATGTTTTCCAGATAGCCATCCTCAAAAGTGTCATCTGCTCCCCGGTCTTGTGCCCTGTTTTTGATACTATCGACTTCCCTTTATCTAAAGTAATCGCGTGACAGACCAGAGATTTCCAAAACGTGTTAGGGGATCTATTAAAATGTTTTGAAAAAGGAGAGCATCCAATGGATTATTGTTTCGTTGAACGAAAATTCCGGATGATTTTGTCGATAGCCGTATTTAAAGATGGTTTTGGATCCTTATACGACATTGCTAATATTTTTGCTTTAACCGTTTAGATGAATCGTTCTACGACTTCGTTGGATCTGTGATCCCCGACAGTACATATGATTAATTCAATGTTGTTCTTCTCGCAGAAGTTTCTAAAATCGTTAGAAGTAAAACCTGACCCGTGGTCGACTCTAATAGACTTCGGAAATCCGTGAAGGTGACAATAGTCTGTCATGAATGCTAAAATCGAAGAAGCCGAGGTGTTATTCACTAGCTTTGCTGACGGAAACGCTGAGAAGCGATTGACGCACAGCAAAAGGTATTTTGAATTGCCCCAATTTTTGTACCCAAAGTACCCGCAAAGTCTAAATCTATTTCTTCGTTAGGTTCGGTTAGAGTCGGTAATTTCTTCGTATTGTTCGTACCCTGTATTACCTTTAGATTCTTACCAGCCTTGATGCACTGGATACAGTTTTTCCCATGATAGTAGATCTCTCTGTATAGATGTGGCCACCGAAAGTTCTCTGCCAGAGATTTCATCATGAGCTGTCCTGGGTGAGTTTCGTGTAGTAGCGACAGGAATGACGACCTCAGAGCTGCAGGAACTATCAGTTTGTTATCGTTAAATAACAATCCTTCCTCCGAATCTATCCAATGGTCTGCCTTCTTCTACCGCTTTGTTCACCTTCTTGAGGATTTTCTCCTCGTCCGTCATGAGTCTGATCAGTTTGTTCTTGCAGTGATCGGTAAGAGATAACGGAGTGTCTGGTAGTTTGAGATCTCCCTTTTATTTAGCCAATAATTTCTTGTAGATGTCGGACATTGTATCGTTGTTGAAGTTCAGTAAAGTTCCTTTTTTTTCCGCCCTGAGGGAAACTTTTAGCAAGTTCGCCGATGCGAGGAAGTCTTCTAACAACTTTTTATTCTCTGAACTTATGGACTGATTAATTTATAGTATTGACTGGGCAAGAAAAAATAAGAAGGTTTTGTCTGACAAGTAAAAATAATTAAAATCGAATTTTGAAACATTTAATGGAGCACAACCGCTTGTACAGGACTCTGAACGCGAGTGATTCGAATTACAAATTCTAATTTCGTCGTTGACGTAATTCAGATTATTCGAGAAGAACGTCCGTTGGATGCTTAGCGTAATTCTTTCTTTCCGCCCATTGGATTATTACAATCCAAGTTACTGATAGTATTTACATCCACTGGATTGTACAAATCGTTCTTTTTACAATCATCCTTTTTACAATCAATATTTACAGAGAGGTTTTCTACAATCTTTTTATCTGTTGCCACTACAAATTCGCTATCATAATGTGAAGTTGGGAGTGCCTTTCCTGAAGGTAATCTCGACATTAGATCTGTAAACCGAATTTCTTTTCCCGGTATGTGTTTGATCTTGAAATCAAATTGTAAAACTCGATTTACCCAACGGGTTAGTCTGCTGTGCATAGTTTTGTTGCTATGATTGGCGTTTAGTGAAGATAACAATGCCTTATGGTCCCTTACGATTTCAAACTCGGCGCCATACAGGTAATTTTTAAAAAGTTATGTAGCCCAGACTACTCCCAACAATTCCAATTCGTTTGTAGATTATTTCGTTAATGGCTATGTAAAAATCGGGAAGAGAATGCTATTGTTAACCAATTCTCCCGTCCCATTGTTCTAAAGTGGCTCCCAGCTATGTAAGGCGTCTGTTTGTAATCTTGACATCCTTTTTATGTCAAAATGATTGTTCTCTGTAATGTTGTTAATCATTTTTTTCTAGATCTTCGAACGCCTTCGTATGATCGTCGTTCAATTGGTAAACTGATTTTTTTGAACAAAAATTGGTCGTAAGGGAGAACTTAGAGTTGACAAGTTCGGGATGAACGTCATATCTTGGTTGATTGAGCCGAAGAACGACTTTAATTCGGATATGTTTTTAGATTTTGGAAGGCTTTTATCGAATCCGATTTTCCCACCAATAGTTTCACGCCCGAATTTGATATCTGGAAACCCAACCACTCTATTTCTTTTTAGAAAAATGCACATTTATCCCATTTTACCGCCATATTCTTGTTGTCCAAGATGTTTAAAATTTTTGTTAATATCGCTTTGTGTTCATTAAATGATCCTCTCGAAGCTATTAAAATGTCGTCAATATAACAATTGGTAAAAGCAATTTCTTTTAATAAAGAATCCATCACCCTCTGGAATTCGTTTGGCATATCGCCTAGTCCGTAAAAACCCGTTAAAAACCTATAAGTTCCGGTGGTTTCGCCCCCTACAATACTGAAATTGCACTGTTTGCTAGTATCTGAACATAATTGCAGTTGATTGTACGCATTTTTTAGATCTAAATTACTGAAACAAACTTCCCCTGACTCTTTGATGGACAGTTGAAGAGCTATGTCGTCGATAAGCTCGTGTATGTTTGGCGTTTGATATTTGTTCTTGAATATCTGATTATTTAATAGTTTCGAATCTAATGCCAACTTGATATCACCGTCTTTTTTTCTTGTAATCACTATCGGTTTTATAAATTAGTCTCCATCGCATTTGTTCAACTTCACAAAATGCCACTACTTTTCCTTTCTTTTTAATTCCGTCTTTAAATTATATAATAAATGCATGGGAACTCTTTTCCTTTGGTTTGAACAGGTTTGAATGGAGAGTGAAAAGGAGTAATTTTACTGTCCAATGGTATTTCCCAACTCTGTCAAATAATCCTTTGTACTTATGATACAGATTAAGAATTACGTCTGAATGATTGTTTAACTTACACAACTCCGGAAGTGTTACGTTGTTGACGGGTAAAAGAGGCTGTCGTTGAGCTATCTTGATTCCGATCCGTGGTAGATTATCATTTCCCAGGATATTCCTCTCATGTCCAGAAGTGATAAGAATTGGAGTTTCGTCCGCGGTCCATCCATTGGATTGTATTCTCACTGTCACTTTCCCAATGATGTTGGTTGTGTCATTGGTAAATCCGCCGTATAGTTCCCTAGTCTTCTTGTCTACTGGGTGTATTTTCATATGTGGGTCTCTCAACTTCAATTCGTGTAGAACGTTTTGCTTCGGGAAGCTCACTGGGCTCGCAGAATCCACTTGAATGTTCAGTTTAACTATCGCATCGTCTCCCAGTCCGATGTTAACTAATTTCGTGGTTTCTATGCCATTGGCGTCATAGATGGTTCTGAAGTTCAGAACGGAATAGTCGTCGTTGTCGCTGATCCCCTCTTTGGTCCACGCGTTGATCACATGCAAAAAATTTCCTCACTTCTTGCTTGAATTTCTTCTGGGGTCTATATGAACAATTCTGACTATTTACAGTTTCTTCTACAGTATTTACAGCGGGTTTTCTTCCTTTCGATTTACACAATCTTCCGAAATGTCCTTAATATTTAAAAATGTTACAAATTATTTCCTTCGCCGGACACACATTCAGATGACGCTTGGTAAACGCGTTCCCGCATTTCATACAAGTATTTATTCTTTCTATTTTCAAGCTTGGTTCCTTTTTTACATGATTAAAATTTTTGTTCACTCTGCCGCTAGTCCTGTCGTGTTGAATGATATCGTCATATTTGTTAATTTCAGGTGGTTGTAATAGCTATTTTCGTCGATGATAGCTTGGTTGAGTGCATCCACTTGATAAAGACTTTCCGAAAGTAGTCTACGTTGTAGTTCACAATTTTTCATGTTAAAAATAAGTACGTCTCTGATCCATTCCTGTTCGGCGTTGATTCCAATTATTGCTAAAACTGATAATGAGCCCCGAAATTGTTCGTACGATTCTCTATCCTTTTGTTTCCTGCTTAGCTGATTATATCGTTCAAACGTTAATTTTGTCGGTTTGATGAAAGCAGCTTCTAGCAGTTCAAAAAACTTTTTGAACGAGATTCCTAGGGCTTTCACCCTTGGATGTTTTTGAGCAAAGACTCTTTTTCCTTCCTAAGGCCAAGTATAGGATTGATCTTACCTTTTGTCGGCCTCACATCTCCTCATTCCTCCGAATTTACGTTTCTTTTCTGCTCGTATTTTTCCTTCTCTATGTTCGTAGACTCGCATTGTCTTTTTATTCCTGGCCTCTCTACATTTCCTCTGTTGGTCAGTTTCTGACTCCTGGGCGCCTTCTAGGATGGGTAACGTTGTCTCCCCCTTTCAATGGTTCCTTTAGATTCTCTATATCTAGATTTTTCTTCGCAATGATAGCCAGGTGAAATTGGTCTATCCAGTTGTTCCATTGGGTGGGAGATTCTACCGTGTGGTTATTCCCCGCAGATTTGAATCAGTTGTTGACTGCGCCATAATTACCACTGGTATTTATGTTATCTAACTAAGTTTAAAACAGAATAAAATTAATGTGTGGATTAAAACTGACTGTAGTCTAAAAAGAGCAACTAGTGACTCGAATTCCACTGGACTTCGAAGAGTAGACGTTAGCTGGTACTTAATTAATCGAAAAATGTCCAGGATTATGAATATAAAAATACTAAATCACACCAGAAACCCACATACAAAATGGTAAAAATCTCAAAGGTAAACTAAAACCGAGGATCTCTTCCAGTTTCCCCCAAGATTGAAATAACTAAGAAAAGTAAAATTTACACTTTCATGAAACAATGAAGCTCTGTAGTGAGAATAATTTAACTGCCATGAACACATTTTTTCTTCGCATTAGTAGAACTCCGGTATTCGAAATGAATAAAAAAAGCACTTTTTTTAAAAAAAATTCAACTCCTTCTTGAAAAGTACGGGTCTTGAACTGAGTTTGTCGGATAACATCAAAGTTTCTCTTTAGTGGTCGATTGACTTTTATGAAGAGCCTGTGAGTATTAACCCAATTACTGTGTTTCGTTGCATCCCAGGTTCAGTCATCTTGAAAATCTTGCTAAGATCTTGAATATTCTTGAAGATTTATTGGAGATAGCGAAGAAAAGTTAAAATAACTCCGTCTTTTTCCAAAGTACCTAAGCGTCCAAACTACATGAATATTACCCCAGAAAGTGTATGATCGCTCCGGCAGCTCAACAGAGGAACTTGATATTTCGTGCAATCTAGAAAAGATCTTCAAGATTTTTCAAAACTTTTCGAAGATTCTTCAAAATCATCAAAGACATCCTAAAAAAGTTTTATTTTTTCGAAACCAATTCATAGCAAATTAATGAGCAAACACTTAGTCAAGCTTCTCCGAAACTACACTATAATACCAAAACAAGGTAAATTTCAGCGAAATTTATTTAAGAACCTGTCTGGTTTTTGTAGATTTTTTGTAGATCTTTTTTGTTAATTTGAATCTTGTAATTTTTTGAAAGTAAATTCAGAAAAGATCTAAAACAACTCTGAACTTCATTAACAATTTGCAACTCTCTAGATGTTGATCTGAAGAAAAATTCAGGGTTTCTATTTGGTTTCCGAAAACTATAGAGGCTATTTATTAACTCCTTTGTACTTTGTTCGGTCACTTGTTTTGTTTTAACTTCATCGGAAAAATTCCATGTGTTCCACAATATCCTAACGTGCTCGAACTGACCCAAATTCATTTCCCATTTTATCGTCTGAATACCACGAATTTTAGTATAAACTGGGTTATCCTTGTTCAAAACCTTAAGGAACTACCGGCAGTATTGGTATCAAGAACTTCAGATATGTTAGTTGCAACAAAAACACAAAAAGAGGCCGTTGAATTGGACCATTGGAGAACGGTTGTGCTGCCCGTTCAACGTCCATAAAAATCAAATCTTTTTTAAGAATGCGCTGAGCTTTTGTTATCTTTTTTTATGGAACCGCTAGGAGTAATGCTTGCATTGAAGGCTTTGCAAACCTTTTCGCTGCAGTTAATTTCCTGGCATCGATTCATGATTTAATCGCAACTAAACACCAAAATGTCAGATTCACAGTTGCTTTCTACTTCTGAGACGTTCGTCAGGTTTTCAATTTTCACAGCATTCTCCTTAATTGTTTGAAGTTTTGGAACCAGGATTTACTCCAATCTTGGAACCAGGAGTCAAGTTATTGCCAAACCTGGATTCTTGTTGACGGTTTTCGTCAGTGGAAAATCTGAAACTTCAACAGGTCGGGATACCATCCCTTGGATTGGCTACTAAACCCAGAAATCCTTCCTCATAAATGTTCATGACAGAGTTAGCGGTTGCGTGATAAAAGGCAGACAATCACGAGTGTTCTGTCATATTGCAAATTTGTACCATGTTACGAGTGTTGCCGCTTTGGCATGTTGGCGATGTACCGAAAAATTTGCCTGTGGCTCTGCGAGACATTTAACTCAACGGTGGCGTCCTCCCAACACACAGCTTACAAGTGAGGTTGATAGCTTACACCTACTGGCAAAAGTATGTCTTCTAAATGTAAACTGATTAACGCTTGGATAATTTAGGAATGGGTTATTTCAGATCTAATTTCAGATCTGAAATTTTATTTTTTCTTGGTTATTTCAGATCTGAAAAAATTTGTGATGATTTCGACACAATTTTTGCAACTTTTGATAAATTTGTATTTGATAGCTACTTTTTATTGGCTCAAATTATAATGCCCGCTGTCTCTTGTTACTACCTACTATATCTGAAAGCTCCGGCTCCTGCGTTCAGGGGGGCCGAGAAACCTTTCGGAAAAAAGGTGGGGAATTTTTGCCTAGGAGTACAAGTTTTGTTTTGTTTTGTTTGCCCGGCTCGAACCATCTTTAGTACCAGTCCTTACACAAAAAAAAGCAAATTCCTTTTTGTGGGGGGAGTATACCGATTTCAGTTTTCAGCCATAGCAGGGACTAAGTCTCTAGAGATTTAAACTTAACTTGAGTCGATGTTTGTGTACTTTTCTTATCATTGTGTTTCATATTGAATACATACTAATTACTACATACTTACTTACTTTTCTTATCATTCTTACGTTTTACATGCTACGTTCTACTTACTACTAATAAATCTATCGCATTCTGAGTTTTGCGAAAAAGTGTAAGGATCATCGATCCTAAAGTACTCTTCCTTTACTTACTTGAAAAAAAATTTCTTTAAAGTCATGGCAGGGAATAAGTCTCTAGAGATTCGAACTTAATTTGGAGTCGATTTTTGTGTGCTTTTATCATCGTATTTTGTTGTGATACTTATTATATCTTAACTTTTGCTGCACATCTATCTCATTCTGAGTTATGCGATAAAGTGTTCGGATCATCGATCCTAAAACATTCTTTCCTTTACTTGAAAAAAATAGAACGTTTTCCCAAACGTGTTAGAGAAGTAGATGTTGAAGTGGAGCCTTGTGTGGTTTCCGCCACCAGTGTTGGGTGCATTGGTATATCTTCGATTGGTGTCAAGTAATCCGATGGGGACGCCGAGGGGTACGTTGTCTGTAGGCTTTTTGAGCCGGAGAATGTTATTAGGGGCTCGTCCTCAGAATCTGCTAATCCGCTGATTACTGTTCCAAGAGTCACCTGGTCAATGAAGCGCCTTTCTCCGTAAAATTTAGGGGGGCCTGGATTCCTTTTTGACCGAGGTTTTTTGCATACCGGAGTTTTAGGCGTCTCTAATGTCTTTTCCGGAGAACTTTCTTTTTTAATCGGATCATCGCCTGTGCCCGTTGGGAGAGTGATCTTCGTCTGCGTGTTCGTATTGGTAAGGTACGTCTTGGCTGATCTAAATCACTATCAATATTAAAAGTCGGTGTTTTATATACAATTTCCAAATCCGTACCTAAATAATTGTCGATAAACTTGTCCCAAAGGTCTACTTCTAGCGAGGAATCTAAATCACTAAATGCGAATTTTGAACATTTAGTGCTTGGGGTTTTCGTTCTCCTGCTTTTCGTTGCCTTTTCTCCCGTTGGTTTATAGCTCGTCGATGGGCCTCCTTCATTTGAGTCTGGTCTCTTCAACGGTGAGTTTCTCTTTCGTTTCCCTGCTAAATCATGGCTGTTAATTAACGTATTCGGTACTGCCGAAAATTCACTTGGGACCGACGTTTGGATTTTATTAAAAGCTAGGTCAGATTTTCTGATCACATGTCCATTGTCTAATGTAACCGTATGTTTCGTATCCGACGCTGGTTTCCCCCAAGTGGTTTAATATAGGGTTCGTATTTCCTTCGGTTAACTGTCTTCCTAAACCAGTCACGTCCTTGGCTGAATGGAGTTGATAGTGGGGCACACTGAAGACTTCTGTCTACTTTGTCCGAAGGGTCACTAATATACCCCCTTTTGTCTATCGCTATGTTTTCCAGATAGCCATCCTCAAAAGTGTCATCTGCTCCCCGGTCTTGTGCCCTGTTTTTGATACTATCAACTTCCCTTTATCTAAAGTAATCGCGTGAGAGACCAGAGATTTCCAAAACGTGTTAGGGGATCTATTAAAATGTTTTGAAAAAGGAGAGCATCCAATGGATTATTGTTTCGTTGAACGAAAATTCCGGATGATTTTGTCGATAGCCGTATTTAAAGATGGTTTTGGATCCTTATACGACATTGCTAATATTTTTGCTTTAACCGTTTAGATGAATCGTTCTACGACTTCGTTGGATCTGTGATCCCCGACAGTACATATGATTAATTCAATGTTGTTCTTCTCGCAGAAGTTTCTAAAATCGTTAGAAGTAAAACCTGACCCGTGGTCGACTCTAATAGACTTCGGAAATCCGTGAAGGTGACAATAGTCTGTCATGAATGCTAAAATCGAAGAAGCCGAGGTGTTATTCACTAGCTTTGCTGACGGAAACGCTGAGAAGCGATTGACGCACAGCAAAAGGTATTTTGAATTGCCCCAATTTTTGTACCCAAAGTACCCGCAAAGTCTAAATCTATTTCTTCGTTAGGTTCGGTTAGAGTCGGTAATTTCTTCGTATTGTTCGTACCCTGTATTACCTTTAGATTCTTACCAGCCTTGATGCACTGGATACAGTTTTTCCCATGATAGTAGATCTCTCTGTATAGATGTGGCCACCGAAAGTTCTCTGCCAGAGATTTCATCATGAGCTGTCCTGGGTGAGTTTCGTGTAGTAGCGACAGGAATGACGACCTCAGAGCTGCAGGAACTATCAGTTTGTTATCGTTAAATAACAATCCTTCCTCCGAATCTATCCAATGGTCTGCCTTCTTCTACCGCTTTGTTCACCTTCTTGAGGATTTTCTCCTCGTCCGTCATGAGTCTGATCAGTTTGTTCTTGCAGTGATCGGTAAGAGATAACGGAGTGTCTGGTAGTTTGAGATCTCCCTTTTATTTAGCCAATAATTTCTTGTAGATGTCGGACATTGTATCGTTGTTGAAGTTCAGTAAAGTTCCTTTTTTTTCCGCCCTGAGGGAAACTTTTAGCAAGTTCGCCGATGCGAGGAAGTCTTCTAACAACTTTTTATTCTCTGAACTTATGGACTGATTAATTTATAGTATTGACTGGGCAAGAAAAAATAAGAAGGTTTTGTCTGACAAGTAAAAATAATTAAAATCGAATTTTGAAACATTTAATGGAGCACAACCGCTTGTACAGGACTCTGAACGCGAGTGATTCGAATTACAAATTCTAATTTCGTCGTTGACGTAATTCAGATTATTCGAGAAGAACGTCCGTTGGATGCTTAGCGTAATTCTTTCTTTCCGCCCATTGGATTATTACAATCCAAGTTACTGATAGTATTTACATCCACTGGATTGTACAAATCGTTCTTTTTACAATCATCCTTTTTACAATCAATATTTACAGAGAGGTTTTCTACAATCTTTTTATCTGTTGCCACTACAAATTCGCTATCATAATGTGAAGTTGGGAGTGCCTTTCCTGAAGGTAATCTCGACATTAGATCTGTAAACCGAATTTCTTTTCCCGGTATGTGTTTGATCTTGAAATCAAATTGTAAAACTCGATTTACCCAACGGGTTAGTCTGCTGTGCATAGTTTTGTTGCTATGATTGGCGTTTAGTGAAGATAACAATGCCTTATGGTCCCTTACGATTTCAAACTCGGCGCCATACAGGTAATTTTTAAAAAGTTATGTAGCCCAGACTACTCCCAACAATTCCAATTCGTTTGTAGATTATTTCGTTAATGGCTATGTAAAAATCGGGAAGAGAATGCTATTGTTAACCAATTCTCCCGTCCCATTGTTCTAAAGTGGCTCCCAGCTATGTAAGGCGTCTGTTTGTAATCTTGACATCCTTTTTATGTCAAAATGATTGTTCTCTGTAATGTTGTTAATCATTTTTTTCTAGATCTTCGAACGCCTTCGTATGATCGTCGTTCAATTGGTAAACTGATTTTTTTGAACAAAAATTGGTCGTAAGGGAGAACTTAGAGTTGACAAGTTCGGGACGAACGTCATATCTTGGTTGATTGAGCCGAAGAACGACTTTAATTCGGATATGTTTTTAGATTTTGGAAGGCTTTTATCGAATCCGATTTTCCCACCAATAGTTTCACGCCCGAATTTGATATCTGGAAACCCAACCACTCTATTTCTTTTTAGAAAAATGCACATTTATCCCATTTTACCGCCATATTCTTGTTGTCCAAGATGTTTAAAATTTTTGTTAATATCGCTTTGTGTTCATTAAATGATCCTCTCGAAGCTATTAAAATGTCGTCAATATAACAATTGGTAAAAGCAATTTCTTTTAATAAAGAATCCATCACCCTCTGGAATTCGTTTGGCATATCGCCTAGTCCGTAAAAACCCGTTAAAAACCTATAAGTTCCGGTGGTTTCGCCCCCTACAATACTGAAATTGCACTGTTTGCTAGTATCTGAACATAATTTTAGTTGATTGTACGCATTTTTTAGATCTAAATTACTGAAACAAACTTCCCCTGACTCTTTGATGGACAGTTGAAGAGCTATGTCGTCGATAAGCTCGTGTATGTTTGGCGTTTGATATTTGTTCTTGAATATCTGATTATTTAATAGTTTCGAATCTAATGCCAACTTGATATCACCGTCTTTTTTTCTTGTAATCACTATCGGTTTTATAAATTAGTCTCCATCGCATTTGTTCAACTTCACAAAATGCCACTACTTTTCCTTTCTTTTTAATTCCGTCTTTAAATTATATAATAAATGCATGGGAACTCTTTTCCTTTGGTTTGAACAGGTTTGAATGGAGAGTGAAAATGAGTAATTTTACTGTCCAATGGTATTTCCCAACTCTGTCAAATAATCCTTTGTACTTATGATACAGATTAAGAATTACGTCTGAATGATTGTTTAACTTACACAACTCCGGAAGTGTTACGTTGTTGACGGGTAAAAGAGGCTGTCGTTGAGCTATCTTGATTCCGATCCGTGGTAGATTATCATTTCCCAGGATATTCCTCTCATGTCCAGAAGTGATAAGAATTGGAGTTTCGTCCGCGGTCCATCCATTGGATTGTATTCTCACTGTCACTTTCCCAATGATGTTGGTTGTGCCATTGGTAAATCCGCCGTATAGTTCCCTAGTCTTCTTGTCTACTGGGTGTATTTTCATATGTGGGTCTCTCAACTTCAATTCGTGTAGAACGTTTTGCTTCGGGAAGCTCACTGGGCTCGCAGAATCCACTTGAATGTTCAGTTTAACTATCGCATCGTCTCCCAGTCCGATGTTAACTAATTTCGTGGTTTCTATGCCATTGGCGTCATAGATGGTTCTGAAGTTCAGAACGGAATAGTCGTCGTTGTCGCTGATCCCCTCTTTGGTCCACGCGTTGATCACATGCAAAAAATTTCCTCACTTCTTGCTTGAATTTCTTCTGGGGTCTATATGAACAATTCTGACTATTTACAGTTTCTTCTACAGTATTTACAGCGGGTTTTCTTCCTTTCGATTTACACAATCTTCCGAAATGTCCTTAATATTTAAAAATGTTACAAATTATTTCCTTCGCCGGACACACATTCAGATGACGCTTGGTAAACGCGTTCCCGCATTTCATACAAGTATTTATTCTTTCTATTTTCAAGCTTGGTTCCTTTTTTACATGATTAAAATTTTTGTTCACTCTGCCGCTAGTCCTGTCGTGTTGAATGATATCGTCATATTTGTTAATTTCAGGTGGTTCTAATAGCTATTTTCGTCGATGATAGCTTGGTTGAGTGCATCCACTTGATAAAGACTTTCCGAAAGTAGTCTACGTTGTAGTTCACAATTTTTCATGTTAAAAATAAGTACGTCTCTGATCCATTCCTGTTCGGCGTTGATTCCAATTATTGCTAAAACTGATAATGAGCCCCGAAATTGTTCGTACGATTCTCTATCCTTTTGTTTCCTGCTTAGCTGATTATATCGTTCAAACGTTAATTTTGTCGGTTTGATGAAAGCAGCTTCTAGCAGTTCAAAAAACTTTTTGAACGAGATTCCTAGGGCTTTCACCCTTGGATGTTTTTGAGCAAAGACTCTTTTTCCTTCCTAAGGCCAAGTATAGGATTGATCTTACCTTTTGTCGGCCTCACATCTCCTCATTCCTCCGAATTTACGTTTCTTTTCTGCTCGTATTTTTCCTTCTCTATGTTCGTAGACTCGCATTGTCTTTTTATTCCTGGCCTCTCTACATTTCCTCTGTTGGTCAGTTTCTGACTCCTGGGCGCCTTCTAGGATGGGTAACGTTGTCTCCCCCTTTCAATGGTTCCTTTAGATTCTCTATATCTAGATTTTTCTTCGCAATGATAGCCAGGTGAAATTGGTCTATCCAGTTGTTCCATTGGGTGGGAGATTCTACCGTGTGGTTATTCCCCGCAGATTTGAATCAGTTGTTGACTGCGCCATAATTACCACTGGTATTTATGTTATCTAACTAAGTTTAAAACAGAATAAAATTAATGTGTGGATTAAAACTGACTGTAGTCTAAAAAGAGCAACTAGTGACTCGAATTCCACTGGACTTCGAAGAGTAGACGTTAGCTGGTACTTAATTAATCGAAAAATGTCCAGGATTATGAATATAAAAATACTAAATCACACCAGAAACCCACATACAAAATGGTAAAAATCTCAAAGGTAAACTAAAACCGAGGATCTCTTCCAGTTTCCCCCAAGATTGAAATAACTAAGAAAAGTAAAATTTACACTTTCATGAAACAATGAAGCTCTGTAGTGAGAATAATTTAACTGCCATGAACACATTTTTTCTTCGCATTAGTAGAACTCCGGTATTCGAAATGAATAAAAAAAGCACTTTTTTTAAAAAAAATTCAACTCCTTCTTGAAAAGTACGGGTCTTGAACTGAGTTTGTCGGATAACATCAAAGTTTCTCTTTAGTGGTCGATTGACTTTTATGAAGAGCCTGTGAGTATTAACCCAATTACTGTGTTTCGTTGCATCCCAGGTTCAGTCATCTTGAAAATCTTGCTAAGATCTTGAATATTCTTGAAGATTTATTGGAGATAGCGAAGAAAAGTTAAAATAACTCCGTCTTTTTCCAAAGTACCTAAGCGTCCAAACTACATGAATATTACCCCAGAAAGTGTATGATCGCTCCGGCAGCTCAACAGAGGAACTTGATATTTCGTGCAATCTAGAAAAGATCTTCAAGATTTTTCAAAACTTTTCGAAGATTCTTCAAAATCATCAAAGACATCCTAAAAAAGTTTTATTTTTTCGAAAACAATTCATAGCAAATTAATGAGCAAACACTTAGTCAAGCTTCTCCGAAACTACACTATAATACCAAAACAAGGTAAATTTCAGCGAAATTTATTTAAGAACCTGTCTGGTTTTTGTAGATTTTTTGTAGATCTTTTTTGTTAATTTGAATCTTGTAATTTTTTGAAAGTAAATTCAGAAAAGATCTAAAACAACTCTGAACTTCATTAACAATTTGCAACTCTCTAGATGTTGATCTGAAGAAAAATTCAGGGTTTCTATTTGGTTTCCGAAAACTATAGAGGCTATTTATTAACTCCTTTGTACTTTGTTCGGTCACTTGTTTTGTTTTAACTTCATCGGAAAAATTCCATGTGTTCCACAATATCCTAACGTGCTCGAACTGACCCAAATTCATTTCCCATTTTATCGTCTGAATACCACGAATTTTAGTATAAACTGGGTTATCCTTGTTCAAAACCTTAAGGAACTACCGGCAGTATTGGTATCAAGAACTTCAGATATGTTAGTTGCAACAAAAACACAAAAAGAGGCCGTTGAATTGGACCATTGGAGAACGGTTGTGCTGCCCGTTCAACGTCCATAAAAATCAAATCTTTTTTAAGAATGCGCTGAGCTTTTGTTATCTTTTTTTATGGAACCGCTAGGAGTAATGCTTGCATTGAAGGCTTTGCAAACCTTTTCGCTGCAGTTAATTTCCTGGCATCGATTCATGATTTAATCGCAACTAAACACCAAAATGTCAGATTCACAGTTGCTTTCTACTTCTGAGACGTTCGTCAGGTTTTCAATTTTCACAGCATTCTCCTTAATTGTTTGAAGTTTTGGAACCAGGATTTACTCCAATCTTGGAACCAGGAGTCAAGTTATTGCCAAACCTGGATTCTTGTTGACGGTTTTCGTCAGTGGAAAATCTGAAACTTCAACAGGTCGGGATACCATCCCTTGGATTGGCTACTAAACCCAGAAATCCTTCCTCATAAATGTTCATGACAGAGTTAGCGGTTGCGTGATAAAAGGCAGACAATCACGAGTGTTCTGTCATATTGCAAATTTGTACCATGTTACGAGTGTTGCCGCTTTGGCATGTTGGCGATGTACCGAAAAATTTGCCTGTGGCTCTGCGAGACATTTAACTCAACGGTGGCGTCCTCCCAACACACAGCTTACAAGTGAGGTTGATAGCTTACACCTACTGGCAAAAGTATGTCTTCTAAATGTAAACTGATTAACGCTTGGATAATTTAGGAATGGGTTATTTCAGATCTAATTTCAGATCTGAAATTTTATTTTTTCTTGGTTATTTCAGATCTGAAAAAATTTGTGATGATTTCGACACAATTTTTGCAACTTTTGATAAATTTGTATTTGATAGCTACTTTTTATTGGCTCAAATTATAATGCCCGCTGTCTCTTGTTACTACCTACTATATCTGAAAGCTCCGGCTCCTGCGTTCAGGGGGGCCGAGAAACCTTTCGGAAAAAAGGTGGGGAATTTTTGCCTAGGAGTACAAGTTTTGTTTTGTTTTGTTTGCCCGGCTCGAACCATCTTTAGTACCAGTCCTTACACAAAAAAAAGCAAATTCCTTTTTGTGGGGGGAGTATACCGATTTCAGTTTTCAGCCATAGCAGGGACTAAGTCTCTAGAGATTTAAACTTAACTTGAGTCGATGTTTGTGTACTTTTCTTATCATTGTGTTTCATATTGAATACATACTAATTACTACATACTTACTTACTTTTCTTATCATTCTTACGTTTTACATGCTACGTTCTACTTACTACTAATAAATCTATCGCATTCTGAGTTTTGCGAAAAAGTGTAAGGATCATCGATCCTAAAGTACTCTTCCTTTACTTACTTGAAAAAAAATTTCTTTAAAGTCATGGCAGGGAATAAGTCTCTAGAGATTCGAACTTAATTTGGAGTCGATTTTTGTGTGCTTTTATCATCGTATTTTGTTGTGATACTTATTATATCTTAACTTTTGCTGCACATCTATCTCATTCTGAGTTATGCGATAAAGTGTTCGGATCATCGATCCTAAAACATTCTTTCCTTTACTTGAAAAAAATAGAACGTTTTCCCAAACGTGTTAGAGAAGTAGATGTTGAAGTGGAGCCTTGTGTGGTTTCCGCCACCAGTGTTGGGTGCATTGGTATATCTTCGATTGGTGTCAAGTAATCCGATGGGGACGCCGAGGGGTACGTTGTCTGTAGGCTTTTTGAGCCGGAGAATGTTATTAGGGGCTCGTCCTCAGAATCTGCTAATCCGCTGATTACTGTTCCAAGAGTCACCTGGTCAATGAAGCGCCTTTCTCCGTAAAATTTAGGGGGGCCTGGATTCCTTTTTGACCGAGGTTTTTTGCATACCGGAGTTTTAGGCGTCTCTAATGTCTTTTCCGGAGAACTTTCTTTTTTAATCGGATCATCGCCTGTGCCCGTTGGGAGAGTGATCTTCGTCTGCGTGTTCGTTTGAATTGGTAAGGTACGTCTTGGCTGATCTAAATCACTATCAATATTAAAAGTCGGTGTTTTATATACAATTTCCAAATCCGTACCTAAATAATTGTCGATAAACTTGTCCCAAAGGTCTACTTCTAGCGAGGAATCTAAATCACTAAATGCGAATTTTGAACATTTAGTGCTTGGGGTTTTCGTTCTCCTGCTTTTCGTTGCCTTTTCTCCCGTTGGTTTATAGCTCGTCGATGGGCCTCCTTCATTTGAGTCTGGTCTCTTCAACGGTGAGTTTCTCTTTCGTTTCCCTGCTAAATCATGGCTGTTAATTAACGTATTCGGTACTGCCGAAAATTCACTTGGGACCGACGTTTGGATTTTATTAAAAGCTAGGTCAGATTTTCTGATCACATGTCCATTGTCTAATGTAACCGTATGTTTCGTATCCGACGCTGGTTTCCCCCAAGTGGTTTAATATAGGGTTCGTATTTCCTTCGGTTAACTGTCTTCCTAAACCAGTCACGTCCTTGGCTGAATGGAGTTGATAGTGGGGCACACTGAAGACTTCTGTCTACTTTGTCCGAAGGGTCACTAATATACCCCCTTTTGTCTATCGCTATGTTTTCCAGATAGCCATCCTCAAAAGTGTCATCTGCTCCCCGGTCTTGTGCCCTGTTTTTGATACTATCGACTTCCCTTTATCTAAAGTAATCGCGTGACAGACCAGAGATTTCCAAAACGTGTTAGGGGATCTATTAAAATGTTTTGAAAAAGGAGAGCATCCAATGGATTATTGTTTCGTTGAACGAAAATTCCGGATGATTTTGTCGATAGCCGTATTTAAAGATGGTTTTGGATCCTTATACGACATTGCTAATATTTTTGCTTTAACCGTTTAGATGAATCGTTCTACGACTTCGTTGGATCTGTGATCCCCGACAGTACATATGATTAATTCAATGTTGTTCTTCTCGCAGAAGTTTCTAAAATCGTTAGAAGTAAAACCTGACCCGTGGTCGACTCTAATAGACTTCGGAAATCCGTGAAGGTGACAATAGTCTGTCATGAATGCTAAAATCGAAGAAGCCGAGGTGTTATTCACTAGCTTTGCTGACGGAAACGCTGAGAAGCGATTGACGCACAGCAAAAGGTATTTTGAATTGCCCCAATTTTTGTACCCAAAGTACCCGCAAAGTCTAAATCTATTTCTTCGTTAGGTTCGGTTAGAGTCGGTAATTTCTTCGTATTGTTCGTACCCTGTATTACCTTTAGATTCTTACCAGCCTTGATGCACTGGATACAGTTTTTCCCATGATAGTAGATCTCTCTGTATAGATGTGGCCACCGAAAGTTCTCTGCCAGAGATTTCATCATGAGCTGTCCTGGGTGAGTTTCGTGTAGTAGCGACAGGAATGACGACCTCAGAGCTGCAGGAACTATCAGTTTGTTATCGTTAAATAACAATCCTTCCTCCGAATCTATCCAATGGTCTGCCTTCTTCTACCGCTTTGTTCACCTTCTTGAGGATTTTCTCCTCGTCCGTCATGAGTCTGATCAGTTTGTTCTTGCAGTGATCGGTAAGAGATAACGGAGTGTCTGGTAGTTTGAGATCTCCCTTTTATTTAGCCAATAATTTCTTGTAGATGTCGGACATTGTATCGTTGTTGAAGTTCAGTAAAGTTCCTTTTTTTTCCGCCCTGAGGGAAACTTTTAGCAAGTTCGCCGATGCGAGGAAGTCTTCTAACAACTTTTTATTCTCTGAACTTATGGACTGATTAATTTATAGTATTGACTGGGCAAGAAAAAATAAGAAGGTTTTGTCTGACAAGTAAAAATAATTAAAATCGAATTTTGAAACATTTAATGGAGCACAACCGCTTGTACAGGACTCTGAACGCGAGTGATTCGAATTACAAATTCTAATTTCGTCGTTGACGTAATTCAGATTATTCGAGAAGAACGTCCGTTGGATGCTTAGCGTAATTCTTTCTTTCCGCCCATTGGATTATTACAATCCAAGTTACTGATAGTATTTACATCCACTGGATTGTACAAATCGTTCTTTTTACAATCATCCTTTTTACAATCAATATTTACAGAGAGGTTTTCTACAATCTTTTTATCTGTTGCCACTACAAATTCGCTATCATAATGTGAAGTTGGGAGTGCCTTTCCTGAAGGTAATCTCGACATTAGATCTGTAAACCGAATTTCTTTTCCCGGTATGTGTTTGATCTTGAAATCAAATTGTAAAACTCGATTTACCCAACGGGTTAGTCTGCTGTGCATAGTTTTGTTGCTATGATTGGCGTTTAGTGAAGATAACAATGCCTTATGGTCCCTTACGATTTCAAACTCGGCGCCATACAGGTAATTTTTAAAAAGTTATGTAGCCCAGACTACTCCCAACAATTCCAATTCGTTTGTAGATTATTTCGTTAATGGCTATGTAAAAATCGGGAAGAGAATGCTATTGTTAACCAATTCTCCCGTCCCATTGTTCTAAAGTGGCTCCCAGCTATGTAAGGCGTCTGTTTGTAATCTTGACATCCTTTTTATGTCAAAATGATTGTTCTCTGTAATGTTGTTAATCATTTTTTTCTAGATCTTCGAACGCCTTCGTATGATTGTCGTTCAATTGGTAAACTGATTTTTTTGAACAAAAATTGGTCGTAAGGGAGAACTTAGAGTTGACAAGTTCGGGACGAACGTCATATCTTGGTTGATTGAGCCGAAGAACGACTTTAATTCGGATATGTTTTTAGATTTTGGAAGGCTTTTATCGAATCCGATTTTCCCACCAATAGTTTCACGCCCGAATTTGATATCTGGAAACCCAACCACTCTATTTCTTTTTAGAAAAATGCACATTTATCCCATTTTACCGCCATATTCTTGTTGTCCAAGATGTTTAAAATTTTTGTTAATATCGCTTTGTGTTCATTAAATGATCCTCTCGAAGCTATTAAAATGTCGTCAATATAACAATTGGTAAAAGCAATTTCTTTTAATAAAGAATCCATCACCCTCTGGAATTCGTTTGGCATATCGCCTAGTCCGTAAAAACCCGTTAAAAACCTATAAGTTCCGGTGGTTTCGCCCCCTACAATACTGAAATTGCACTGTTTGCTAGTATCTGAACATAATTTTAGTTGATTGTACGCATTTTTTAGATCTAAATTACTGAAACAAACTTCCCCTGACTCTTTGATGGACAGTTGAAGAGCTATGTCGTCGATAAGCTCGTGTATGTTTGGCGTTTGATATTTGTTCTTGAATATCTGATTATTTAATAGTTTCGAATCTAATGCCAACTTGATATCACCGTCTTTTTTTCTTGTAATCACTATCGGTTTTATAAATTAGTCTCCATCGCATTTGTTCAACTTCACAAAATGCCACTACTTTTCCTTTCTTTTTAATTCCGTCTTTAAATTATATAATAAATGCATGGGAACTCTTTTCCTTTGGTTTGAACAGGTTTGAATGGAGAGTGAAAATGAGTAATTTTACTGTCCAATGGTATTTCCCAACTCTGTCAAATAATCCTTTGTACTTATGATACAGATTAAGAATTACGTCTGAATGATTGTTTAACTTACACAACTCCGGAAGTGTTACGTTGTTGACGGGTAAAAGAGGCTGTCGTTGAGCTATCTTGATTCCGATCCGTGGTAGATTATCATTTCCCAGGATATTCCTCTCATGTCCAGAAGTGATAAGAATTGGAGTTTCGTCCGCGGTCCATCCATTGGATTGTATTCTCACTGTCACTTTCCCAATGATGTTGGTTGTGTCATTGGTAAATCCGCCGTATAGTTCCCTAGTCTTCTTGTCTACTGGGTGTATTTTCATATGTGGGTCTCTCAACTTCAATTCGTGTAGAACGTTTTGCTTCGGGAAGCTCACTGGGCTCGCAGAATCCACTTGAATGTTCAGTTTAACTATCGCATCGTCTCCCAGTCCGATGTTAACTAATTTCGTGGTTTCTATGCCATTGGCGTCATAGATGGTTCTGAAGTTCAGAACGGAATAGTCGTCGTTGTCGCTGATCCCCTCTTTGGTCCACGCGTTGATCACATGCAAAAAATTTCCTCACTTCTTGCTTGAATTTCTTCTGGGGTCTATATGAACAATTCTGACTATTTACAGTTTCTTCTACAGTATTTACAGCGGGTTTTCTTCCTTTCGATTTACACAATCTTCCGAAATGTCCTTAATATTTAAAAATGTTACAAATTATTTCCTTCGCCGGACACACATTCAGATGACGCTTGGTAAACGCGTTCCCGCATTTCATACAAGTATTTATTCTTTCTATTTTCAAGCTTGGTTCCTTTTTTACATGATTAAAATTTTTGTTCACTCTGCCGCTAGTCCTGTCGTGTTGAATGATATCGTCATATTTGTTAATTTCAGGTGGTTGTAATAGCTATTTTCGTCGATGATAGCTTGGTTGAGTGCATCCACTTGATAAAGACTTTCCGAAAGTAGTCTACGTTGTAGTTCACAATTTTTCATGTTAAAAATAAGTACGTCTCTGATCCATTCCTGTTCGGCGTTGATTCCAATTATTGCTAAAACTGATAATGAGCCCCGAAATTGTTCGTACGATTCTCTATCCTTTTGTTTCCTGCTTAGCTGATTATATCGTTCAAACGTTAATTTTGTCGGTTTGATGAAAGCAGCTTCTAGCAGTTCAAAAAACTTTTTGAACGAGATTCCTAGGGCTTTCACCCTTGGATGTTTTTGAGCAAAGACTCTTTTTCCTTCCTAAGGCCAAGTATAGGATTGATCTTACCTTTTGTCGGCCTCACATCTCCTCATTCCTCCGAATTTACGTTTCTTTTCTGCTCGTATTTTTCCTTCTCTATGTTCGTAGACTCGCATTGTCTTTTTATTCCTGGCCTCTCTACATTTCCTCTGTTGGTCAGTTTCTGACTCCTGGGCGCCTTCTAGGATGGGTAACGTTGTCTCCCCCTTTCAATGGTTCCTTTAGATTCTCTATATCTAGATTTTTCTTCGCAATGATAGCCAGGTGAAATTGGTCTATCCAGTTGTTCCATTGGGTGGGAGATTCTACCGTGTGGTTATTCCCCGCAGATTTGAATCAGTTGTTGACTGCGCCATAATTACCACTGGTATTTATGTTATCTAACTAAGTTTAAAACAGAATAAAATTAATGTGTGGATTAAAACTGACTGTAGTCTAAAAAGAGCAACTAGTGACTCGAATTCCACTGGACTTCGAAGAGTAGACGTTAGCTGGTACTTAATTAATCGAAAAATGTCCAGGATTATGAATATAAAAATACTAAATCACACCAGAAACCCACATACAAAATGGTAAAAATCTCAAAGGTAAACTAAAACCGAGGATCTCTTCCAGTTTCCCCCAAGATTGAAATAACTAAGAAAAGTAAAATTTACACTTTCATGAAACAATGAAGCTCTGTAGTGAGAATAATTTAACTGCCATGAACACATTTTTTCTTCGCATTAGTAGAACTCCGGTATTCGAAATGAATAAAAAAAGCACTTTTTTTAAAAAAAATTCAACTCCTTCTTGAAAAGTACGGGTCTTGAACTGAGTTTGTCGGATAACATCAAAGTTTCTCTTTAGTGGTCGATTGACTTTTATGAAGAGCCTGTGAGTATTAACCCAATTACTGTGTTTCGTTGCATCCCAGGTTCAGTCATCTTGAAAATCTTGCTAAGATCTTGAATATTCTTGAAGATTTATTGGAGATAGCGAAGAAAAGTTAAAATAACTCCGTCTTTTTCCAAAGTACCTAAGCGTCCAAACTACATGAATATTACCCCAGAAAGTGTATGATCGCTCCGGCAGCTCAACAGAGGAACTTGATATTTCGTGCAATCTAGAAAAGATCTTCAAGATTTTTCAAAACTTTTCGAAGATTCTTCAAAATCATCAAAGACATCCTAAAAAAGTTTTATTTTTTCGAAAACAATTCATAGCAAATTAATGAGCAAACACTTAGTCAAGCTTCTCCGAAACTACACTATAATACCAAAACAAGGTAAATTTCAGCGAAATTTATTTAAGAACCTGTCTGGTTTTTGTAGATTTTTTGTAGATCTTTTTTGTTAATTTGAATCTTGTAATTTTTTGAAAGTAAATTCAGAAAAGATCTAAAACAACTCTGAACTTCATTAACAATTTGCAACTCTCTAGATGTTGATCTGAAGAAAAATTCAGGGTTTCTATTTGGTTTCCGAAAACTATAGAGGCTATTTATTAACTCCTTTGTACTTTGTTCGGTCACTTGTTTTGTTTTAACTTCATCGGAAAAATTCCATGTGTTCCACAATATCCTAACGTGCTCGAACTGACCCAAATTCATTTCCCATTTTATCGTCTGAATACCACGAATTTTAGTATAAACTGGGTTATCCTTGTTCAAAACCTTAAGGAACTACCGGCAGTATTGGTATCAAGAACTTCAGATATGTTAGTTGCAACAAAAACACAAAAAGAGGCCGTTGAACTGGACCATTGGAGAACGGTTGTGCTGCCCGTTCAACGTCCATAAAAATCAAATCTTTTTTAAGAATGCGCTGAGCTTTTGTTATCTTTTTTTATGGAACCGCTAGGAGTAATGCTTGCATTGAAGGCTTTGCAAACCTTTTCGCTGCAGTTAATTTCCTGGCATCGATTCATGATTTAATCGCAACTAAACACCAAAATGTCAGATTCACAGTTGCTTTCTACTTCTGAGACGTTCGTCAGGTTTTCAATTTTCACAGCATTCTCCTTAATTGTTTGAAGTTTTGGAACCAGGATTTACTCCAATCTTGGAACCAGGAGTCAAGTTATTGCCAAACCTGGATTCTTGTTGACGGTTTTCGTCAGTGGAAAATCTGAAACTTCAACAGGTCGGGATACCATCCCTTGGATTGGCTACTAAACCCAGAAATCCTTCCTCATAAATGTTCATGACAGAGTTAGCGGTTGCGTGATAAAAGGCAGACAATCACGAGTGTTCTGTCATATTGCAAATTTGTACCATGTTACGAGTGTTGCCGCTTTGGCATGTTGGCGATGTACCGAAAAATTTGCCTGTGGCTCTGCGAGACATTTAACTCAACGGTGGCGTCCTCCCAACACACAGCTTACAAGTGAGGTTGATAGCTTACACCTACTGGCAAAAGTATGTCTTCTAAATGTAAACTGATTAACGCTTGGATAATTTAGGAATGGGTTATTTCAGATCTAATTTCAGATCTGAAATTTTATTTTTTCTTGGTTATTTCAGATCTGAAAAAATTTGTGATGATTTCGACACAATTTTTGCAACTTTTGATAAATTTGTATTTGATAGCTACTTTTTATTGGCTCAAATTATAATGCCCGCTGTCTCTTGTTACTACCTACTATATCTGAAAGCTCCGGCTCCTGCGTTCAGGGGGGCCGAGAAACCTTTCGGAAAAAAGGTGGGGAATTTTTGCCTAGGAGTACAAGTTTTGTTTTGTTTTGTTTGCCCGGCTCGAACCATCTTTAGTACCAGTCCTTACACAAAAAAAAGCAAATACCTTTTTGTGGGGGGAGTATACCGATTTCAGTTTTCAGCCATAGCAGGGACTAAGTCTCTAGAGATTTAAACTTAACTTGAGTCGATGTTTGTGTACTTTTCTTATCATTGTGTTTCATATTGAATACATACTAATTACTACATACTTACTTACTTTTCTTATCATTCTTACGTTTTACATGCTACGTTCTACTTACTACTAATAAATCTATCGCATTCTGAGTTTTGCGAAAAAGTGTAAGGATCATCGATCCTAAAGTACTCTTCCTTTGCTTACTTGAAAAAAAAATTCTTTAAAGTCATGGCAGGGAATAAGTCTCTAGAGATTCGAACTTAATTTGGAGTCAATTTTTGTGTGCTTTTATCATCGTATTTTATTGTGATACTTATTATATCTTAACTTTTGCTGCACATCTATCTCATTCTGAGTTTTGCGATAAAGTGTTCGGATCCTAAAACATTTTTTCCTTTACTTGAAAAAAAAATAGAACGTTTTCCCTCAAACATGTTTTTTTTCGGCTTAAGCTGATGCATAATAACGTTTTTTTTCCGAAATGGAACAGAAAAAAAAGTAGCCATAGCAGAAGCCAAATAGGTTTCGAGGTTGCAGGTTGTTTCAAACATTGCATCATACAATGCCCCTGACAATCTAAGATTTCACTTTTTAAAAGAAATCCTAGTTCAGTGAAAAGGGTCCTCAGATAGTTTTATTCAACACTTTCGATAAGAAAAACTACAAAAATTCGAAAATTATTTCTGTATATAGCATCAACAAAGTTGTTAAATTTGTCCTTAAGCACGAGCATGAGACACACAGACATCAACTGGATGAGGATAACGTTTTATCTGTTTGCAAACATCGTTCGTCGATGGGCATGTCTTAGATTTACTACACTTGTGTCTGCAGCGATAATCCACGCAATACTCATCGCCATAACAATCGACGTCCAGCATGCATCCAGAACCTGAGAGCCAACCTGAAAACAGATTCATTTGATGCAAATCAATTGTTAAAAATTTATTGAGCAAGGGCTTATACAAAATTTAAAAACGTTACAAAATGGGTGCAAAGTTTTTCCTCCGTTATAAAAAGCACTTTTCATCTGATTCAGAAGTATTTTGCAATTTTCTCTACCTACAAGCTCCATCATCAACAACTTACTTGCTTCCGTCTGGATAATTGCTAGAGCAAAAAAGATGACGCTGAAAATGATTACTCTCATTTTTCGTGAAGTTTGAGATGAGGGGATTATAATATGCAAGTCTGATGGTTTTTTGATTTAAAAAAAATTGATGAACAACAAAATGAAATCATCACGTTTTATTTGCATTTTTTCGCTCTGTTTCAGAAAAATAACCGCGTGGTAGATCAATTTTCGCTCCCTTTTTCTTCATTTAGTTCTTTTGATTGCAAATAAGTTCAGTAGTTGGTTCAGAGTGCTTGATGGTTTTAAAAAGTCGATTTTCTAGCTCTTTAGTAAACAGTAAGTTTTAGTAGGTAGTATGGCTTTTTTCCTCCCCCTCCACCCACCTCATACGAGCATCAATTTTATGGTGTAATGGGTGATTTTACAAGGTTAAATATGAAGACCAAATATGTTTGCCACGGCCTTATGCCAATCCGTATGTCAATTTTCATAACAACAGAATAATGTGAACAAGTTTTTCATACATAAAAATTTGCAGGTACGGGGGGGGGGGGGGGGGAAGCCCGTAGTATTTCGTACTTGTAGCTGAAAAGATATTCTCTCAAGGCAACTTTTTTATAAAACCACTTCGAGCCAGGCATCGCATTAAAATTATTAACCTTTAAAAATGAAAAAAAAAATCATCAGTAATGAAAGCGTTTCTCATCTGCTTCAAACATAAAAAACTGTTTTCTCTAAAAATTGATCAACAGCTATTCATCTGCTTTTAGCTGGATAATTGCCAAAGCAAAAAGTATCTTGTTGCAGATTTTTGCTTTAATTTTTTTTTTGCGAATACGAATTGAAATTTATGGTACTATGATTTCAAAAGTAGGATAAATAACGTAACATAAATCACCCCACTTTATGAGAACCCTATCATTCTGTTTTGAAAAAAATTTAGTGACATAGATCAACTTTCGCTCAATTTCTTCTTCGAGTACTTTTGACTTTAAAAACCTTCACTTACTACAGACAGCGTTATCATTTAAAACGTCCTCTATCTAGTTAATATAGTAAACTGATCAAATTTATTAGTAAAAGTATCAATAAAGCTGAACTTGTTTTTATCTTGTCAGCTCCAATTGTGTAGGAGGGGTGTGTGTCTGTGTGTTTGTGTGGGGGAGGGGTATATTAATAGACAAAATAGCAATTTAGCAAGTAAAGGCTGCCACTTTTGACAATAACACAATCAAGTCAACCGAGAGACGAATGATATTCCAGTTGCAATAAAATTTAAAAACTGTAGCAAAACTTTGAGCAAAATCGAAAACAAAAAAACAGTCTAAAAAGAGCACTTTTGAAGATTTCGCAGAATTAGATAGAATTTTTTTTGTCATTTTTGTCAGCCCACCGAATTTTTGTTCGGGCTATTTTGCAGAATTTTTTAGAGTTGAACTGTCGCTGCGTAGCAGGGCGAGTTAAGTATGATAACATACACCTGCTATTTCGCCGAGTATCTTGATTTGTTTTATTGTATTCATTAAATGGGGGTATAGATATATGGGGAAGGGGGCTGTAATAAAAAAGACCCAAACACCAGTCAGAACTCTCTGCTTTTTCAAATTGGAAGAACCCAATAGCTGCGAACTTTAACAACAATAAAAAAAACAGAGCCAACAACCATTAAGAAAACAATTGGTTGAGTAAAAAGTTCACAACTGTGTTTCGAACTGAACTGTTCTTTCAGAATTCTAGAATTATTTTCTAGAACTCTGAAAGAACAGTTCAGTTTGCAACACGATTGTTAGCTCTGTTCTTTTTATTATTAATGTTGGCTAGGTTGTTGTTGTTGATGTGGTTGTCGACTCGGTGGTTGTCGTTGTAGTGGCCGAATCTTGCTTGTTGCACTTGTTGAGCTTGTCCCAGCTGGTAGCTCAAGAACATTGCTAGTCAAATATGCAAAACGTCCAGGCTGAGAGCTGCATAAGAAAACTTCATTAAAAGTAGGAGGAACGCAGCAAAACACTCAAACACAAACTCAAGATAACTAATTGAAAAGGCCATATTTTGCATCCTTTCGCTTTCGCTTTCCGTTTTTTTAAAGTTTCCTCAAGCCTGGTAATACATAATTTTTGACAAAAGATGTGGAAAGATATAATTATACCGAGATTGACTTTTGATACAGGCGATGCCTTAAACTCAGAACAAATAACGTTTCCATAGGTTTTGAATATTAGTTTAACTTTTATTGATTGTCAGAATGTGGATGAAACTTACGTTTTTAGCCATGTAGCGGTTTTAACAGAAAAAAAAAACCGCAGTTAGATTTTTTGCTGCCTTAAACTTGAGTCCACTTTACTCTAGATAATAAAATTGCGTGGGAAAAGCGCGTCGCCTCAGAAAGTTAAGTTCTCATTTCAAAACAATAAAACTCTTGGCAAACAATAACGATTGAAAGTGATATAACTAATGAACAAGAAAACGGCGCGCATAGCCAGTAAGTGTTCTAAAACAGATGTGAAATTATCTTTTTCAGATCTAAGTTTCAGATTTGAAATAGGTTGCGAAGTGTTTACATAACGTTTGGATACTGTAAGGATCGGTTATTTCAGATCTAACAGCAGATCTGAATTTATGTTTTTCTTGATTGTTTCAGATCTGAAAAATCTATTTCGGATCTAATTTCAGATCTGAATTTTGGTTTTTCTCGATTCTTTTAGATCTGGAAACTCATTGATTCTGACACAGTTTTTGCAGTTTTTGATTGTTTGGTATTTGATAGCATCTGCTTGCTAGTAGCAAGTACTCTGCAAAATCTCAAGTTGCCAAATTAGGTTTCACCAAGCATGAGATAAACATTGGAAACGAATAAGTAGCGAATGAAAGTCGAAATGTTCAGAGGTCTTCTAACAGTTTTTGAAAACTTTTTCTTACAGTTGATTAAGAATTTTACTTAGAAAGAAAAATGTTTGTGAAATTATTGGGAAATTTTTTTCTGCCGCTAGTTAATTTGAACATATTTGTGTATAGCAGAAACATAAAAAAAAACTCAATTTTTTGCTCGAAATGCATAACTTATAATTCAAAAAAGGGTTTTTCAGGTCTTTTTTCAGATCTAAAATTTTGCTTTTCCAGTTTGAAGAGCTTCAGAACTTGCACAGAAAATTCTCTGGGTACGGACAGTGACATCCACATCATCTTATTCCCCGAAAATGATCTTGTTCCTATGTAAACCTATTGGTTTTATGTGCTGCTGGTCCTCTGGGATGTTTTTTTTGTTCACGATTTTTTTCGTTCACGCAAAAAGTATACCGGCACAAACGGCCATAAGAACCGCCTCAAAAAACTAAGCAATTTGTTTACAAGTTATTCAAGGATATGCTCCTTTTGATAATTTGAAAAAAAAATCACATTGTTTGAAAAAGACATGTTATTTGACTCTTTTGAGTTATTGCTTTTTGCAGACAGCGAACTCGATTTACTTTGGTCTTCTTCGTTTTGTTCTCTAGGTGAACCAAGTAGGCACCACGTAACTCAATTTTACCGATGCTGTCACCTTTTTTTCTTGCTGTATTTTGCTTAATCAAGGGCAACTTCGATCTGAATGATCAGGATGCAAGGGTTTTTGGTCAGCTAAAAAATTTGAACGCTATTTGGACTCACAAAAACCATCTGTTTGGTTTTTGAATTGAACTAATTTTGAAAATTTTGGTTAAAAGTTCACCAAAGTCTCCAGGTATGGAATTATAGGAAAACAATTTTTGTTTGGAGGTTAAAAGGCGAATGCAAAAAAAAATTCTCAATTTGAAGTTCAGCGATTGTTGTTGGTGGTGCAAAATCTGATCGGTATTATACATCCTCTAATTTGAATTTCATGTCAATTACGCAACATGCTCCTCCTTGAACAAAAATAACTGGCAGTTTTTTTGTCCTTTTTAAGGTTTTTGAATATGCGTTTTCCGAATTTTTTGTAATGTCTGAAAAAGTTTTTTTTTCATACGCGGATCAATCCAACTGAATGTCTTGCTTAAATTGGACTCGCATTTTTTTGAGATCGATTAATTTGCCTTATTTGAGTTAATTGTGCTCTAAAAAATGAAGACTGACTAGGGATCTGTGTAGCTTCTCTTCACGCAAAAGTTGGATTTCAACTAGCCAAATGTTTTACCTCAATAAAGCTTAGGATAATCTGAGCTCATAATTTTCATTTTGAAAACCTGCAAAAAAATTATATAAATTATTATATATATGAGGTTCAAATTTTGCCGAAATGCAATATGCGATAAAAAGAAAGCGACACATTTCGTTCTAACAGAGCCTATATGACGAATCATTCCGAATCTATTTCAGGATGATTGGAGATCATCTATTTTTCGGCATTTTTGATGCAGTAATAGATGCATAACTATCGTTTTTTAAGCGTCTAAAACTCTTTTTTTCTCGTTTTTTATATAATGTGCAGAAAAAATGTTGACACAGTTTTAAAAAATTTTGAATTTTTTGTTGTTGAAAAATCTTGTTTCATTCCGATTAGAACTCACAACATGTCTGAGACTCATCAGGTTTTTTTTTGGTTTTTCTACTTTCAATTTAAGTTTGTTTCAAAGATAAAAATCACTATTGACAATTAGAAGATTGATAACCAGAAGATTCAGCTAAAAATTGTACTATGCATTGAGATAAAGTTCAATTTGATTAAAAAACTCTTAAAGGTGTTGCTGGCAACTTTAGTTACTAAACTTTTTGTCTCCAAAGTAGGTTTAATATTCAGTTTATTTTTGCAAAAAAACTGTAGCCGTTTCAAATAGAAGAAGAGTTGTCCGAAATGAATCATTTATGGTAACCGATGTTATTTTTTTCATGATGAACGTACCTTTGACAAATCGATATTAATTTTTTGATATTCCCTCATCCAGTTCCAAGCATAATTAATGGTTTAAAAAATGATTTTAACACCAGTCTTACAAAAATTAAGAAAAAATTGATTTTAATCAGTTAATAATTGATTATAATATTTCTCTTTCTGAAACCAAATATTATCAGGTATAGCACAATATAAACGATTATAAGCGATTAGTTTCTAATTTATTTGTTTTGCAAAAAAATCCACTACAATCGATTATAATTGTTTATAATTATTTTTGTTTGCCCATTTTATCTTCGGCCTTCTACCTGAATTGCTTACTTTTACGCATTTCGTGGACTGGGGGCTTATGTGAAAAGTAGGAATATTTTTTCTAACAGTTTCAAATCACTTCATTTTTAAACCATTTATTTTTATTTTTTCTTGATAACAGTTGTTTCATGATCCACATTTTAAGTTTTTCTGGCCACCAAAATATCAGCACACTGCTTTGGTTTCATAGAAAAATTATATAGTAGAGTTATATTGCCCCTACCGCTGTATTTTTTCATCTAATTTGAAAGGATCTCTATGAAACGTTTGTTTCGTGGTAAAATTTTGTGTTCACTTGAACCAAAGAGTGACATGACATCTCACTTTGAGAGTACTTTGACAGAAAAAAGGATTATAACTTTTTATAATATATTATAAGTGATTAAAAGAGATTATAAGAGATTATAAGATATGATAAAAAACCAAAGGAGATTTTTTGGAAAAATTATAATCAGTTATCATTGGTTATAATTTATTATAATGTCACGAAAAATATTATCATTATAACGGATTATAAATTGTTCAAACATCTAACTTTGGCTATTATAATTAATCAAAGTACAAATATAATTGTAATATAATCGCTTATTTTCTCTTTTTAATGAGTGCAGGTTAATTGTTGTCAATAAGCTTGGTTAATTAGATTGTTTTTTTTACAATCATATTAATTCAAAACTTGTGACTGAAGCGTACAAAATTGACATTATCTGTTCCCATGCTACGTTCACTACAAAATTGGATTAAATCTGGATTTAAATCCGAGTTTTATTGCCAAAACAAAATGCATTATAATTCATTTGAAATTCTTTATGATGGATTTTATAATAAGAAGGAAACAAATTAAAATGGAATTTTTTCCACTTTATTTTTATTTTGTGCGTCGTGCAAAATTTTGCAAGAATTTCTGCATTTATCGAATGAGTTATGGGGATACTTTGCAAAGCGAGTGTACTGCCTAATCCATTTCTAAACCTAAACTCAAATTGCAAAAAGATTCCGTTAAATTCTCCCCCCTAACGTTTGCCCCTTTGCTCCCCTTCAATCCCCCTAACATTTGCCCCTTTCTCACCTCCCTCCCCCACTGAACCCCCTCCCACCTGAACACACCCCCTCAGCCTGAACACATCCCACCGGAACACCCCCCACCTGAACACCCCTCTGAAACCCCTGAACACCCCCCACCTGAACACCCCCCTACATGGACCCACCAATCCTCCTCCACGTGAACCCACCCCCCTCCCTCAACGGAACGCACCCCCTCGCCTTGAACCCACCCTCCACTTGATCACCTGAGACATCCCCCACCTGAAACAACTCCCCCAACCTGAAATACCAACACAAACGCCCTTATCTGAACTAAATCCCCTCACTTGAACCCCTACTCCCAGACAGTGAACCAAACGTTACGTTGGGGGGGGGGGTTCGGGGAGGTGGTTTGTTGTAAATGGGCAAATGGTAGGGGGAGTAAGTAATGGAAGGGGGATTAGTTCATCTCCAACTTAACCCCCCCCCCAAAGTTGGTAATAATTCAACAAAATTGTTGAAAGGAACGAAAGACTTTATGTGCGTTGAAATTCGCATCTCAGTAAAGTGGAAGAAATCGATTATAATTTAATTTCATTGTCAGTGTCCGCAAAAGTGAAAAAAAAATCGATTATAATGGATGAAAAAAGATTTTGTTGCCTCGAAAAATAGTATATTATAATCCATTTTTAATTGATTATAATCGATTTGTTTTCACTTTTGTGGACACTGACAAGGAAACTCAATTAAAATCGATTTTTTTTTCATGGAACTCCAATGCGGGAATCTAAAAAAACGCAAGAGGTTTTTGTGATTTACTGTTGTTACGCCATAATTTTTTGGCTGATATTGACCCAAAAACCTCAAATATGCTCGCGAGGAATATTTACATGAAAGTTTCTTTCAACTCTTTCTATTAAATCTTAATAAATCGAAGCAATTTAGTTGCTTCAATGCTTTTGAAGTTCAACCATTTCTTCTTAATTTTCTTATTGGAACCTGATCTAAACTACATTTTATGATTGGATAAATTAAATGTTTTACCAATGTAAAGTATTTAATATTAACCAATCACGATCCATCTAACTAACAACCCACTTAATTGTAAGTGCTGAAGTTACTTGTAATTTCAGCACCAGAGAGATTTGAATTTAACTTAGAAATTAGTTGCACTCTCCCGAGTACTTCAGCAGCCGCAATAAACCAGTATACCCTAGATCTATTGAGCCTAGCAGAGACTAGTTAAACAACCTGAGACTAGATAGTATAAGAGTAAGATTAGGATCGGTATTAGACTAAGAAGTTGCACGAATCTATCCGGCCGAAAATAAGATAGCGTGACGAGCAGACGGTGTACCCTATCCGAAATTACTCTATGAGTTATACACTCCAGTCCTAACTCATCTGGTGCGACCATAAGTCTCGAACAAGACCTTACTAGATTAGAGTTAACCAAAATAGATTAGAAATTAGACAAAAACATTCAAAATGTTATACGACAATAATTTAATCGAAATGTCTCTACGACTCAATAGATCAGAGCCAATATTCCGAACCATAACAGAACTACCCGGAATTGGAAGAAGACCTCGAACCAGAGACGACATACGACAAAGTAGAAACTTGCCGTATAGTTATATGATAGTTCGGCAAAAGCCAGAACAAACTTTTATATTTCGAATACTACTTGCAATGAATTTAGATTTCCATTTGCAAACATAAAACCTTGAAGTTAATCTTCAAAATCATTTCAGGCGCTAAACAAATTTAATAATATACAATAACGATTGATAAAAAGATCTCAGATCGTTCTCCTAAAACTCTGCAGTAATATATAAAACATGTTTGAAAAATATTTATTAGAAATAAAAATAAAAATTAGTAGCATGACAATAAATGGTTAGTAATCATAAATCATCCTGTTGTTCCAGCTTCATCACCTAAAACATAACAGCAATCATCAACTCACTAACATCATAAAACACTAAATCTTTCCTTTACACAAATTTAAAATTTTATTAAACCTTAAAGTCACTTAATTTAAAATCAGATCATCAAGGCTTATCCTTGGATCTTAAATCATTTTCTACTTAATTAAATTTCAAACTTGATCATCAAGGCTTATCCTTGGATCAAACAGAACAACTTTGTTCTCCCCCACCCACTTAACTAGTGTCTAACGACCTCAAACGTCGATTCACTATCCAAACCTTTCTAAAGACCCAAGACTAATAGAAATTTTTAAACAAAACTAATCATTCAAATTAGGATAAACAGTGAAGAACTTCGGTTATTCATCCTTCACTTAACCCCCCCTCTTACCAGACCCAGGATAAATCCTAGACTTAGTAAGTTTAAAATAGTATCTAACGAACTACTCGCGTTCTAAGTATACCTGAACCTTGTGGATCGATTTACTATTCTCCAACCCTTGAACACAATCACTACCCCTAAGTAAGATTAAGTAAGTTAACACCTTAACTTATACTAGTCACGAGAAAGTACAAATCATTCTCCGGAATAGATATACTTTTCTCTCCAACCCTGAACAAAAAGACCCAGGTTAAAATAACCAAAAAATCGTAAGGACTAACAGTTTAAGCAATTAGAATTCACTTAACAATCTTTTGCATCCGTCATCCTAAACCTTATGTCATTTAAAAACCTAGGAAATAAACAAACAATCGTTTTACACAATTGTGAAATAGATAACAAAAATTACGACCTTGTAATCACACCTCATACACAAACAGTTGGATACATTCGCACAAAACGACAAACACTAAAGAGAAAAATAATAACGAAACAAAGACAAATAACAAGAAAAAGATTTTCAAAAAATCGAAACGCATTTTCAGAATCAGAAACCAACAGTTTAGACGAACTTTACAAACTAAAAGAATCAATCGATAAAAATTGCCCAATTCACGATCAATTATATTTTTCTGACTCAGAAACAACTTCAAATTCATCACAAAGAGGAAAAAGAAGAATAAAAAAGCAGTACAAACACAAACCAGTACATTTATACAATTGGAATCAACCAATTCGACACATTAATAATTACATATTAACAGTCATCGAACGGAAAAATGAGTTCAACGCACACCCCAGGTGACGAAACTCCAGATGATGATGAAATCTTTCCTTTTATAGTAGATGCAGATACTGATAGAGGACAACACATATTTTGTCAAAATTTACTCGTAAATTTATTTGAACCCGGAATCAGTCCATGTAAAACAGAGTTCCCCGATGTAAGAATCAAAAGACAAATCATAGATCACTATCTAAAAGATATATGCAACATGACACAACAGTATGGAATCTACTCTATAGAATTCACTTCCCCAAACCATAATAATAGGACATATACTATTCAAACAGACGATCTTGATCTACAATTTTCAAAAGTTTTTCAGAATATATAAAAAGCATCCAATACCATAACTCACAAAGAGCAAACTCCATTTTCACAAATGAAGTTTTCGCAATAATATATAGTTATATTTCAATATTAGAAAACGAACTCCCATTAACAAATGTCTCACCGACAGAAACATCTAAACATTTAAGAGTACGACATGAAATCACACTACTCTCTAGTTATTTAAACATTATTAAAGAAAATTTCACGAAAGACGACGTTTCACAACATACCAAACACGATTTACAAAAAATTTTGGCATGGTTCATAATAGATTATTTCACACACAATATTGATTTAATTGCACAAGCAAGAAAAAATTTTAGACCCCAAAATTCGAACGATGATACCGCCATCACCGAACAATCAGATTATGTTTGGGACCCCGAATGGTCTCATCCCGCATTTATAAGCTTTCCACAGTCAATCTCAAGTCAAGCAATAGGTACAATATCTTACATAAGAGATTATGTAAGAGTAATACCCTTAACCATTGATGCAACACCATTAAACTATAATACATTTTTACCCGATACACAAAATAATAGTTTAAACTCTACAGTCATACACAACGAAAACCTCAATGGAACTAGAAATCTCACTCAACAAGATATACAGACACCATCACACTTCATAAATGAAGAAATTGTACACACAACAACTACACAACAAAGTATTTCACCAATACGCCCAAATTTAACAACACCAAGAAATACAAATCCTTCACAAACACAAGTAACCTTACAATCAACCGTTAAACCTTCGGTTGCTCCAAAATATTCACATATGGATTACCAAACATATAGACCCATGACAATACCATCAAAATCACGCAAAACATTCAATAAAAATAACTTTGCAGACCACAATTATAATTATACACATCCATCAAAAACAAATTACCAACCACGAAGAAATTTTAACCAATATACAAAACCTCGAAACTGGGATAACCCAACGGCCCAATATAATTCCAAAAATTTCCACACAAATCCTCCACAGGATCACAGTGAAAATTACCCATTTTTTCAACAAAATAAAAATAAAAAACAAACATCTTATCAAATGGATTACTTATCCTCAGATGATGATTTTTTACAACCAGACATATTTGCACCATATACTCAAGAATATCGTGGACAGGGAATCCAGAAAACACGTACAAATCATAGGAATTTTTCTCCACAACCGATAGATGCACAACATCAACAACCAATTCAACAACAAAATCCAATTAATACACAACCTTTTCAACCAATTCAACAACAAAATATGGCACACTCGTATCAACCAACACAAATGCAAAATGAAATACCACTCCCATATTATCTCCAACAACATGAAATAACAAGAAACCAACTTTCAAATTTTTCTCAAATGCCAACTGCAGCAGAATCATTGCAAATGACAATGAATCCATACCTTATGGGTGGATCATCAATAACATCAAACAAACCTTTAATGGTTTTCACAGGAACAGACCCTGAATACTCTGTAGAAGATTATTTAAATGCAGTAACAGCAAACTTGATTTTAAACATTGGACCTGAACCAATTAATACGCCACTACATCAAAACTGGATACATCGACGCACAGCGCTGATACAAACAACCTTAGATGGCGCAGCCCAAAAATGGTTTTCAGTATTACCTCTAGAAATAAAATCGAACTGGAAAAGGTTTACACAGGAATTTTCAAAAATGTTTGACTCCGAAAAAAACAAACAACAACAAAGAGTTTTATGTAATGAAATTCGTAGATTACCAAACGAAACCATTAAGCAATTAGCAGTAAGAATCGAAACACTAGTTCGAAAAGCATATTCACCAAATACACACGATTATAAAAATACAAAGATGACAGAAATCTTAATGATGACCCTAACACCACAGTTAAGGAAAATAGCAATAAAGAAGAGAGCATCCCATCCTTCCTCAATTCGAGAACCCGATTTAGATTTTAGAAAACTAGTAGACAAACTAGAACAAGCAGAAATCACAATGAAACTAGAAGAAACGGAAAATCTGAAATTACAATACGTAAACAGAATTGAAACAACTTCCACTAATATTAATAATATACAAGAATCAGATACAGACCTCGTTGAAAAAATTACTGAAATACTCAATATTTATGAAAAGAACCCAAACTTTAAAGGCAAACCATCTTTCAAAAAATGGTGTAATTATTGCCGACGATACGGACATAGTATTTCCGAATGTAGACAAAAACAGCAAGATAGCCAGAATAAACCTCAAAAATATAAAGAACCAAATACAAGCTATACGAGAAATCAATCCCCATATAACTCAAGTTATAGAGGAAGATCGCCAGAACGAAGAAACACACAAATTTCACCACAAAATCAATATAATAGACCAAATAGTAGAAATAACTACTCCAGATCTAATTCAAACACAACACAGTTTGCTTCTAGATCTAATTCCCAATCACGAAATAGATACTATCAAAACAATCAATCACGACACTCATCATACAATAGAAATAGAAACTATTCCAATAATCGAAATAGAAGTTATTCAAACAATCGAAGTCAATATTATCCAAATAACCGATCAAGGAATAACTCATATAACAGACTAAACAACAATTATCAAAATAGATCGCGAAATAATTCACAAAACCGACATTCAAGTTATAATAATCGTTATAGAAATTATTCCCAATCACCACACCGGAATAATAATCACTATAATAACTCTAATAATCGTCATAGAAGCAGTACACCTAAACATCAAAGACAAATCAATCAAGTACAGGCTAACCCAGAAACAACATCAGACCCTCCAGGTATTGATGACACAGTAACTGATACGTTACAACTCAATCAAATAAACTGTACATCATCAGATTCAGAAAGTGACACAGAAAACACTCTTTCTATCAATATGATAAAAGTCGAGAATGACTATGAATCTGTCATATATGAACAACCCTTATCATCACACATATATGAAAATCAATCAGAATTTGTTCAAAATTATTACACTACACCCATAAATTCCACACCAACAACGCAAGAAACAAATGCAATAAACACTACAAAACAACCCAATCAAAATGTCAAAACAAAATGCTTAAATACAAACCACATCTATCAAAATATACAAAAAGAACAACCCAAAGAAAAAATCTGGACAATACCATTTCTCTTAGAAAGCCCAAGGAACAAAGAATTTCAACCACCAGACCTTGAAATCGATTTTTTAATTGATTCAGGAGCAGAATCAAACATAATAAACATTCCCACATGGAATGAAATAAAAACTTTACACCCAAAGCTAACGCCTCTTGAAACCTCTAGTAAACTAGCAACAGCACAAGGATCAACATTGATAAACTACGGAAAAATCCAATTATTTCTCCTCCCCACCAGAACAATGGAGCAAAGCAAAATTCTAAATAAGCCATTTAAACAAATATTCCATATCACTGATATTAAATATAATATCATTGGAATACCATTTATTTCAAAGTATATACCAACAATTAACATACTAAATAGTA
Source organism: Symsagittifera roscoffensis (assembly GCF_963678635.1). Lineage (NCBI taxonomy): Eukaryota > Metazoa > Xenacoelomorpha > Acoela > Convolutidae > Symsagittifera > Symsagittifera roscoffensis. The sequence goes on along the minus strand of NC_087068.1, from coordinate 4,829,729 downwards.
AAATATTAATCAAATATAAGTATACAAAAACAAAAGAAACATCCTTAACATTTTTTCAAAGATTGAATAAACAACCACCATTCTTTTCAAAATTCTACCCGATATTTAACCAACAAAGAAAACACCTGAAACCACTATCAGGAAACATCTATAATTTTTCAATTAAACAAGTTCACCAATATGATAAAGAACAAAACAAACAAAAATTTTATATGTCAGATTTTGAATTCAAACCTATTCATAAATTTTTCAAAATCACAATCTCTTCAATAAAATATTTGAAAAATTCGAATTCAGATATTATTTCCTTACATGTTTATAACAACACACCTTACCAAGTAACATTACCTTTAGGACTTTTAGGATATTGTGAAACCAACGCCACAATATCACTAATACACGAAAAAGCCTATCGCGTAAATAATATACTCCAATTATTAGGTATTTGCCAATCCACAATTCTTAATGAAGAATTATCTATAAATAATATAATAAGTAACGAAAACAGAAATACGGATTATTTCACAAAAACTCCATATTTCAAACCTACATTCAACATAAGTAACTACACAGAGGACCAACAGAAATTTTTAACAATGTTTAATTTCCAACATTCACAAATAACACAAGACGAATTCGAAAAGTTAGCCAAACAGCTAATTAAATATTCATCAGTCTATGCAACATCAAAATTCGATGTTGGCAAAATCAGTTCATCACTACATCTCCCACTAAAACCAGACGCAGTTTTCAAAAAACAGAGAGCAAGTAAAGTACCAATTCACTTACACGATAAAGTAAACAGATTACTCGATATTTTAGAACAATACAACATTATATCACCAGTAAACAAAGAAGAACAACCAAAAGGCAACACATTTATCAACCCCGTTATTATTCTAGCTAAAGGAGAATCATTAAAAAAATCGTTCTCGATGCTAGATACCTCAATTCACTCATAGATGAATCCAAATGTAATTGGCCCATCGAACCAATACAAGTAATTTTAACAAAAATAAACGGCAAATACTTTACAACCGCCGATATGAATAGTGCATACAACCAAATGCCACTAGATGAACAATCACGACGTTTAACACAATTTGTTATCGGAAACCAACAATATGAATTCAACCGCTTATTCTATGGAATATCCATAGGACCAGCAGCATTTTCAGCTTTTATGAGCAAAATTTTTAGACCACTAATACTCAAGAAAAACGCAATCACCTATCTAGACGATGTTTTTATGCAATCACAAACAAAAGACGAAATGTTCAATGTTTTAGAAAAATATCACCAAATACTTCAGAACGAAAATCTGAAGGCAGCACCCGATAAATCACACTTCTTTTTGACAAGAGTTAAATTCTTAGGACATAATATAGAAAGAAAAACAATCACTCCACTGAAATCACGCATTGACGCTATTCAAAAACTTCAGCCACCAACAAATAAAAAGAAAATCCAAGAATTCCTTGGAATGTTAAACTTTTTAAGTAAATATGTTTATAAAATGCAATTATATTTACGACCAATTTTAAACATCCTTAGACAACAAAATAATTTTGAATGGAATATAGAACATCAAGCACGATTCGAAGAAATAAAGAAACTTTTAACTGAACAAATTTCAAACACAATTCCAGACCCTGATCAACCATTTTACGCAATGTGCGATGCTTCGAACTTTGGCATCGGAGCAGCACTATTACAATCACATAATGGTACAAATAAAATGAATCTCATATCAGCAAATTCCCGATTATTCACTCAAGCAGAGCTACGACTCTCAACTCTAATGAGAGAATGTACAGCCATAATATATACACTGACAGAATATGAATTTCTGATACTTGGATCAAAACATCCCACAGTTTTATTCACAGATCATAAACCAATCATCTTTCTTTTCACACAGAAATCTAATCCAAACCACCGTGTTTACAGATTTCAACTAATTCTAATGAAATTTCCAAACTTACATATAGTTTGGACCGCAGGAAAAAATCTTGCATTACCAGATACCTTAAGTCGAAATACACCACCTGAATTACTTACACGAAAAACAACAGTTGAAATACCCAAAAACATAAAATTCTACCTTGCAGAAAACGAAACATCACCCCGATTAGAATGCAAATATGCAGTGAAAACTGATATTGAACAATCACAAATAAATAGTTTACAACATTTCCCACTTTATTTAGATTGTCAAAATAATCATTATGAAGTTGACCTACTTGGAACATCAACTTTTAAACCAATTCCATATTCTCAATGGATAAAAAATAACACCCAACAAAAACAAACAAAACAACACCAAACTAAAAAAGACCATTTCCCATTAATTGAAAAAGAAAATTTAACTGATAAAATAAATTTATCAGGACCACCAACAACCGATTCAAAATACACAATAAATCAAGTTTTCGACCTCCATGACCCATTAGATACAATACCATTATCTAAATTCGAAATTGAAAACATTTTTCTCCCTCCAACAGAAACAATTACAATTTCAACACTAAAACAATACCAAAATCTTGACCCAATAATTCGACAACTAAAATCATGGCATAAATATAAAACTAAACCTACCAAAGCAGATTCAACCATACTAGGCAACAAGACACTCCTCCGATATTTTCGCAAATTTAACTACACAACAATTAATGAAACTACAGACCTTTTAGAGTACAACTTAAACGAATCCACAGTCCCCTGTCTTCCTTTAAGTATGATTCTCATCGCTTTTAATATTAAAGGACATTCTGGATCAGAAAAAACATATTCAAATTTTATACAAAATTTTTACTTCCCAAATGCACCAATCTGGATAAAAGTACTATGCAATGATTGTATAGTATGTCAACTAAATAAACCTTATCCAAATCAAAAACAAATAGCACAAAAACAAGATTTTAAAGGACAAAGTTTGTACTTTAATCACCGTATCTCATTTGATACTAAAGGCCCAATTTCACCCTCATCAGAAGGAAATTCCTACATTATGGTAATTGTTGACGCATTCACACACTATGTAGCACTTAACCCAGTACCACATTGTAACGCTTATTACGCATATACAACACTTTATGAACACTGGATAGCAAAATTTGGACTACCAGAAATTTTAGTCACAGACAACGGTACAGAATTCATAAATAATGAAATAATAACACTATGTCATTTATACAACATTAAACACAAACCACGTACATCTCATGCACCTTGGACAAACGGCTTAGTCGAAGGTATGAACCGTTCATTACAAGAATATCTTAGATGTATCATCAACGGAAATGATACAAAATATACCGAATGGTCAGCAGATGTAAAATTATTTCCCTTAGCATATAACTCACAAATTACGACAACTCTAGGAATGTCACCATACGAAATGGTTTTTAACCAAAAGCCACGCAAACCAATAATGTTTACAGCAAATTCCCATAAAAATGCACAAGGTTATTGTCAACCAAATAAAGATTCAATTTGTTATAACCTACCTTTACATACACACGATGAAGATCATTTTCATCACCCACAAATTCTTAAATTAGCCTCCGGTACACACACCGAATGGATTTTAAATAGAGATAAGAAACACAATGAAATTTATCAAAAAATAACAAAAAAGTTATTACAAAGACAAAACATTAATGAACAAATCAATTCACGTTTTACACCAGCTTCCGAATTAAAAATTGGAACATTTGTTTTGATACCTAATTTTAATACTCAAAAAGGAATTTCTAAAAAATTACAACCCCTCCGAAAAGGACCATACCAAATAATTGCAAAACCCACTGATGTCACATATAAAATTACCGACTCAAATAAAAAAGAAATCGTTCAGCATCGAAACAACCTATTACCTTACTACCCAAAAGAATACGCACTCCGCGAATTAACCCAATTATATTCTTTCACTGGATTAAAAATAGTTCAAAACGAACCACATCTGAAAAATACAGAACAAAACGATAACACCACCGAAAATCAAAGCACAAAACCAACCGCTACCAAAAACACTACAAAAAATCTAGACCATAAAGAATCCCAAAAACAAAGAAAAAATAGAAAAATGATAGAACAAATAATACCCCAAGAAGAAATAGACAAATCAGAACATAGAAAAACAACAAGACTCCGAAATCAACCACGTAAAAACTACAAAATGTTCATCCCCCAATCTAAAATATTAAAGAAAGTAGAATTTAAAAAGTAATTTTAAAACTTTATACTTCACAATCTTGAAACCTCCGTAACATTTTTCATTTACATTTTTCAAAATAACATGCTCACAAGTACGCAATAATTCTAGTTCAAAATAGACCAATAGGATTCATCCAATCCGCCACTTTCTCTAACTCAAACTAAAGATCAATTAGACGAATAATCTAGAACTCCAGGCACATCTGTAACTATAACTTTACGACCTCCAGGTCAAAAATAAGCAAGCTACTCAAACTTGACAACTAAAATAAATATCATCATAATACCGTACCCCTCCCTTATCTAATAACCCAAAGATCAACAATATTTCCCCAATTCAGACCACGAATACCCCCAAAACAAATTTGTTAATTTAGCCTAAAGTAACAAAATGAACATTTTAATTAGCCTAAAGTATAAAAATCTCACCATACCCCGGATCATTTGACAAACAAAAATAAAGAAAAAGACGACCTCCCGATCACCATAAGAATTGCCCCCAACAATTTTTTCCAAAACTCAACCCACTTGTCAAAAAACTAATAAATAATTCGACCACACTTGAAAATCGCCCCAAATAGCAAAAAATATTCGACCAAAAGATCATTTCTTAAATGCTCTTCTCTCAAACAGTTGCTAAAATACTCATTAATCTTAAACATTTTTATACAATACTTGAAACCTTTATAATATTTCTTTTTGATATACTTGAATCTTTTCTAATAATCCTAATCATTTTTTGTAACATTTTTTTAATTTTCTACACTATTCTCGAACTATTCCTTCAACTTTCCAAAACCCTTGAATATATCCACAGGTACGATTTCAACAACTTGTCTAAATGATACGAACAATTTTCAGTAGAACTGATATTTTTTTATTATTTGTAATTTTCATAACATTTTTCTCATCCCTCATTTTGACAATATGTAAATGCATAAAGAAAGCAATCATCACATTTGCCCTAGCAACAATTTTTCTAATTATATTTTTGGAAGAATACTATAATAAACTTAAACCTTCCCACTAAAGTAAAATCCAAAAAATCCATCAAAAATTGCTACCCAACAGTCACAGAGTCAGTCTTCATCGACATCATCCCAAGATAACCCAACACCACCTTCATATACTCAAAAACCTCAAACATCTACACGAATTTCTTTTCAAGATAATCCCTACACCTTTGAAGAACGGCACGCTCGTTTATCTGAACCACTAGAACCAGTTCAACGACAAGCATCTCTAAGTGAACCAACATATAACCTTTACCCAACACTACCACAAGAACTAAGTAGAATACGACACCTAAGTCAAAACCAAAACACAACAGAAATAAATAGACAAATTATACATCCTCGTCGAAATAGAAATTTTCAAACTCCTCGAGTTCATTTTGAAATACCTCAATCACCATCACAAACCACTCCAGAAAACACCACTGGTATCACACCAGAAACTCCTACACTTTTTTCACAACGAAGCACTTCAAGCCTACCCTCAGATTACTTAGGTTCAACACCAACATCTGAACAAGCACGAGAAAATCCTTTTAACCCCCCAAACCTAACATCACGATTGCCATATTGGACTACACATTCATTCACACAAGGTGAACCAAATTTAGTCAATGACCCAATAGACATTTCTACAGATACAACATCTTCATCACTACCCGAAACATTATCACTCCCATCAACACCATCAATTAGTCAAATCTCACCAACACCTTTTAACTTAACTTTTCCAAACAATCTCGACGCAAGATACCAAGAACAATCATTAACAAATATTCCTTTAAGATTAGATTGGAATACATTCACAGCACCTCCAACATTATTTGGACAACATCAAGAAAGTAACCGCCTTCATAACTGGGCACTTAATAGATTACAATATCGCCAAGATATTCACAACGATATCCGTGATCACAATATTCAAATACTCCAACAAAACAGTTTACAATTAAAATTTGAAATCACAGTTAAGTTGAACAATATCAACCAACATCCCTACCCATTAAATCCACCTAATATAACAGCTCAATCACTACCACCACCGTTTATAACTACTGAAGTAATATATAAATACGACAGATATACCAAAAACACGATTGGTTACATTACATTTTATAACCCATACTCAGGATTATCATACACATGTATATTCTAAAATTATTAATTTTTTTCCAACTCCTTTTTCTAGTAACCTCAAATCAAAACATAAACCCTTCCCCCCGTACAGGACCACAAGATTTATTAGTAACACATTACGATTGTGAAGAAAATGAACAAAAAACACTACACAAATATGCAATAAATCAAGTGTCACAATGTGAAACAGAACCACAAGCTATAGAAACCACAAATGTAATAGCAACACTCTATTCAAAAGCCCGAGCAACAACAGTTACAGGTTATAAATTCACAGCGACATTTTCCGAAAAGAAAGTACATTGTTCACAAGTCTCCAACGGAAACAAAAACCGACTTGACCATGAATCATTCTATCAGAGTAATATAGAACGTCTTTTACATCTCAATCCCGACGATTGTAAGAATGAATTACTTAGATTAAACATCACACAAAATAAAAACTCCGAAAGAAAGTTAGTTAACTTTCAAGTTTTTTCAGACTCCGTACATCAATCACAACTTGAAAGACACCAAGGACATATAAAATTAGACGACAAATACCCGTATAACGGCGCACACGGACGATTAACCTATGATCTACATGATAAACATTGGATACCACACATTGGTATAAATAACCCATCAAACTGCAAAGCAGACACAAAAAATAAAGGATACCAAGAAATAATGTTTTTCGATTGGAAAATACAACTTGAAAAAATACAACTCACACGAGATTTATCTGATAACACAATGATCTATCAAGGAATCCGACTACCTTGTAAAAATGATCAAGGATATTGCGACCCTACAACAAGAACACAAGCAACAATTGTTTGGTTCCCCGAAGATACATGTACAACATTTCAAGTAGCAAGAGTACACGCTCGTATGATCAAATTTCACGACAAATATTTCATACAATCAATACCATATGAACAAGTAAATCCATCACGAAAAATAAGCACTGATTTTCGAAACATTCACAAAATAGAAAATAAATTGACACGTTTTCAAATATATCAAGAAACAGAACTTGCATGTAAATATAGAAATCCACTTCATAAAACACAATACTCTGAAATACTAGTAGAATACGAAAATGGATTCGACATGACCACTGGAAAAATAAAAATCGACCCATACGCCACAAGTAAACGCAAAAATGAAGGAACATCATATATACCAGTTAAATTTCAAAAAAGCATAGGTCAACCTGGTGGACATCTAAAACCTCAAGACGCTCATAGCACACGTCTACAAGAGTTATCACTCATGAATACTACATATTTCGGTAATATCCACTATGATATTCATTTGGATATGAAACTAGACTATACAATTAGCCGCATTTTTCAAGAAATGTCATTCTCCGAATTAGAAACACTACACCAACTATGTGAATTAGAACGAACACAAATATTACAATCACTTGCACTAGCAGTATTAAAAATACCCTATGCAGGATACTTATTATCAGGAAATAGATCAAATTTTTTAGACTATGAAGGAAACATCTTATGGTTTTATACTTGCACCAAAAAAGTATCACCACTATACGTTTTTGAAGATAAACGTTGTTATAAAAGAATCCCTATCTTTTATAAGAATAAAGTACATTTCGTGGATACACTTTCACGAAGAACCTATTTCTGGGATACCGCAGTCCCATGTGGATCAGAAAATAGCCACAATGTAGTACAACTAAATCCTGATGAAAATAAATATTATCTTCTCACTCCATACCCCACATTAATGCAACCACTCAAAAAATTTTCACCAGAAAGCATTCGCGCTATTGCCCGAAACCCAAATATAGACTTACAATCAATAGGAATATACTCAAAATCAGATATTCAACATCACATTAGAACACAACAATTCCAAGAATTGTTAACACAGATGGACACTATACAAAGGCAATCAATTGACCAAAATCTACGCAAACTTGCAGAAACCGCAGGATTTGCCGATATCTACACACAAGACTATAGCGGATATTTTAAAGACATTAAAGATTATATATAACTAAACGGCGAAAAATACCGTCCCCAAGATATATCACCAATCAACATTTTTAGTTTTGTTACACTCAAGAATGAAATCCTTGATTTTCTAGGATGGCCCTACTACATCTTAGAAAAATTGACTATTTTATACGCAATGTTTAACTTTATTGGATTTCTTTTCTCACTTTTAAAAGGAATCTACAACACATGTGCTATACACACACAAGTAAACAGACAAGCAAGCGTAGCACGCATACTCTTTGCAGGATTTTTCGGAATTTTTTCCACATCTATAAACAAAATTCTTTTAGACGCACAAATAAAAGAATATAACACAAAAATAGCAACACGACAAAATACATACGACGAAGAACATAACAATATAGACACACAGCCAACGGCACCACAGTTACCACCCCTACCACATAACCATCCACTATCCCTAGTCCCACGAAATTTTCGAAATTTAGCAATCACACATAATCCAAATTTTCGACTCACTACATCGCAAAGTCCCATCCAACATATAATGACACATCAATCACAAGATGATAATACTTATGAACAAATTATTGAACAGCCCCATACCACCGCTTTTCAGTCTCAAAATAATAATTTTTTTAGCCCACGATGAGCCGTCAACTTGGATCACTACACCGATCAAATTCCCATCCGACCAATCTTACCTCTCCAATCCCAATCATACCACTTTTTGCTTTTCCGCCACCCGATTTTCCATCTAGCAATGTAACATCAGGCATGAATTCCGACACTAACTCACATATTTCAGTTTTATACTCCATCTCACAGCTAAATAACCCGAATATTGAAACCCCCGATGAATTTACCGACTCAGAACCATCCCCATCCAATAATTTTCATAACCCTTCTAATTTTTCTCAACCCCCTTTTCAACCCATATTGCCCAATAACCCTGACCCAATCACTTCCACACCCTCTTATGCTTCCCAAGTTACCCCAACCTACTCCTCAAACCATTCTGACCAATCATCTCATTCTCCAGACACCCCCCGAATCTCCCCAGAGCTAGATAATTTTATTACCCTCCAACAACAACCCTACCACCTTAACACCCCGACCATAAACCAAATCTCATCCACTATACATTCATCCAACCCCCCTACACCCTCTTCAAATTATACTGAATCATTAACACCATCATCCACATCCACTATATCTTCACTAAACACTAATAGAGCTTACCGCACTTTTAAAAGAAAATTCCCCAACCATCCTTTCCCAGCAAAACCAGGAACAGCCCGTGAATACATCAACCACCCCCAGCATACTAACACTAAAGAATTCTTAGCTATCACTTTACCCTCATTTCCACAATACACCTTAAACACCCCTCACGACGCTAACGAAACACGCAACTTTGTAGATGAATACGTTTTAATGCCCACTCTCTCTTGGACCTCATACTATCATTTCACTAACCCTCTTTGCTTACCTTTATCAAGCACTTCCATCGATATAGAACGAAATAAAGACATGCTATATCGACTAACTACACCACTAACCGCTAGACAATTTACTTACGTTGGATATAAAAAATCACTAAAAATACACACTGCACCTAGAGCTAATGAATATACACTAGAATACTACGATCACAACATCATCAGAGCTAACCAAGATCAATTCTTAGACGACGATCGCTTCGCTAATCCACAAATCACCGAGAAATTTTTCATCAAGACACCATATGTATTTACACTAAACATCTTCGACCGTAAATATGATCACATTATTTCAGAAGCACTAACAGACACCCAAGCATACGAAAGTTTTAAAGAGCGCTTCCAAATCTTTTCACTAACCTTTCATTTCCTTGCACCACACGAAAAAGATTTGCACTGCTCACACGATATTATGTTGCGCACTAAACAAACACATACATACAGTTACTATCGTTTCATCCAAAATCACTTTGACCTACACACACCCTCTAGACAACCACACCACCGTTTTCAATTCATCAATTCAAAATACACTTCACCATATTTCCTAAATTTCACGTATTGTATTAAAGACACTAACCTTCATGGTATTCTTCGTAATTACGACCCCATAACCCAAATGTACATCTTCTGTCCCATCATCAAGACCTTCAACTCCGACGAAAACCGACCCTTCCTTATCCCGCACGAGTTTGTACAGCCTATAGAAATCCCAATATTAGAATTCATCCACAACACTAAATTTAATCACAAATTATATAATTTAATCCAAAACACACCTTATGAGTTTGCAGTAGGCACTGAAGAACTAACCACCATTAAGGCACTTCAATTGCTTTGGCCACTACTTCAGACTAAAAATATCATCCGCATTCTAGCTAAACTACTAACAACTTCAGAACTAATTCACGACATCTTCCCCCACGGTTTTTTCCCCGACGACTAACAGGTAAGTATGAATTAAGTAAATATTACTAACTAATTACAGTATTAAAAACTCACCATTTTGTGTTCATGTTTTCTTTAGATTTTTAGCTTTCATCCGACAATCACCTACAAAAACCACAAAAGAAACAATAAAAATCACAAATTTCATCAAACAATTTTAAAATTCAATTAATCTCTTACACTTATAAATTCCTAAATTTAATATCAATGCAGTAAATTCATCTATAATATTTTCCCCCAAAGCAGTAAATCTAATTATGATGAAAATTTGTATCTTAATATTCCCCCATGACTAGCAGTAAATTTCCAAATTCTATGTGGTAAATTAATTAAATGCAAATGCAGTACTAACCTTTTGATATTTTCATTCATTCGCACAGAAATTCTATCCACACTCGCACAGCTCGCCCACGAAGAATTGTTTAAAATAATGAATTTCAGTTTCAAGTTTTCACACTCAACAACTCTAACATAAAATAACATGTTTCAAACTTTCCTTTAACCCGGTTGGAAAGGAATCATATACTAAACAAAACTAACCAACGCAGCTTACTAAATACCACAAATCATAGAATAACAGCATGACTTAGAAAAGGAAACCAACGGTACCCAAACCGGATTAACCCAGTTTAAAACTGGATAATTTATTCTTTTGAAGACTATTATAAAGTCTTAGAAAGAAATAATAAAACACAAAAAAGTCGAAAGACAAACCCATACCACAAACAATTTGATTTTTGGAAAAAGTACATAACCAACAAGACATAAGAAAAACCACAACAAACCCAACATAAAACGTTGTCACATAACAGGACCCCTCACAAAAACCGCATGAAATCATACTCCCACCCCTGGCCTAACCCACCAGGAAGGACGTCCTGAGCATGCTCTATAGCCGGCCTAACCCACCGCGCTACATCCACGCTTTGTGACCACACCTCTATTTTTAATAAGAGCTACTCAAGGGTGAGTAACTCTTCAAAATAACCGAACTAAAACAAAAAGCTTTTGTGAAAACAACTAACTAAAATCATTATTAAAAAATATTAAACTAATAAAAGTTTTATAAAATGTAAAATCACATGATGCATTACATAGATCAGAATACAACACCAAGGACGAACATCAAAAGACAAGACGACCCCACCACACTCGAGAGAGAATGACCAACTACAATCAATATGCCGCTCACAATCACAACTCAAAGGATTTAGAGTACGGCTTGACCTCGCAGAAAAGGACTTCATTGAACTAGACCAATGACCACCTCGATGACCCAAGTGTACGTACAGATCCGAGTAACCAGGCATCCCCTCCACGCACAATCTCCACGCCATTCCCAAGCTAGATCAGACACAAAAGAAGTTCTCCCCGAAGAACAGAAAAACCTGACATAGCCAACCATTCTGAAATCAGAATTGATTTTGTTGCAGAGACTCAGTCGTTGTCACAAGAAGAACACAACGTCTTATGTCCCTAACTCCAGCTTCCTGAAACTTCTTTAACAAAGAAGAAACGGAAGAAAATTATGATGTTCGCCAAATACCAACGACCATCATCCATCCTTGAGTTACAGAAGAACTGTTCTAAAAAACTCTGTAAAACCCGGATGGGTGGAACCTGATCTAAACTACATTTTATGATTGGATAAATTAAATGTTTTACCAATGTAAAGTATTTAATATTAACCAATCACGATCCATCTAACTAACAACCCAGTTAATTGTAAGTGCTGAAGTTACTTGTAATTTCAGCACCAGAGAGATTTGAATTTAACTTAGAAATTAGTTGCACTCTCCCGAGTACTTCAGCAGCCGCAATAAACCAGTATACCCTAGATCTATTGAGCCTAGCAGAGACTAGTTAAACAACCTGAGACTAGATAGTATAAGAGTAAGATTAGGATCGGTATTAGACTAAGAAGTTGCACGAATCTATCCGGCCGAAAATAAGATAGCGTGACGAGCAGACGGTGTACCCTATCCGAAATTACTCTATGAGTTATACACTCCAGTCCTAACTCATTATGCTTTAAATGATTTCAATAAAATGATCTCTCCACATTCCAATTACTTTCGATTTTGCTTCTGTTGGAGTTTGTTAATCGAAAATCTTTCTCTTCGTTTTTTTAATGGAAATCTTCTATGTTTAAGGTAACTAATATTTCAAGAAAGACATAATGTCGGAGACTATCATACTACAGGTCAAGTTCAACATCAATGACATCGTCACTTTAGCGTCCTTTTAACAAAATTAAAACACTAAGGAGTAAACAAAAAAGGGCACAAAGTTTTTAACAAACTTTCAGTTTATAAACTTTTTTGATACCAAGTTGAAGATAAAAAACTAAGTCCACAATGTGATTTATATAAAAGAAACGCGCTATTAACTACTCATTGCGACCATGTGGAACCTGATCTAAACTACATTTTATGATTGGATAAATTAGATATTTTACCAATGTAAAGTATTTAATATTAACCAATCATGATCCATCAAACTAACAACCCACTTATTTGTAAGTGCTGAAGTTACTTGTAATTTCAGCACCAGAGAGATTTGAATTTAACTTAGAAATTAGTTGCACTCTCCCGAGTACTTCAGCAGCCGCAATAAACCAGTATACCCTAGATCTATTGAGCCTAGCAGAGACTAGATAAACAACCTGAGACTAGATAGTATAAGAGTAAGATTAGGATCGGTATTAGACTAAGAAGTTGCACGAATCTATCCGGCCGAAAATAAGATAGCGTGACGAGCAGACGGTGTACCCTATCCGAAATTACTCTATGAGTTATACACTCCAGTCCTAACTCATCTGGTGCGACCATAAGTCTCGAACAAGACCTTAATAGATTAGAATTAACCAAAATAGATTAGAAATTAGACAAAAACATTTCCAAAATGTTATACGACAATAATTTAATCGAAATGTCTCTACGACTCAATAGATCAGAGCCAATATTCCGAACCATAACAGAGCTACCCGGAATTGGACGAAGACTTCGAACCAGAAACGACATACGACAAAGTAGAAACTTGCCATATAGTTATATGATAGTTCGGCAAAAGCCAGAACAAACTTTTATATTTCGAATACTACTCGCAATGAATTTAGATTTCCATTTGCAAACATAAAACCTTGAAGTTAATCTTCCAAATCATTTCAGGCGCTAAACAAAATTAATAAAATACAATAACGATTGATAAAAAGATCTCAGATCGTTTCCCTAAAACTCTGCAGTAATATATAAAACATGTTTGAAAAATATTTATTGGAAAATAAAAATAAAAATTAGTAGCATGACAATAAATGGTTAGTAATCATAAATCATCCTGTTGTTCCAGCTTCATCACCTAAAACATAAAAGCAATCATAAACCCACTAATATCATAAAACACTAAATCTTTCCTTTACACAAATTTAAAATTTTATTAAAACTTAAATTCACTTAATTTTAAAATCAGATCATCAAGGCTTATCCTTGGATCTTAAATCATTTTCTATTTAATTAAATTTCAAATTTGATCATCAAGGCTTATCCTTGGATCAAACAGAACAACTTTGTTCTCCCCCACCCACTTAATTAGTGTCTAACGACCTCAAACGTCGATTCACTGTCCAACCCTTTCTAAAGACCTAAGACTAATAAAAATTTTTAAACAAAACTAATCATTCAAATTAGGATAAACAGTGAAGAACTTCGGTTATTCATCCTTCACTTGACCCCCCCTCTTACCAGACCCAGGATAAATCTTAGACTTAGTAAGTTTAAAATAGTATCTAACGAACTACTCGCGTTCTAATTATACCTGAACCTTGTGGATCGATTTACTATTCTCCAACCTTTGAACAAAATCACTACCCCTAAGTAAGATTAAGTAAGTTAACACCTTAACTTATACTAGTCACGAGAAAGTAAAAATCATTCTTCAGAATAGATATACTTTTCTCTCCAACCCTGAACAAATAGACCCAGGTTAAGCTAACCAAAAAATCGTAAGGACTAACAGTTTAAGCAATTAGAATTCACCTAATACCCTTTTGCATCCGTCATCCTAAACCTTATGTCATTTAAAAACCTAGGAAATAAACAAACAATCGTTTTACACAATTGTGAAATAGATAACAAAAAATACGACCTTGTAATCACACCTCATACACAAACAGTTGGATACATTCGCACAAAACGACAAACACTAAAGAGAAAAATAATAACGAAACAAAGACAAATAACACGAAAAAGATTTTCAAAAAATCGAAACGCATTTTCAGAATCCGAAACCAACAGTTTAGACGAACTTTACAAACTAAAAGAATCAATAGATAAAAATTGCCCAATTCACGATCAATTATATTTCTCTGACTCAGAAACAACATCAAATTCATCACAAAGAGGAAAAAGAAGAATAAAAAAGCAGTATAAACACAAACCAGTACATTTATACAATTGGAATCAACCAATTCGACACATTAATAATTACATATTAACAGTCATCGAACGAAAAAATGAGCTCAACGCACACCCCAGGTGACGAAACTCCAGATGATGATGAAATCTTTCCTTTTATAGTAGATGCAACTACTGATAGAGGACAACATATATTTTGTAAAAATTTACTCTTAAATTTATTTGAACCCGGAATCAGTCCATGTAAAACAGAGTTCCCAGATGTAAAAATCAAAAGACAAATCATAGACCACTACCTAAAAGATATATGCAACATAACACAACAGTATGGAATCTACTCCATAGAATTCACCTCACCAAACCATAATCATAGGAAATATACAATTCAAACAGACGATCTTGATTTAGAATTTTCAAAAGTTTTTTCAGAATATATAAAAAGCATCCAATACCATAACTCACAAAGAGCAAACTCCATTTTCACTAATGAAGTTTTCGCAATAATATATAGTTATATTTCAATATTAGAAAACGAAATCCCATTAACAAATGTTTCACCGACAGACACATCTAAACATTTAAGAGTACGACATGAAATCACACTACTCTCTAGTTATTTAAACATTATTAAAGAAAATTTCACGAAAGACGACGTTTCACAACATACCAAACACGATCTACAAAAAATTTTGGCATGGTTCATAATAGATTATTTCACACACAATATTGATTTAATTGCACAAGCAAGAAAAAATTTTAGACCCCAAAATTCGAACGATGATACCGCTATCACAGAACAATCAGATTATGTTTGGGACCCCGAATGGTCTCAACCCGCATTTATAAGCTTTCCACAATCAATCTCAAGTCAAGCAATAAGTACAATATCCTACATAAGAGATTATGTAAGAGTAATACCCTTAACCATTGATGCAACACCATTAAACTATAATACATTTTTACCCAATACACAAAATAATAGTTTAAACTCTACAGTCATACACAACGAAAACCTCAATGGAACTAGGAATCTTACTCAACAAGATATCCAGACACCATCACACTTCATAAATGAAGAAATTGTACACACAACAACTACACAACAAAGTATTTCACCAATACGCCCAAATTTGACAACACCAAGAAATACAAATCCATCACAAACACAAGTAACCTTGCAATCAACCGTTAAACCTTCGGTTGCTCCAAAATATTCACATATGGATTACCAAACATACAGACCCATGACGATACCATCAAAATCACGCAAAACATTCAATAAAAATAACTTTGCAGACCACAATTATAATTATACACATCCATCAAAAACAAATTACCAACCACGAAGAAATTTTAACCAATATACAAGATCTCGAAACTGGGATAACCCAATGGCCCAATATAATTCAATAAATTTCCAAACAAACCCTCCACAGGATCACAGTGAAAATTACCCATTTTTTCAACAAAATAAAAATAAAAAACAAACATTTTATCAAATGGATTACTTATCCTCAGATGATGATTTTTTACAACCAGACATATTTGCACCATATACTCAAGAATATCGTGGACAAGGAATACAGAAAACACGTACAAATCATAGGAATTTTTCTCCACAACCAATAGATGCACAACATCAACAACCAATTCAACAACAAAATCCAATTAATACACATTCTTTTCAACCAATTCAACAACAAAATCCAATGATGACACACTCGTATCAACCAACACAAATGCAAAATGAAATACCACTCCCATATTATCTCCAACAACATGAAATAACAAGAAACCAACTTTCAAATTTTTCTCAAATGCCAAATGCAGCAGAATCATTACAAATGACAATGAACCCATACCTTATGGGTGGATCATCAATAACATCAAACAAACCTTTAATGGTTTTCACAGGAACAGACCCTGAATACTCTGTAGAAGATTATTTAAATGCAGTAACAGCAAATTTGATTTTAAACATTGGACCTGAACCAATTAATACGCCACTACATCAAAACTGGATACATCGACGCACAGCGTTGATACAAACAACCTTAGATGGCGCAGCCCAAAAATGGTTTTCAGTACTACCTCTAGAAATAAAATCGAACTGGAAAAGGTTTACACAGGAATTTTCAAAAATGTTTGACTCCGAAAAAAACAAACAACAACAAAGAGTTTTATGTAATGAAATTCGTAGATTACCAAACGAAACCATTAAGCAATTAGCAGTAAGAATCGAAACACTAGTTCGAAAAGCATATTCACCAAATACACACGATTATAAAAATACAAAGATGACAGAAATCTTAATGATGACCTTAACACCACAATTAAGGAAAATAGCAATAAAAAAGAGAGCATCCCATCCTTCCTCAATTCGAGAACCCGATTTAGATTTTCGAAAACTAGTAGACAAATTAGAACAAGCAGAAATCACAATGAAACTAGAAGAAACGGAAAATCTGAAATTACAATACGTTAACAGAATTGAAACAACTTCCACTAATATTAATAATATACAGGAATCAGACACAGATTCGTTGAAAAAATCACTGAAATACTCAATATTTATGAAAAGAACCCAAACTTTAAAGGCAAACCATCTTTCAAAAAATGGTGTAATTATTGCCGACGATACGGACATAGTATTTCCGAATGTAGACAAAAACAGCAAGATAGTCAAAATAAACCTCAAAAATACAAAGAACCAAATAAGTCATTTTATCAATATATGAAGAAAGATCAAAATCTACCAAACAAAAATCTATATAGCAACAATAGTTCCGGAAAACCACTTCCGAACAATACAAGCTATACGAGAAATCAATCCCCATATAACTCAAGTTATAGAGGAAGATAGCCAGAACGAAGAAACACACAAATTTCACCACAAAATCAATATAATAGACCAAATAGTAGAAATAACTACTCCAGATCTAATTCAAACACAACACAGTTTGCTTCTAGATCTAATTCCCAATCACGAAATAGATACTATCAAAACAATCAATCACGACACTCATCATACAATAGAAATAGAAACTATTCCAATAATCGAAATAGAAGTTATTCAAACAATCGAAGTCAATATTATCCAAATAACCGATCAGGAAATAACTTATATAACAGACCAAACAACAATTATCAAAATAGATCGCGAAATAATTCACAAAACCGACATTCAAGTTATAATAATCGTTATAGAAATTATTCCCAATCACCACACCGGAATAATAATCACTATAATAACTCTAATAATCGTCACAGAAGTAGTACACCTAAACATCAAAGACAAATCAATCAAGTACAGTCTAACCCAGAAACAACATCAGACCCTCCAGGTATTGATGACACAGTAACTGATACGTTACAACTCAATCAAATAAACTGTACATCATCAGATTCAGAAAGCGACACAGAAAACACTCTTTCTATCAATATGATAAAAGTCGAAAATGACTATGAATCTGTCATATATGAACAACCTTTCTCATCACACATATATGAAAATCAATCAGAATTTCTTCAAAATTATTACACTACACCCATAAATTCCACACCAACAACGCAAGAAACGAATGCAATTAACACTACAAATCAACCTAATAAAAATGTCAAAACAAAATGCTTGAATACAAACCACATCTATTAAAATATACAAAAAGAACAACCCAAAGAAAAAATTTGGACAATACCATTCCTTTTAGAAAGCCCAAGAAACAAAGAATTTCAACCACCAGACCTTGAAATTGATTTTTTAATTGATTCAGGAGCAGAATCAAACATAATAAACATTCCCACATGGAATGAAATAAAAACTTTATACCCAAAGCTAACGCCTCTTGAAACCTCCAGTAAACTAGCAACAGCACAAGGATCAACATTGATAAACTACGGAAAAATCCAATTTTTTCTCCTCCCCACCAGAACAATGGAGCAAAGCAAAATTCTAAATAAGCCATTTAAACAAATATTCCATATCACTGATATTAAATATAATATCATTGGAATACCATTTATTTCAAAGTATATACCAACAATTAACATCCTAAATAGTAAAATATTAATCAAAGATAAGTATACAAAAACAAAAGAAACATCCTTAACATTTTTCCAAAGAATAAATAAACAACCACCATTCTTTTCAAAATTCTACCCGATATTTAACCAACAAAGAAAACACTTGAAACCAATATCAGGAAACATCTATAATTTTTCAATTAAACAAGTTCACCAATATGATAAGGAACAAAACAAACAAAAATTTTATATGTCAGATTTTGAATTCAAACCTATTCATAAATTTTTCAAAATCACAATCTCTTCAATAAAATATTTGAAAAATTCGAATTCAGATATTATTTCCTTACATGTCTATAACAACACACCTTACCAAGTAACATTACCTTTAGGACTTTTAGGATATTGTGAAACCAACGCTACAATATCACCAATACACGAAAAAGCCTATCGCGTAAATAATATACTCCAATTATTAGATATTTGCCAATCTACAATTCTTAATGAAGAATTATCGATAAATAAAATAATAAGTCACGAAAACAGAAATACGGATTATTTCACAAAAACTCCATATTTCAAACCTACATTAAACATCAGTAACCACACAGAAGACCAACAGAAATTTTTAACAATGTTTAATTTCCAACATTCACAAATAACACAAGACGAATTCGAAAAGTTAGCCAAACAGCTAATTAAATATTCATCAGTCTATGCAACATCAAAATTCGATGTTGGCAAAATCAGTTCATCACTACATCTCCCATTAAAACCAGACGCAGTTTTCAAAAAACAGAGAGCAAGTAAAGTACCAATTCACTTACATGATAAAGTAAACAGATTACTCGATATTTTAGAACAATACAACATTATATCACCAGTTAATAAAGAAGAACAACCAAAAGGCAACACATTTATCAACCCCGTTATTATTCCAGCTAAAGGAGAATCATTAAAAATCGTTCTCGATGCTAGATACCTCAATTCACTAATAGATGAATCAAAATGTAATTGGCCCATCGAACCAATACAAGTAATTTTAACAAAAATAAACGGCAAATACTTTACAACCGCCGATATGAATAGTGCATACAATCAAATGACACTAGATGAACAATCACGACGTTTAACACAATTTGTTATCGGAAACCAACAATATGAATTTAACCGCTTATTCTATGGAATATCCATAGGACCAGCAGCATTTTCAGCTTTTATGAGCAAAATTTTCAGACCACTAATACTCAAGAAAAACGCAATCACCTATCTAGACGATGTTTTTATGCAATCACAAACAAAAGACGAAATGTTCAATGTTTTAGAAAAATATCACCAAATACTTCAGAACGAAAATCTGAAGGCCGCCCCTGATAAATCACACTTCTTTTTAACAAGAGTTAAATTCTTAGGACATAATATAGAAAGAAAAACAATCACTCCATTGAAGTCACGCATTGACGCTATTCAAAAACTTCAACCACCAACAAATAAAAAGAAAATCCAAGAATTCCTTGGAATGTTAAACTTTTTAAGTAAATATGTTTATAAAATGCAATTATATCTACGACCATTTTACAACATCCTTAGACAACAAAATAATTTTGAATGGAATACAGAACACCAAGCACGATTCGAAGAAATAAAGAAACTTTTAACTGAACAAATTTCAAACACAATTCCAGACCCTGATCAACCATTTTATGCAATGTGCGATGCTTCGAACTTTGGCATCGGCGCAGCACTGTTACAATCACATAATGGTACAAATAAAATGAATCTGATATCAGCAAATTCCCGATTATTCACTCAGGCAGAGCTACGACTCTCAACTCTAATGAGAGAATGTACAGCCATAATATATACACTGACAGAATATGAATTTCTGATACTTGGATCAAAACATCCCACAGTTTTATTCACAGACCATAAACCAATCATCTTTCTCTTCACACAGAAATCTAACCCAAACCACCGCGTTTACAGATTTCAACTAATTCTAATGAAATTTCCAAACTTACATATAGTTTGGACCGCAGGAAGAAATCTTGCATTACCAGACACCTTAAGTCGAAATACACCACCTGAATTACTTACACGAAAAACAACAGTTGAAATACCCAAAAACATAAAATTCTACCTTGCAGAAAACGAAACATCACCCCGATTAGAATGCAAATATGCAGTAAAAACTGATATTGAACAATCACAAATAAATAGTTTACAACATTTCCCACTTTATTTAGATTGTCAAAATAATCATTATGAAGTTGATTTCCTTGGAACATCAACTTTCAAACCAATCCCATATTCTCAATGGATAAAAAATAACACCCAACAAAAACGAACAAAACAACACCAAACTAAAAAAGACCATTTTCCACTAATAGAAAAAGAAAATTTAACTGATAAAATAAATTTATCAGGACCACAAACAAACGATTCAAAATACACAATAAATCAAGTTTTCGACCTTCATGACCCATTAGATACAATACCCTTATCTAAATTCGAAATTGAAAACATTTGTCTCCCTCCAACAGAAACAATTACAATTTCAACACTAAAACAATACCAAAATCTTGATCCAATAATTCGACAACTAAAATCATGGCATAAATATAAAACTAAACCTACCAAAGCAGATTCAACCATACTAGGCAACAAGACACTCCTCCGATATTTTCGCAAATTTAATAACACAGCAATTAATGAAATTACAGACCTTTTAGAGTATAACTTAAACGAATCTACAGTCCCCTGTCTTCCTTTAAGTATGATTCTCATCGCTTTTAATATCTCACATACACAGAATATTAAAGGACATTCTGGATCAGAAAAAACATATTCAAATTTTATACAAAATTTTTACTTCCCAAATGCACCAATCTGGATAAAATTCCTACATTATGGTAATTGTTGACGCATTTATACACTATGTAGCACTTAACCCAGTACCACATTGTAACGCTTATTATGCGTATACAACACTTTATGAACACTGGATAGCAAAATTTGGACTACCAGAAATTTTAGTCACAGACAATGGTACAGAATTCATAAATAATGAAAAAATCACACTATGTCATTTATACAACATTAAACACAAACCACGTACATCTCACGCACCTTGGACAAACGGCTTAGTCGAAGGTATGAACCGTTCATTACAAGAATATCTTAGATGTATCATCAACGGAAATGATACAAAATATACCGAATGGTCAGCATGCGTAAAATTATTTCCCTTAGCATATAATTCACAAATTACGACAACTCTAGGAATGTCACCATACGAAATGGTTTTTAACCAAAAGCCACGCAAACCAATAATGTTTACAGCAAATTCTCATAAAAACGCACAAGGTTATTGTCAACCAAATAAACATTCAATTTGTTATAACCTACCATTACATACACACGATGAAGATCATTTTCATCACCCACAAATTCTTAAATTAGCCTCCGGTACACACACCGAATGGATTCTAAATAGAGATAAAAAACACAATGAAATTTATCAAAAAATAACAAAAAAGTTATTACAAAGACAAAACATTAATGAACAAATCAATTCACGTTTTACACCAGCTTCCGAATTAAAAATTGGAACATTTGTTCTGATACCTAATTTTAATACTCAAAAAGGAATTTCTAAAAAATTACAACCCCTTCGAAAAGGACCATACCAAATAATTGCAAGACCCACTGATGTCACGTATAAAATTACCGACTCAAACAAAAAAGAAATCGTTCAGCATCGAAACAACCTATTACCTTATTACCCAAAAGAATACGCACTCCGCGAATTAACTCAATTATATTCTTTCACAGGATTAAAAATCATTCAAAACGAACCACATCTGAAAAACACAGAACAAATTGATAACCCCACCGAAAATCAAAGCACAAAACCAACCGCCACCAAAAACACTACAAAAAATCTAGACCATAAAGACTCCCCAAAACAAAGAAAAAATAGAAAAATGACAGAACAAATAATACCCCAAGAAGAAATAGACAAATCAGAACATAGAAAAACAACAAGACTCCGAAATCAACCACGTAAAAACTACAAAATATTCATCCCCCAATCTAAAATATTAAAGAAAGTAGAATTTCAAAAGTAATTTTAAACTTTATACTTCACAATCTTGAAACCTCCGAAACATTTTTCATTTACATTTTTCAAAATAACATGCTGACAAGTACGCAATAATTCTAGTTCAAAATAGACCAATAGGATTCATCCAATCCGTCACTTTCTCTAACTCAAACTAAGATCAATTAGACGAATAATCTAGAACCCCAGGCACATCTATAACTATAACTTTACGACCTCCAGGTCAAAAATAAGCAAACCACTTCAACTTGACAACTAAAATAAATATCACCATAATACCGTACCCTTCCCTTATCTAATAACCCAAAGATCAACAATTTTTCCCCAACTCAGACCACGAATACCCCCAAAACAAATTTGTTAACTTAGCCTAAAGTAACAAAATGAACATTTTAATTAGCCTAAAGTATAAAAATCTCACCATACCCCGGATCATTTGACAAACAAAAATAAAGAAAAAGACGACCTCCCGATCACCATAAAAATTGCCCCCAACAATTTTTTACAAAACTCAACCCACTTGTCAAAAAACTAATAAATAATTCGACCACACTTGAAAATCGCCCCAAACAGCAAAAAATATTCGACCAAAAGATCATTTCTTAAATGCTCTTCTCTCAAATAGTTGCTAAAATTCTCATAAATCTTAAACATTTTTTTACAATACTTGAAACCTTCATAATATTTCTTTTTGATATACTTGAATCTTTTCTAATAATCCTAATCATTTTTTGTAACATTTTTTTTAATTTTCTACACTATCCTCGAACTATTTCTCCAACTTTCCAAAACCCTTGATTATATCCACAGGTACGATTCATACAACTTGTCTAAATGATACGAACAATTTTCAGTAGAACTGATATTTTTTTATTGTTTGTAATTTTCATAACATTTTTATCATCCCTCATTTTGACAATATGCAAATGTATAAAGAAAGCAATCATCACATTTGCCCTAGCAACAATTTTTCTAATCATTTTTTTAGAAGAATATTATAATAAACATAAACCTTCCCATTAAAGTAACAAATCAAAAATCCATCAAAAATTGCTACCCCACAGTCACAGAGTCAGTCTTCACCGACATCATCCCACGATAACCCAACACCACCTTCAACTACTCAAAATCCTCATACATCTACACGAATTTCTTTTCAAGATAATCCATACACCTTTGAAGAACGGCACGCTCGTTTATCTGAACCACTAGAACCAGTTCAACGACAAGCATCTCTAAGTGAACCAACATATAACCTTTACCCAACACTACCACAAGAACTAAGTAGAATACGACACCTTAGTCAAAACCAAAACACAACAGAAATAAATAGACAAATTATACATCCTCGACGAAATAGAAATTTTCAAACTCCTCGAGTTCATTTTGAAATACCTCAATCACCATCACAAAGCACCCCAGAAAATCCCACTGGTGTAACACCAGAAACCCCTACGCGTTTTTCACAACGAAGCACTTCAAGCCTACCCTCAGATTACTTAGGTTCAACACCAACATCTGAGCAAGTACGTGAAAATCCTTTTAACCCTCCAAACCAAACATCACGATTACCATATTGGACTACACTTTCATTCACACAAGGTGAACCAAATTTAGTCAATGACCCCATAGACATTTCTACAGATACAACATCTTCATCACTACCTGAAACATTATCACTTCCATCAACACCATCAATTAGTCAAATTTCACCGACACCTCTTAACTTAACTTTTCCAAACAATCTCGACGCAAGATACCAAGAACAATCATTAACAAATATTCCTTTAAGATTAGATTGGAATACATTTACAGCACCTCCACCATTATTTGGACAACATCAAGAAAGTAACCGCCTTCATAACTGGGCACTTAATAGATTACAATATCGCCAAGATATTCACAACGATATCCGTGATCACAATATTCAAATACTCCAACAAAACAGTTTACAATTAAAATTTGAAATCACAGTTAAGTTAAACAACATTACTCAACATCCTTACCCATTAAACCCACCTAATATAACAGCTCAATCACTACCACCACCGTTTATAACTACTGAAGTAATATATAAATACGACAGATATACCAAAAACACAATTGGTTACATTACATTTTATAACCCATACTCAGGATTATCATACACATGTATATTCTAAAATTATTAATTTTTCTCCAACTCCTTTTTCTAGTAATCTCAACTCAAAACATAAACCCTTCCCCCCGTACAGGACCACAAGATTTATTAGTAACACATTACGATTGTGAAGAAAATGAACAAAAAACACTACACAAATATGCAATAAATCAAGTGTCACAATGTGAAACAGAACCACAAGCTATAGAAACTACAAATGTAATAGCAACACTCTATTCAAAAGCCCGAGCAACAACAGTTACAGGTTATAAATTCACAGCAACATTCTCCGAAAAGAAAGTACATTGTTCACAAGTCTCCAACGGAAACAAAAACTGACTTGACCATGAATCATTCTATCAGAGTAATATAGAACGTCTTTTACATCTCAATCCCGACGATTGTAAGAATGAATTACTTAGATTAAACATCACACAAAATAAAAACTCCGAAAGAAAGTTAGTTAACTTTCAAGTTTTTTCAGACTCCGTACATCAATCACAACTTGAAAGACACCAAGGACATATAAAATTAGACGACAAATACCCGTATAACGGCGCACACGGACGATTAACCTATGACCTACACGATAAACATTGGATACCACACATTGGTATAAATAACCCATCAAACTGCAAAGCAGACACGAAAAATAAAGGATACCAAGAAATAATGTTTTTCGATTGGAAAATACAACTCGAAAAAATACAACTCACACGAGATTTATCTGATAATACAATGATCTATCAAGGAATCCGATTACCTTGTAAAAATGATCAAGGTTTTTGCGACCCTACAACGAGAACACAAGCAACAATTGTTTGGTTCCCTGAAGACACATGTACAACATTTCAAGTAGCAAGAGTACACGCTCGTATGATCAAATTTCACGACAAATATTTCATACAATCAATACCATATGAACAAGTAAATCCATCACGAAAAATAAGTACTGATTTTCGAAACATTCACAAAATAGAAAATAAATTAACACGTTTTCAAATATATCAAGAAACAGAACTTGCATGTAAATATAGAAATCCACTTCATAAAACACAATACTCTGAAATACTAGTTGAATACGAAAATGGATTCGACATGACCACTGGAAAGATAAAAATCGACCCATACGCCACAAGTAAACGCCAAAATGAAGGAACGTCATATATACCAGTTAAATTTCAAAAAAGCACAGGTCAACCTGGTGGACATCTAAAACCTCAAGACGCTCATAGCACACGTTTACAAGAATTATCACTAATGAATACTACATATTTCGGTAATATCCACTATGATATTCACTTAGACATGAAACTAGATTATACAATTAGCCGCATTTTTCAAGAAATGTCACTCTCCGAATTAGAAACACTACACCAATTATGCGAATTAGAACGAACACAAATATTACAATCACTTGCACTAGCAGTATTAAAAATACCCTATGCAGGATACTTATTATCAGGAAATAGATCAAATTTTTTAGACTATGAAGGAAACATCTTATGGTTTTATACTTGCACTAAAAAAGTATCACAACTATACGTTTTTGAAGATAAACGTTGTTATAAAAGAATCCCTATCTTTTATAAAAATAAAGTACATTTCGTGGATACACTTTCACGAAGAACCTATTTCTGGGATACCGCAGTCCCATGTGGATCAGAAAATAGCCACAATGTAGTACAACTCAATCCTGATGAAAATAAATATTATCTTCTCACTCCATATCCAACATTAATGCAACCACTCAAAAAATTTTCACCAGAAAGCATTCGCGCTATTGCTCGCAACCCAAATATAGACTTACAATCAATAGGAATATACTCAAAATCAGATATTCAACATCACATTAGAACACAACAATTCCAAGAATTATTAACACAAATGGACACCATACAAAGACAATCAATTGACCAAAATCTACGCAAACTTGCAGAAACCGCAGGATTTGCCGATATCTACACGCAAGACTATAGCGGATATTTTAAAGACATTAAAGATTATATATATCTAAAGGGCGAAAAATACCGTCCCCAAGATATATCACCAATCAACATTTTTAGTTTTGTTACACTCAAAAATGAAATCCTTGATTTTCTAGGATGGCCCTATTACATCTTAGAAAAATTGACTATTTTATACGCAATGTTTAACTTTATTGGATTTCTTTTCTCACTTTTAAAAGGAATCTACAACACATGTGCTATACACACACAAGTAAATAGACAAGCAAGCGTAGCACGCATACTCTTTGCAGGATTTTTCGGAATTTTTTCCACATCTATAAACAAAATTCTTTTAGACGCACAAATAAAAGAATACAACACAAAAATCGCAACACGACAAAACACATACGACGAAGAACATAACAATGTAGACACAACGCCAACGGCACCACAATTACCACCCCTACCACATAACCATCCACTATCCCTAGTCCCACGAAATTTTCGAAATTTAGCAATCACACATAATCCAAATTTTCGACTCACCACATCACAAAGTCCCATCCAACATATAATGACACATCAGTCACAAGATGATAATACTTATGAACAAATTATTGAACAACCCCATACCACCGCTTTTCAGTCTCAAAATAATAATTTTTTTAGCCCACGATGAGCCGACAACTTGGATCACTACACCGATCAAATTCCCACCCAACCAATCTTACCTCTCCAATCCCAATAATACCACTTTTTGCTTTTCCGCCACCCGATTTCCCATCTAGTAATGTAACATCAGGCATGAATTCCGACACTAACTCACATATCTCAGTTTTATACTCCATCTCACAACTCAATAACCCGAATATTGAAACCCCCGATGAATTTGCCGACTCAGAACCCTCCCCATCCAATAATTTTCATAACTCTTCTAAATTTTCTCAACCCCCTTTTCAACCCATATTATCCAATAACCCTGACCCAATCACTTCCACAACCTCTTATGCTTCCCAAGTTACCCCAACCTACTCCTCATACCATTCTGACCAATCATCTCATTCTCCAGACACCCCCCGAATCTCCCCAGAGCTAGATAATTTCATTACCCTCCAACAACAACCCTACCACCTTAATACCCCAACCATAAACCAAATCTCCTCCACTATAAATTCATCCAACCCCCCTACCCCTACACTCTCTTCAGATTATACTGAATCATTAACACCGTCATCCACATCCACTATATCTTCACTCAACACTAATAGAGCTTATCGCACTTTTAAAAGAAAGTTCCCCAACCATCCTTTCCCAGCAAAACCAGGAACAGCCCGTGAATACATCAACCACCCCAAGCATACTAACACAAAAGAATTTTTAGCCATCACCTTACCCTCATTCCCACAATACACCTTAAACACCCCTCACGACACTAACGAAACACGCAACTTTGTAGATGAATACGTTTTAATGCCCACTCTCTCTTGGACCTCATACTATCATTTCACTAACCCTCTTTGCTTACCTTTATCTAGCACTCACATCGATATAGAACGAAATAAGGACATGCTATATCGACTAACTACACCACTAACCCCTAGACAATTTACTTATGTTGGATATAAGAAATCACTAAAAATACACACTGCACCTAGAGCTAATGAATAAACACTAGAATACTACGATCACAACATCATCAGAGCTAACCAAGATCAATTCCTAGACGACGATCGCTTCGCTAATACACAAATCACCGAGAAATTTTTCATCAAGACACCATATGTATTTACGCTAAACATCTTCGACCGTAAATATGACCACATTATTTCAGAAGCACTAACAGACACACAAGCATACGAAAGTTTTAAAGAACGCTTCCAAATATTTTCACTAACCTTTCATTTCCTTGCACCACACGAAAGAGATTTGCACTGCTCACACGATATTATGTTGCGCACTAAACAAACCCACACATACAGTTATTATCGTTTCATCCAAAATCACTTTGACCTACACACACCCTCTAGACAACCACACCATCGTTTTCAATTCATTAATTCAAAATACACTTCACCATATTTCCTAAATTTCACATATTGTATTAAAGACACTAACCTCCATGGTATTCTTCGTAATTATGACCCCATAACCCAAATGTACATCTTCTGTCCCATCATCAAGACCTTCAACGCCGACGAAAACCGACCCTTCCTTATCCCGCACGAGTTTGTACAACCTATAGAAATCCCAATATTAGAATTCATCCACAACACTAAATTTAATCACAAATTATATAACTTAATCCAAAACACACCTTATGAGTTTGCAGTTGGCACTGAAGAACTAACCACCATTAAGGCACTTCAATTGCTTTGGCCACTACTTCAGACTAAAAACATCATCCGCATTTTAGCTAAACTACTAACAACTTCGGATCTAATTCACGACATTTTCCCCCACGGTTTTTTCCCCGACGACTAACAGGTAAGTATGAATTAAATGAATATTACTAACTAATTACAATATTAAAAACTCACCATTCTTTATCCATGTTTTCTTTTGATTTTTAGCTTTCATCCGACAATCACCTACAAAAACCACAAAAGACAAATAAAAATCGCAAATTTCATCAAACAATTTTAAAATTCTATTAATCAATTACACTTATAAAATTATACATTTAATACCAATGCAGTAAATTCATCTATAAAATTTTCCCCCCAAGCAGTAAATCTAATTATAATGATAATTTGTAACTTAATATTCCCCCATGACTAGCAGTAAATTTCCAAATTCTATGTAGTAAATTAAATAAATGCAAATGCAGTACTAACCTTTTGATATTTTCATTCATTCGCACAGAAATTCTATCCACACTCGCACAGCTCGCCCACGAAGAATTGTTTAAAATAATGAATTTCAGTTTCAAGCTTTCACACCCAATAACTCTAACATAAAATAACATGTTTCAAACTTTCCTTTAACCCGGTTGGAAAGGAATCATATACTAAACAAAACTAACCAACGCAGCTTACTAAATACCACAAATCATAGAATAACAGCATGACTAAGAAAAGGAAACCAACGGTACCCAAACCGGATTAACCCAGTTTAAAACTGGATAATTTATTCTTTTGAAGACTATTATAAAGTCTCAGAAAGAAATAATAAAACACAAAAAAGTCGAAAGACAAACCCATACCACAAACAATTTGATTTTTGGAAAAAGGACATAACCAACAAGACATAAGAAAGACCACAACAAACCCAACATAAAACGTTGTCACATAACAGGACCTCTCACAAACACCGCATGCAATCATACTCCCACTCCTGGCCTAACCCACCAGAAGAGGACGTCCTGAGCATGCTCTATAGCCGGCCTAACCCACCGCGCTACATCCACGCTTTGTGACCACACTCCTATTTTTAATAAGAGCTACTCAAGGGTGAGTAACTCTTCAAAATAACCAAACTAAAACAAAAAGCTTTTGTGAAAACAACTAACTAAAATCATGATTAAAAAATATTAAACTAATAAAAGTTTTATAAAATGTAAATTACATGATGCAATACATAGATCAGAATATAACACCAAGGACGAACATCAAAAGACAAGACGACCCCACCACACTCGAGAGAGAATGACCAACTACAATCAATATGCCGCTCACAATCACAACTCAAAGGATTTAGAGTACGACTTGACCTCGCAGAAAAGGACTTCATTGAACTAGACCAATGACCACCTCGATGTTCAAGTATACGTACAGATCCGAGTAACCAGGCATCCCCTCCACGCACAATCTCCACGCCATTCCCAAGCTAGATCAGACACAAAAGAAGTTCTCCTCGAAGAACAGAAAAACCTGACATAGCCAACCATTCTGAAATCAGAATTGATTTTGTTGCAGAGACTCATTCGTTGTCACAAAAAGAACACAACGTCTTATGTCCCTAACTCCAGCTTCCTGGAACTTCTTTAACAAAGAAGAAGCGGAAGAAAATTATGATGTTCGCCAAATACCAACGTCCATCATCCATCTTTTGAATTACAGAAGAACTGTTCTAAAAAACTCTGTAAAACCCGGATGGGTGGAACCTGATCTAAACTACATTTTATGATTGGATAAATTAGATATTTTACCAATGTAAAGTATTTAATATTAACCAATCATGATCCATCAAACTAACAACCCACTTATTTGTAAGTGCTGAAGTTACTTGTAATTTCAGCACCAGAGAGATTTGAATTTAACTTAGAAATTAGTTGCACTCTCCCGAGTACTTCAGCAGCCGCAATAAACCAGTATACCCTAGATCTATTGAGCCTAGCAGAGACTAGTTAAACAACCTGAGACTAGATAGTATAAGAGTAAGATTAGGATCGGTATTAGACTAAGAAGTTGCACGAATCTATCCGGCCGAAAATAAGATAGCGTGACGAGCAGACGGTGTACCCTATCCGAAATTACTCTATGAGTTATACACTCCAGTCCTAACTCACATGGATGAAGTTGAACAACAAAATTTTAATGATTAGATATTCAACATTTCCACCACCCCTCCCCCCTTGAGTGAGCGAAATATAATATGGATCAGATTTTGTTTTTCCACCTTATTTCGACTACCATAAAAAAATTGGTTGGATTTCAAGTGTGCTGTAATGATAACTTTTTACTGGTGATAATTTTATTTCAAAAAAAGTCAAAAAATTTTCAGGAAAAACTGGCCTGAACGTTTCTGTGTCAGAATAAATTAGAAAAAAATGATGATAGGCTGGCCGCCGCACTAAAATCTCAACCTTGTTTGAGTAATTCCACCTCTTATTATTATTTTTAGCTCCACCATATCATTCCGACACTGAATCCACTTTCTAGGTTCTGGAAAAGAGGAAAAAAAGATGTTTAAAAAATTTGTGTCGAGAAAAAACTGCATGTGTTTTGAATCTCCGGGGATAAATTTTGGAGGCAGAGACTGCTTATTTTATGAGGGCATCACCCGAGCATCAAATTTAGGAAGTAGCAAGGTTATTTGTGAAGGCCAAATATGTTTGTCAGGGCCTAATTAGTCCGCATGTAAATTTTCGTAACCATCAGAATCTTAAATAGAAAGTTTATATGGAAAAATGTGCAGGTTTTAGAGATAAAAAAGATCCGAATTACGCAGATAAGACTGCAAATTTTGCCAAAACTTTGGAAAAAAAATTCTACAGATTAGTATCAACTCTAGAGGATTTTTACTGGGTTATAATCAATTTAAATTCCCGAAAACAAAGAATTATAATAGCTTTCAATCCTTTGCGTGGTCGCAAAGTGTCATTATAACTGATTATAATGAAAAACAAAATTCGATACATTACTTGGTTATAACCGATAATGATCCATGGAACCTCATAGCATGCCTTTGAGTCTGAAAAGTTCAAACACATTTTTTTGTTGATCAATTTGTTCAAAACTTTCTTGAGTCGAATACAGTCAAAAGCGTTTCTCAATTTGTCGCCTTGGCCGATACTTTCGAATTCATACTCCTTGTTGAAGTTATTTTTTTTGCAAAATTTTATTCTGAAAAGCAGAGTCAACTCTTACCTCAAACTGTACCCGTTTTTTTAGTGCACAGTTTACATTGAGATTCTACCTCGTTAGTGGTACGCTATTTCATGTTCACGAAGAAAGACAAACTCAGAATAAAATTGTTTTTACAAAAATTAAAGCTGATTTTCCAGCACCGACACTAGTCTCACTGGTTTCCTTCATCGCCAGCAGAGCTCAAACTGAGTTTGAAAACTGATTTGGAAATAAAGTAAATTTTACATTGATTAATATTTGGTTGCTCAAATTAAATTAAACTAAGTTTATATATATATATATATATATATATATATATATATATATATATATATATATATATATATATACTGAAAAGTAAAAAAAAATATTAACTCAAAATACTCTAGGCAATTAATGGCAGCTTGAAATAAGAAAATGTTCTGTTTCTTTGCGACTTTATTATACTTCATCCAAAGCTGGATCCCTTAGATATCAGCTACGCGATGTGGCGATCTAAAACAAAGAAAAAACAAAAACATTTTAATCTTTGTTGAAATTAACTTGTTTTAATTACCCGGGCTGACGTCCATAGAAGAAAATTGCTTATCATACAGTTTCATATATGAAGTCTATGGACAAAACGCTTATCATACAAAATTCGTACAAAAATTCAAAACTTGTTAATGAACATTTTTGGTCTATTTGCCTCTTTTGAAGCTTTCTGGTCATTGAAAAAATAATTAACATTACGAGGAGGACAAACTGTGCACTGGATAGGCGCACAATTTTGTGTCTGTATGTTCCTGGATTCCGGCGACAATTCTGTAAACATGTTAAAATTTTGTCGGAACAATCAAAGTAAATGAAGGAACAAAAGAAGAACAATGGGAGCGTCTTTGTTGCGGAATCCTTTTACAATGCACAAAATGCACAGTTTGGCCTCGTAATGAAAAATTTTCAAAAAAAGTGCTTGTCATACAATTCTCATATATGAAAATTATCAGACACTCATTTTGTCATAGAAAAAATAAAATTTTCAAAAATCTCTAAAAACGTGTCTGGGTAACTTGAAAATATTTATATCTAAGAAAGAAGGCATTTTGACAATCGAAAAAATAACTTTAATTTCGGTCGGAAAAAATGTTTATCATAAAGTTCTCTTAATGAAAAATTGTATGATATGCATTGTTTATAAACAAAAACACGAGTTTGAGGTAAAAACTGTTTTATTATTTTTTTTTCGGTTGCAAACTTGCTTTTGTACGTAGTCCAGGATGAGTTTTTCACCCAAATAATCCAAAACTTGCAATTTTTTTTTATAATTTTGATTATGATTTTTTTGTTTCATTTGTTAAGATAAAAGTAAATTTGCTAAAAACAGGCCTTTTTTCTCAACCACCAAATTTTTCAAAGCAAAAATTATCTAGCCATATACAAAAAGTTTTATTTTTGGTATATAAATCTATGTGATGTTGTTAAAATTAACTTAAATGGCCAAAATCACCAAATGCAGTTCATCTGCGTGGTAATGCCATTCACACTCTGGGTTTTCTTAAGACAAAAAATCCGTGGTTAGTCTTTCGGATGAAACACAAAATTTAAAAACAAAAATTTTTTGAATTTTTTTTTGGAAAAAATGCTTATCATACAATTTCATAGTATGGAAAAAATGCTTATCATGCTATTTTCTTACACTTTTGGGGATAAGAAGACTGATGAAAAAACTCAAATTATATTTGCAGAGTATGGAAAAAAGCTTATTATAAAATTTTAAAGTATTTAAAATTGCTTATGCTATTTTCATGCACTTAATTTTACTCAATGAAATTGTATGAAAGAGTATGATAAGCATTTTTTTCATTTATGAAAATTGTATGATACGCATTTTTTTATCAACCCGGGTAATTGTTGAGGTACAAAGTTTTGATTTTTGCTTGTCACGATGGTACTCAAGCATTTATGCAGTAACGGATTTAGGGGGCAGGGAGTTGCGGATTCGACCTCGTTGCCACCCAAAAGGTCCCTTTTGCGACTATTTTGCGACCTATTATTTTTGGCTGACCGACCTGATGTACTTTCTAAAGGTGCCTTGGGCAAAAAATTGTTCTTATTTTGAGGATCAAGGGCTGAAGTGATTTGGGACAGCTTTTCATAGTGGCTAAGAAGAGCTCGGAAAATCATTTTGGTTGACCTAAAAAACTTATGAGGTCGACAAAACTTATGAGAAGAAAAGCTAAGAGTCTTGCTAAGAAACATATATTGACTTTTTAGTATCTCGGCAAACTATTACCGCCACAAAAACAGGAAAAAGAGCGTCGTTCGCCCGGGAGGTCGGGGGTCATAATAATTTTCTTCACTTTCTTAGGCCAAGCAAATCAAGTTGTAAAGAGCCTTTCGAGGAGTTTAACAAAATAGTTGCATTCTGAAGTCGCGTTTCAAAAATAAACGTTTTAGGTTTGCAGTTTGTTAGCGTTATGAAATTGGGCGACATATCTTACTTACCAACTACAAAACTTTCCTCCTAAAAAGCGTATTGGGTGTCTTTTAGCTTATTCGAGTCCATGATGATTTTGTTATTACGTGCATGGCCGTCAGTCAAACTCTTTGCTTCTTCCAAAACCATTTCTAAAGTATGCATTTTAAAAATATTTTTTTTGTTCCAAATCTCGATAAAAGTATGGGAATATATTCTTTAAAGATATCTAATAAGTTGATATTTAATTAACTGCTAAACTGAATAGAATAAGTTTGTAAAAATTAGTCAATGATGAAAAAATTACATGAACCCTCAAATTATATGAAAAAACTCAAATTTGCTTAGAGCACCCCCTAAAAAGGAAACTTGAATCTTAAACCAAATTGGCCGGCTGCTGAACGACTAGCACACATTTTTCGAATTTTAAAAAAAAAACTAGTAGCATAATGTGCTATTCCGTTTTCAGCTATTAAAATCAAGCTCTAAGTGAGCTCATTTATGGTGAAAACTGTTAAAAACGTTTTGAGGCTGGATGTACTGAAATTTACTGGGAAAACAGGACGAAGTTCAGTCTTGAAAGAAAAAAACTGTTCAGACTAGCTTTTCTCAACACAGTTATTTACAGAATGTCTCTTTATCTTGAGATTTAAATCAAGTTACGGACCATATTATGATATCACACTCAGAGTGTTTTACGATTAAGCTCGTTAAAAGTACTCTCAGTAGAATAAACTAGCGTTTAAGAAAAATGATTTTTCAGTTATACAGATGTCCATTTTTCATTAACAATAGCTGGAAAATAAAAACTGATAAGCAAAGCAGTGTCTCAAAAAGACAGTCTGAATTAATTTGAACGCAATTTGAAAATGGTATAACACACCAACAGAGGTAAAAGTTTCCTAAGCTTTGGGCTAAATCAACCTCATCAATTTTCAGTTCTGTAAAAATAGTCTATAAAAGATGGGTAAAATAAGTCAAGGTGAAAAACACTGGAGCAAACCTCGTTGATCATATTTTATATATTAACCATTTAAGCAATTTTTACTACTTGCCAGAAGTATATATTGGTTGGAAAACTAAGTTGCTGTCGAAAAAGCGAAGATCAGATAGCTCACCAGAGTTTTTGTTCTCTACTTTTGAGTATTTAGAACGAAATCCAATATCCTGGTAGCAGAAACCCTTGTCAGTGCACGTAGTTCCTCCGCGGCATTCCCAAGGCTCACTGCATGAAATGCCCTCACAAAGAGAGTCTTCACAATTCATGAAAAACGGACACTCCTGAGCTGAACTGCATGCTATCTTCTCACACCTTCCCCCAACGCATTCGGCCAAGTTTTTCTCGCAATCACCTCTGAAAGAACACTGTTGCTTCTTCACACAAGTTCCCATTATGCACATTATGTCGTCGCCTGGACATTGTTTCTCTGTTATACATTTTTTGCCCGCTGCATCGGGACTGGTTGTTTCCTTCGAGGGTACAGAAGCAGTTGATGTCGCAGCAGTGGTTGTCGCAGCAGTGGTTGACGCAGCAGTTGTTGTCGCAGCAGTTGTTGACGCAGCAGTTGTTGTCGCAGCAGTGGTTGACGCAGCAGTTGTTGTCGCAGCAGTTGTTGTCGCAGCAGTGGTTGTCGCAGCAGTGGTTGACTCAGCAGTTGTTGTCGCAGCAGTGGTTGACGCAGCAGTGGTTGACGCAGCAGTTGTTGTCGCAACAGTGGTTGGCGCAGCAGTTGTTGCCGCAGCAGTGGTTGACACAGCAGTTGCTGTCGCAGCAGTGGTTGACGCAGCAGTAGTTGACGCAGCAGTGGTTGACACAGCAGTTCTTGTCTCAGTGGTTGTTGGTTCAACGGTTGTTGGCTCAGCGGTTGTTGACTTAGTTGTTGTTGTCTCAGCTATTGTTGGCTCAGTGGTCGTTGGCTCAGCTGTTGTGGGCTCAGCGGTTGTTGGTTCAGCTGTGGTTGGCTCAACTGTTGTTGATGCAACCGTTGTTGGCTCAGCGGTAGTTGGCACCTCAGTGGTTGGCGCAGCTGTGATTGGCTCAGCGGTTGTTGGCTCAGCGGTTGTTGGCACAGCTGTTGTGGGCTCAGCTGTTGTAGACTCGGCTGTTGTTGGCTCAACTGTTGTTGGCTCAGCTGTTGTTGACTCAGCTGTTGTTGGCTTAGGTGTTGTTGGCTCAGCTGTTGTTGGCTCAGCTGTTGTTGGCTCAGCGGTTGTAGACTCGGCTGTTGTAGACTCGGCTGTTGTAGACTGGGATGTTGTTGGCTCAGCTGTTGTAGACTCAGCTGTTGTTGGCTCAGCTGCTGTTGGCTCAGATGTTGTTGACTCAGCTGTTGTTGGCTCCGGTGTTGTTGGCTCAGCGGTTGTTGGCTCAGCTGTTGTTGGCTCAACTGTTGTGGGCTCAGCTGTTGTAGTCTTAGCTGTTGTTGGCTCAGCTGTTGTAGACTCGGCTGTTGTTGGCTCAGCTGTTGTTGGCTCAGCTGTTGTAGACTCGGCTGTTGTTGGCTCAGCTGTTGTTGGCTCAGCTGTTGTTGGCTCAGCTGTTGTAGTATTAGCTGTTGTTGGCTCAGCTGTTGTAGACTCGGCTGTTGTTGGCTCAGCTGTTGTTGGCTCAGCTGTTGTTGGCTCAGCTGTTGTTGGCTCGGCTGTTGTGGGCTCAGCTGTTGTAGTCTTAGCTGTTGTTGGCTCAGCTGTTGTAGACTCGGCTGTTGTTAGCTCAGCTGTTGTTGGCTCAGCTGTTGTTGGCTTAGCTGTTGTTGACTCAGCTGTTGTTGGTTGAACTGTTGTGGGCTCAGCTGTTGTAGTCTTAGCTGTTGTTGGCTCAGCTGTTGTAGACTCGGTTGTTGTTGGCTCAGC
This sequence comes from Symsagittifera roscoffensis, assembly GCF_963678635.1. Classification (NCBI taxonomy): domain Eukaryota; kingdom Metazoa; phylum Xenacoelomorpha; order Acoela; family Convolutidae; genus Symsagittifera; species Symsagittifera roscoffensis. Next base: position 4,791,413 of record NC_087068.1, on the reverse strand, counting down.
TGTTGTTGGCTCTGCTGTTGTTGGCTCAGCTGTTGTTGGCTCGGCTGTTGTTGGTTCAGCTGTTGTTGGCTCAGCGGTTGTTGGAACAACAGTTGTCGTTGGATTATCTGTTGTAGGCTCGGTGGTTGTCTCATTTGTTGATGTCGCTGTTGTCACTTCTTTGCTATCCTCGTTTTTCGATCCAGATTCGTTTTCATTCTCAGATGTTTCCCAATTATCGTTCGTCGGTTTTTTACAGTGGCTGTTGTCACACAAGTAGGACCTGGGACATTGAAAGTCAAACACGCAAAACACTCCGCCTTCTCTTGGGTTGTAGAACTGACAGGTTGCTATCAGAACAGACGACGCTAGAACAACTGCGTGGAGGCAAACCTAAATTAAAAATTTTCAATCTTTAACTTTGTCTGACATTAAGTTTATACGGATCCGGATCCGGGAAAAATTAAATAAACAAGTATTCTAAGATACCCTCAGTTAGAAAAAAAAACGTTTCGCATAGCGTTGTTTTTGCTTAAACTATAAAAACTGTCAAGAAAACTTTATTTCAAACATGATAATTAAATAAATTAATTTAATCATGTTCAGCCTTTTTTAATGTTCTAAAAACAAAAAAACAGCTCTCAAAACAACCCAAACGTTTTTGTGTTTGAAATCTTGGTCTTTTTCCTATTTTTCCTTTTAAAACTTTTTTTACTAACAAAAAATAATCTGCAGGCAATAGTTAGTTAGCTCATCATGCCAAATTTCTTTTACCTTTAAGTAATTTTTCAAAGTTGAATTTTAAACGCTGGGGGGTGGGTTTCAAAGAGCTAAATATTCGTTGCAAACAAATTCTCAGTTGTGTTACACGAGATTTAATTGTAAAACATTTATAGGTACTCGTTTGCTGCGTTTCCGTTTAATTTTTACGCAAATAAATTTCGTTCGTCTTCCTGGGCTGCTTATGTGATTTTAAAAAAGAAACACAGAGCAACTTTATAATAAAACCTAGCTCCATCAGGAATTTACATGAGATCAACCTATAAAATAATTCAGAATTGGATACGCAAATATTTCAGTTGATTATTGAAATGCGAGACTTTTTTGGTGCGTTTTGCTTATGTTATTTTTCTCTGAAACTATAGGACGAGCAAAATTCACGGCTTTTCTGGGTAAAACACCCCAACCTAAAAACAAAAGTTTACAAACCCAACGCAGTAAATTTTCTTTTCAGTGCTGTACAAAACGCCCGAAATTGCAAAATTTTTTGTTGGCTTTTAGAAACAAAACAGTAAGCTTTTAAAAGTCATTTTAAAAATTTTTTGTTTGTCTCCAAGCAGTTGCTTGTAAGTTGTCCAAAGCTGCATTTAAAGAAAATTTTCATGAAATTACAGATTGTTTGTGAAAATTTAAACCTAGGCCGAGTTTCTCGACTTTTGTTTCGAGCCGGTGCATTTTTTTGCGACCAAAAGTCCGCTGTCGATTAGCAAAATTAGCTAGCACAAAACTGATTTTGATCAAGAAAATTATAAAATATGTCAAGCACAGTCGAAAAAAGTTTAAAAAGTAAGAAAATAAATCAAGCATAGTATAAAAATTAGGTGGAGAACACCTTAATTATTTAATTTTGTTCAAATCTTTTATGGAAGATTTTGTCCATTTCAACTAGAAACGTGCAAAAAACGTGCTCAAACAAGATTTAGTACTATTTTTTGAGGAAGTTGGCGTTGTAAAAACGAAATTTGATTTGAAAAAAGCACAATTTTGTATTTACTTTTTTAGTGAGTTAGATCACTTGTTTTCAGTTCAAACATCATCTGTGAAATTCATTTAAAATCTTTTATTAAATATAGATTCTTTCAAGTAAGTAATTCATGATAAATTTTAGACGAAAATCAAGAAAACCAATACATAGGTCGAGCAAATTAAACTCAGAGGTTGAGCAAATCATAATTTAAAAAAAATAAACAGATCCCCAAAATTTATTCAGCGTGGTCAAAATTGCATGAAAAAAGTCAAAAAAGGTTGTTAAACAAAAAGGTCAACAACCATTTTGTGGTCAACACCTATCCGACATCGGTCAAAAGGTTCAAGCATATCAAACTCGAGTCGAACACAGTCGAGCGAGTTTTATTTCTCGGTTGTGAAGTAAAACTCGCAACATACCAAACTTCGACCGAGACTGTCGAGTTTACCGAAGAATGATCAAGACAGTTAAAACAACAAACTTTGGCCAAAAAGTTCTTATCATAAGTCGAGCACCTCGGCCAGTTAAATGTCTCAAGCAGATCGCAAAACATTTCAGCTTTGCTCAGTTTTTCACTTTTGTCAGTCGTCAAAAAAGGCTGTTTCGGCTAGATCATTATAATCGGGCAGTGAAAGTGAAAACATTTTATAAGTTCTGAGAAAAAACCAAAGGTTATACAAATTACCGGATATAAACAATTATTTAACAGAAGCTCAATTTGTGTTTAGGTGCTCGAACAAGAGCTGGTATGTTTTGATCGTATCGACCAAAAATTAACATATTTCAATTTTTCCACCAAATTTTGGTGTTAGATTTTCATACTTTACAGCGCAACATCACGCATTTAGCCGTAATAACACATAAAACAAACATATGACTCGGTTTTTTGAAAGGGGGAACTGGAAAAGAGCCCAATTCAATTGTGATTTGACTATTTCAAATAAAATGAGATGCCTAATGATTTTCTCAACTCTCTAGATTACAAAAATTTGAACTTAATTTTGAGCTTAGTTTGTTATCAAGTAATTTGACGATACGGCAAGTTTATAAGCCCATTATAGTCTGGTTACAGAAAAACTTCCCGAGCTCAATTGATTCGTCACTGACTTCTTAAGTCAGAACAGCGAAGTCCTTTCAACCAGGAGGAAGCGCTGAGTGAATGGTTCCTTAAAGACTTTAAAGTAATTTTACATTTAAAAAAATTTGTGGTCAATTTGAAAAAAAAAATTGAAAAGTAAACTTCTTTAAATCACGCAATACACAATCGAAAAGTTAAATCTAGCATCTAAAAACATACAACAAATCACATAGCAACTCCTGGACACTTTTGAAAGTATTTTGTGTTGGCATTTTTTGCCTCTAATGCGCAATACGTTGAGAAAACTGCAGAAAGTAAAAATTAAAACAAATATACCGGGTTATTTTGCAATTTGTACCTGTTTTGCACCTTTGCAAGAAATCAATCTGCCAAAACTTCATTTTAGTTTAGATTCTGGGTTAAGTATGATTTTCAATTAGTTGTTCCTTTGTTTGATCCAGTTATTGGTTTCTAGTTTTCTGTTGTTTTGTGACGGTTTGTCATTGCCTCAAAAAAGGTTTATACTTTACTCTGGGACCATAAGTAGGCCTCCTTCTCTTACCAGTCCTGTATATGATTAGCAATATTGATGTGTTAGCTAGATGCACAAAAAATACATTCTGAACATTTTTGCAATATGCATCTGTTTAAAGTTTGCAAGCAAACATTTTGTCAAAAATTCCATATCTTAATTTTCAGATTGACTGTATGTTTCAATCCAAATCGATATCAGGTTTCGGCACAGTTCGACTTTATTTTTCGAGTCAGCTGTACCACACAGTTGTGCGAGACTATGGATTTTTGGTCACGCAATGACATCTGGTTTGACCACTTCAGTCAAAACATATACTCAAAACCTCGCCCTGAGTATGTTTTGACTGTGCTCGACCTACTTGTAGACTATATGCTCGACCTATTTGTAGGCTGTGCTCGAACTTGGGTTCGACTCTGCTTGACCTGTGTTTCGACTACGCTCCACTTACATTTCGATTTTCTCGACCTAATCAGGTATATTTAGACTGTGCTCGACTTATATTTTGACTGTGCTTTGCCTATGGTTCGACTGTACCCGACCTGACCTATAATTCGACTACGCTTGATTAAGTTTTCGCCGTGCGCGAATGTTTCGACTGTGTGCGACCTATGATTTGACTTTCTCGAGCGAAACCGGGTGTTTCGACAGTGCCCGACTTTTGTTTTGGCTCTGCTCGACCGAAATTGGGTATATTGGGTATATTGGGATAATTGGGTTTTCGCCGTGCGCGAATGTTTCGACTGTGTGCGACCTATGATATGACTTTCTCGAGCGAAACCGGGTGTTTCGACAGTGCCCGACTTTTGTTTTGGCTCTGCTCGACCGAAATTGGGTATATTTTGACTTTGTGCTGGACTGACAATTGTTTATCGACCGAGTAATTTCAGTCAAAAAACTGCACTAGCTTGATTTTCAAAGTCGAAAAATAAGTCGAGCTCCTCGATCCGGGCTGATGAAATTTAGAGTTTTTGAACATTAAAATCTCAATTCAAGTGACAGTTGTCAACAGTCAATAGTTGCTTTAAAGTTCTAACGATCTTTTTTGGTGGTCAAAATTGATTTTCTGAGCTCGATCAAATCGGTAGGAAGACTCTGTTTGCGCCACAGGCGAGTTTTTGAAACAACAGGCCAAAAAAGGCGTTTTGAGAATTTGCTAGACAGTTTTGACCGAAAAAATGTTTTGGCAACGAAATATTTCAGTATATTTTGGCACCGAAGCTTATAGTCGATAAGTCAAAAATGGATGTCTTTAATAGAACCAGCGGAGTTGAAATCACCTTTGGGTCGTCAGGGTTGAAATCACTGAAGGAAGGCATCGGAATTTTTATTAATTTATCAAAAAACGTGGTTGCTTCTAACGATAGATTACAGAATTGATCTTGACTCTTACAAAAAGTAGCACTTTTGATGATTAGCCGTAAAGAACCATCAGGGTCGTTTAACAGTGAAAGGTTGTGCTTACCATGGGTACTCGTTTTATCTATACTCTAAATGAAGATGAAAATTCAAGTAAAATGTTCTCTTTGACGCAAGAAGGAAATTACTGGCATAAGTTTTACAAAATAACAAAAAAATAATAAAATCTGAGCTGCAAATTTTAATGAACAAATTATAGCAAAATATTTTGATCTGAATTGGAGTATCAAAGCGGGTAAAGTAAAGCGGGATAAAAATTTGAAAAGCGGGGTAATCTTTCGCAGTAAATCACGAACTTAATTTGGCGATTTTGCTTCCCTCCATATCATTTGCAATCGTGGTGATATTTGTGGTAAAACAAGGATAGTTATGAAGACTTAATATGTTTGGAACAAAAACCTTTAACCATCATGGGCTCTTTTTCCTTTTCCCCCCACCTGCAAATTTTTACATGCAAACTTGTGGATCACTTTGTCCGATTGTTATGAAAATTCACATACAGAATAATAAGGCCACGACAAACATATGTGGTCTTCATACTCAACCTCGTAAAACAACTCGTTACACTATTATATTGAAGCTCGTGTGAGGTGGGGGGGGGGGAGGAAAAAGAGCCCCATCATGTTAATTAGGTCATGACAAACATATTTGGTCTTTATATATAACCTTAAAAAACTCCTCGCTCAACCATAAAAGTACTGTTTCTATGAAGGGGGGGGGGGCACTGTCTCAGAGATGTAGTGCACCTGAGGGGAGTGAGGGGGGGGGACTCGCCTACAGAGCAGAAAGTGTTGCCGATATAGGGTCTTTAATGTGACTTAGGAGGACTCGGAATACCAGTTTGTCGATCTAAAAAATCGACAAAATATGGAATCTTTTTTTTGAAAATTCCCTACCCCCTCGAGAAAATCTTAGATGCACTATTAGATCCACACAATCTTAGAGTAGAGAGAGCCATAGAAGATTGTTTTTTACGAAGGATAAATGCGTGATGTTTAGAAGAAATATAATCATTATAATTTGTTTTTAAACAAGTTCATAACGCACACAAATTTAGAACTAAGGGATTCTTCTAGAAAAAACACGCGATAAGACTGAATCTAGCCTATTTTCAAGCGTCCAAGAGCGATAAACAAAACCATTTGCTTGGGTTCTCTTGAAGTAAAAAGCAATTTAGTAGAAGAGCCCAACGTGCTCAAAGAATATAAAAAATGGGAAATGCGGAAAAACATAGAAAGAGGCCCTTTCAGACTCACTATAATTTAGCTATTAAAGTTTCTTCTTATCAGGTGACCTTCATTATTATAGTAACCTAAAATTTGGTGGTTGAAACGGTTTATTTCTTGGTTGTTGAAAATTTTACCAAAACTAAAATTTATAAAAACATTAAATGATTCTCTGGAGCTCTCAATATTTTGGATGTAATTTCTCTTTACAATGGAGCAGCTCTCCAAATATATTTTGTAAAAAGTTAGATTAGTTTTCACTCCATTTTACTATTGACAAGTATATGATTCGAGCAGACTAATTTGTGAAGGTTGCTGCGCTTTTCTTTAAAGTTGTCGTTTAAAATGAAGTGGGCCTATTAATGACTTCTTGGGACATCAAACTTTGTTGCTTCCACTTTTAATTTTTTCTCGAGCAGTACAAAAAGTGTTTTGCGCAGGTTAACTTTGGTTTTAGTAAATTTAAGATAGTACGCCATGCCCATCTGCCTCGCATTTGGCCAGCAAAATACCATGATTGATAGTATCAAAATCTTTTCCAAGATCTATGAACGTGCAATCGGTTAAAATTGAAGGATTTTGGAGGAGCTTGTTCGTTGTCCTGCTTACTATTTGAGCATGTCAAAACTGTGATCATCTTGTTCCAAATCAGGGGCGAATGAGAGTTGAAATGAGACTACAAAAATACGACGTGAAATGTAAAGATAATTTCTATTCAGAATAGTTCCTTGGTTTTTCTCAGTCGTTTGCAATTTTTTAAGCTTGAATTTCTCGAACAGAATTCATTTTAAAGTCATTTGTAATTTTATGATTCTTCTGAGGACGTTTCAGTATCCACAGGTGAACTTTTAATCTACAAGTTGCTGTATGAACAATTCTACTTTTTAGTACTCTAAGATGAGTGAAAGAAGACAGCTCTTATGTAGTCAAAGGGCTGATTTTTTCAACTGTCTTTTAAGATTTATGGAGTATTGTTTGCTCTAACAACCCATAACACCCCATAAATTTTTGATAACAAAAATTGTGATCACATGCGACTTTATTTTGTACAATTGAGCTCCAGATAACAAAACTATCAGATTGTATAAAAAACTTAAGCGCTAAGTTTGATCAGACTGAACAAATAAAAAAAAGTTCCCCTGACAAAAATTTATACTCAGTTTTTTCAAAAATGGGAACAATAAGAGTTTTTCTCCATCTAACAAACTGCACAGCAAAGTTAGCAGCCACTTATGTCGAAAGATGTAGTTTCCAACGTTGTCTGTAAATCCTCGTTTGTTGCAAGTAAAGCACAGAAGAAATGAAATTATCGTTCATTCATTCATTCATTCATTCATTCATTCATGGGTTTATTTTGACACCCTTTCTAGAATCAAAGGTGTTCTGTTCTTAGTAGAAATATTGTCGAAACAGGTGGGTTTTCAACTTTTTCCTGAATAGCAATTCATCCGATTCTGATTTAAGCACCTGCGTCAGACTGTTCCATAACTTCGGTCCTGCAAACGTGAAACATCTCTTTCCATATTTTGAATGCGCCATGGATAAACGTATGGTGGCATTCCTTCTGTTGATCGAAAATCGTTGTCTTATCGATATTGCTATGTCATCAAAGTATTGGGCCATTCTGTCATCATGAATTACTTTGTGGAGAAGAACTAGAGTCTTTAACTTGATACTCTGACAAACCTGCAGCCAATGCAGTTCATGTAGAAGGATCGTTGCCGACGTCTGCCGATGTGCCTGAAACACAAATCTGGCAGCGGCATCTTGTATTCGTTGTAATTTTTTAATCGTTTTGTCCGGTAAACCCAAAAACAGCGAATTACAGTGATCCAGTCGCGATAAAATAAGATTTTTCACAAGAATAACACGGTTATTAAAATCCAAATAGTAGCCAACGCTGTATAAGTTTCGCAGGACGAAGTAACATGTCTGCGTTACTTTGTTTATATGGGGAACCGCATTCCAGTTTTTATCAATAAGTACACCTAATGATTTCAATTCATTCAACACCCTAACTTCATATGAGCCAACAAAAAACGATTTGAGGTCCAGTTTATGGTTTGGTTTTGCGAGTGAAATAATTTCAGTTTTGTCGGGGTTTACCGCAAAACCAAATTTTTTGTAACAATCAAGCACGTTAATTATAATAGAGTGAACTTTCTCCTTGACACTGATAAAATCGTCGTTTTCTTTGAAGTTTGCAGCAACATAGAATAAGGTATCATCTGCATAAGATTGATAAGATACGTTAAGTTTAAGAAACACATCACGAAGAGGTAAAACATAGATGCAAAATAAAAGGGGTCCCAAGATCGACCCTTGGGGAACACCGTGTTCAATATTAACTTCGTCAGAGTAATGTGAATCAATGAAAACTTTTTGGCGACGGTTACTAAGATACAATCTAAACCATTTCAATATGTTATCAGAACGACCAATATAATTTTTCAGGATTCCAATCAAATAATCATGTCTAAGGGTATCAAACGCACTAGATAAAACAAGGCCAATCAATGTCAGGTAATTATTCATATCCAAAATTTTACATATATCATTAGATGTTTTCAACAATGCCGTTTCTGTCGAAGCTCCAAATCTGTATGCAGATTGATTATTATCCAGGAGACCCGAAACCATAACATGCTCAACAAGCTGACTGTCTATAAGTTTTTCAAATAACTTCGAAAGAAACACAAGATTTGAAATTGGTCTGTACGATGAAAGCTGTTTCGGATCGAGATTTTCTTTCTTCAGAGTTGGAATTATCACTGCTTCTTTAAGTTCATCGGGGAAGTTACCGATTTCAATGTAAAGGTTTAAAATTTACAGGATATGCGGTCCCCAGTAGCTCCATAACTTTTTAAAAATAACTGTTCGAATTAAATCATGAAGATCAGTTGCATTTGACATTGATAGCACAGCCTGATGCAAATCATCAAGTTTAATATAGCTGAAACTTTCCATTAAAACTACAGGTGTAGCCCTATGCGAATTTTCTAACATATCCATACTGAGAGTTTCAGTACACTGCTTCGGTTTTATTTCCTATAAGTTTATCAAGGGCTCTAAATTTCTTAGAATCGGTTCGAATAACCTCATTTTTCTTCCGGAAAAATTCGCGTTTCTTAGCCGCAAAGCAGTTTCTCATTTCCCTATCAAACTCTTCAAAATCATCAAAAACTATTTTCTTCTTTCTATACATTCGTTCTAACTTTCGTCGTTTACTTCTCATAAAAAAAGTTCAGAATCGAAGAAATCACACTCCCGAATGAGTTTATTGCGCTTTTTGATAGGCGCCATGAAGTCCGTGATCGTTTCCACGGTTTGATTAAAAACAGTTAGTAATTTCATCTTAGTTTGTATGAAAAGAATCTGCACCGTAAATTTAATAAAGTGATTGTCTGACTTATCAAAAGGATAAACTGAAACGTCCTGTGGCTTGTTATTCTCGAATGATATAACCAAGTCGAGAATGTTGCCTTTATTGTGCGTTGGTTCATGTACAGATTGCTACAAACCATATTCTTTCAATAAGTCTTCAAGTAGGAAAAATTTATTGTCCCTTTTATTAAAGTGAACGTTAAAATCACCGAAGCAAAGAAAAAAAATGGCAGTTCGGTAGCAATTCAGAAAAAAAATTACATAATTCAGTGATAAAATTGTTGAAGTTCGCCGAAGGAGGCCGATAGACTAGCCTTAAGAGTCCATTAGAACCTAAGTTATTAAAAGTGAATAAGGCTGCTTCTAAATAATCGAAGCAAATATGGCGAACTAAAGATATACAAAAAGACTGGTGGGCGATTAAAACCAGTCCGCCACCACTTCTATTTTCACGCGGACAATTAAAATACATGAAGCCGGTTGGGCAGATTTGCCTAATGAGATAACTTTCATTTGATGTATTCCAGGTTTCAACGATGCCAAATATATGTAGATTATTAGAAAAAATGATATGAGAATGAGCTGTAACTTTCCGTCTAATAGATCGTATGTTGAGAATTCCGATTTCCATCTTTGTTTGTCAGTCAGAGGGCTTTTTCAATGACTTCAACCAACTTTTTGCCTCTTCATTCAAGAAAAATCTGTTAACAATGGTGTTCTGTGGCCTAAAATCCGGCGAGTCAATTAATTCCGATTTTTCACCAGCAAAAATAACGTGAAAGCTCCTCAGAGTATGATCTTCTTTAGTTATTTCCCGCATGTGTAATACCTCTGCTCCACTATTTTCGCAATACTGTTTGACTTCTGTGGGACCATATTCTTTTGATACCCGGCCCAGGTAAATGTGGCGTCTAGGAGGAGGCTTACTCACGCCTTGAAAAGTGCCATTCTGGTTGGCTGCAGTAATATGAGTTTTCTTCCTCTGACCAGATTCAGTAGCGCTGAATTTTCATTTGTTCAGATTGGTATCAGCATTATTTTTGTTCAATTCTGAGTTAGCATGATTTATGCTAGTTTCATCAAATACTGAATCTCTCCGTACCTTTGCAGGTTGATATGATGTTGTCCCAGAGTTCCGCCTTGCCGAAAAAATACTAGCTGCAAAGCTTTTAGGCTTCAAATATCCAATTTCAATTTCCAATTTATCCAATCGTTGAGCGGAATAATTAACACCACTAAGTTTATTATCCAATGAATTCAGTAAAGAAAAAGGCCACTTAGCTTCGGTAATGTGCCACAGCTGTCGCAGGTCCAAGTTAGTTTCCCGCATGCAGCCGAAGAAATATCCACACCCAGACAGACACAATGTATCACAGCAGCACAGAGAGCACATGTTATCACATCATCTTGTGATCCAGTAGAGCATTGAATACATTTGAGTAATGTGGGTTGTTGCAAGTCTTTGTCACTCATCATTTAGCATTCAATTCTATTTAATAAGTTTATCACAACAATTAGGCTAATTATCTTTGAATGCTTCTGTGGAGTTCTATCTTGGGAGCTTTTAAACTGTTTTTATTTGAATCATCTGCAACTCTATTATGCAAAACTCATAATTTGTTTTGACTTTTATGTGAAAACTGGCTTTCAATCAAAAATTTTCCACAATAAACTCATAATATTAATCTGTTTGCAAACGATATCTAGTTACAGAATTCCTTATAAAAATTTACGAATACAAGTTGGAATTGTATGGTAGAGCACCATTATGCCAGCGAGGCTGTTTTCTGGTGTCTCATTGAGCGAAAAAAAACCGCAAACGTTCTACTGGCAAACGTTCTAAGAGCCAATAACACCCCATAATTTTTTGATAACAAAAGTTGTGATCACATGCGACTTTATTTTGTACAATTGAGCTCCAGATAACAAAACTAACAGATTGTATAAAAAACTTTAGCGCTAAGTTTGATTAGACTGAAAAATAAAAAAGTTCCCCCAGATGAATTTTTTTTCACCAGTTTTTCAAAAATCGGAACAATAAGAGTTTTTCTTCATCTAAGCAAACTGCACAGCAAAATTAGCAGCCAAATATGACGAAAAATATAGTTTCCAACGTTGCCTGTAAACATTAATTAAACGTAACCCTCTTTATTTCCTTTTTTCATCCTTTTTCTTAAAAAAATATATTTTCATCGGATAGTCTTTTCTACTCATAATTTAGAAACCAACAGAAACAAATTCTGTATAATCAGAAAAAAATCAAAACATGCCAACAAAAAAACGTTTCCTAAAATGTAATCAACCAAAAATTTATGATTAAAATTATTCAATTGAGTCAGAGAAGCTCTTTCAAAAAACTGGCCCAGGCGGGAAACATTTTAAAACAACTTAAACATTTTTCGAACGTTAGGTCTAATCGACCCTCTGCTGAGTTTATTTTTATTTATATTGTGCTTACCTCTTATTCAGTTTTCAGTTAGGACATATTTCAACGGATCATCTCGGCAATCTTCTCGAACAATTTTTCTGGTGAATTTCAAACTTTAGAAAATTTTTTTTGTGGGTTATATTTCGTTTTCATATTTCATGCATTATTCAGTAATTGAATCCATCCTGCGGTTATGAAAAGCTATTGTTTTAATAGGTCTTGCTGATCCATTTTTTCAAACTCAACAGAGTACTAAGATACGTAGTTGTTCTAATTTTATTTAGGAAATTCAAAAATATAAGCCAATTTCTTCTTCTTTTTTTGCGAATTAAATGATATATCAAACTTCGCTCAATATAATGTTTGTTTGTAAATTCTTCTTCAATTTTATTTGAGAAGTACAGATGTTGGAAAAGATTAGATTGTGTTTATATCTAATTTATGTTATTGCACAACATTAACTTCTACGTTGCCTCCTGGTTAGTAATTTGTTCTTAGAAAAAATTGCTGTACTTTAAAAATTTTCTAGTCTGTTGAAAATTTTAAAGCCAAAGCCTAACTAACAGAATAAAAGGAGTCGGTTTTTACTTGATAAACCAGGTTTTTGTTTGAGGTAATTGAAATCTGGAACGATTCATTTCAATTGATGACAAGGTTGTTGTGCAAGCTGTTGTTTTATTATGTCTAGCTCTTCGAAGTTTGATTTTTGATATCAACCATAAAGATACATTCGAAAACTGCAAAATAATTCAAATATGTTTTCAAGTATTTTTGAATCATGTGATTGCAAAGTGAATGACCTTTTATTTGTCTTTTTTTTTGTATGGGTAATATGCTTAGCTAACAATCAAACATCTTCCTTAATGAAAGCTGTCTGAGTTGGATTTTTTTAACAAAATTTCAAAATTGAGAGTAAAAAAATAAAATGTTCTTTTTGGTCGCTATAAAAGCTTTCTAAACAAAAAAATTCAAAAACATTTAGCTCTTTTGGATGCAAAAACTTTTGTTATAACATAATTCCACGAGTTTCTTTTTTACGCGCAAAACAAAACTAGTGTGAAAGTTTTCTGTGTTCTCCGCAAAATTCAATCTTAGATTTTAGATAAAACATCAAATTCTAAATATGTCGAAAAATCGACCACAGTTTTAATTATTGAAGTTTTTGAAATAAAGGTCTATTGCAATATTAAAAAATATAATTTTTTTTCAAGATAAGGAAAGGAAATCAGAGGTTTCCTCACTTGGCATATTTCAAGTTGTAGCCTAAACTATACTTTTGGCCTAAACTAAAATTTTGGCTTTTTGTGTTTCAGGGCAAGACTCAACTCAACAAAAACAAAAACAACAGAAAAATCCAATTTCTGGATAAATAACTTGCCATAGATTTTTGTTTGTGGAAACATGGCTAGTTAGTAATTTCATTATTAGAATTTATATCAGTCATACGATCATATCGAAAGAAAAAAAATCATTCTATTTTTGTACAGTTTTTTTTCTATGGAATACTATGGAGCATAATTTTTGGTAATGATAACTTTATTTCTAGTATTTTTTCTTAACCCGGGTATATATCATAAAAGTTGCGCAGCATCAGTCTATGTTATGATAACTTCTAAAACTTTAGGGAGTGTGTACAGGCAGTAATTAAATGCAGAAACGCTCTCCGGATTGTAATTGACTGATTTATGTGACTTGTTTGATGAACGTTGATCAAACTCTTATTGTGTATTATTTCAATTATTTCAAAGTTACTCGAAAAAAGCTACTATTTCCTTTTTCTTTTGATTTCAAAATCAAAGCAATTAAAGTTTTTCAAAACAATCAGTTTGGAAACCGAAAAAAGCAACATTTTCCCAGCAAAACAAATGAAATACATGCATAGCTATAAATTTCAGTTCACACAAGTTTTCAATCGAAAACCAAGTGGCGGCTGAATTTTTTTTTTCAAATGCAGAATCTTTTGTTGGGTATGTATTGCAATTTTTGCAGTGCAAATGAGTGGAAAGTGATGCATTCTTCTTGCAAAATTAAATATAAAGTAAGCAAGAATCTTGCAATAATAGTGCACATCTTTCATAAACATTGCAGGAAAAACAATTTTTTTTTGCTTTTCGAGAACAATGGTGTTGACATCCCGGTCATGAATTTATCTGAAAATACATCTGCATTTTTGTCGCCAAGCGCGTTTTTTGTTAGATTACAATAAATGGGAGATTGAATTTTTTCTTTTTGAGTTTTTATCATTTTCGTGAAAAGCCATTAGAAAAATATAGCAATACTGATAATTCGTAACAGGCTTGGAAACGTGTCAAACGTTTAAAATTTCAAGTTGACCACTCAGATAAAAATACAAGCTTCTAATTAAAAATCAGTTTTTTGATATTCATTATAAAGTTTACATGAAAAATTGATTTTTTTTTGCTGGCACGACACTCATTTGCCTGGTAAAACTAATTCAGCATACTTTCTATTGTTATTAGCGTATTTTTCTAGGCTCTTTTTCCTCCCCCGCCCCCACCTCACGCTAACATGAATTTTATGGTCTAACAAGTAGTTCTACAAGGTTAATTATGAAGACCAAACATGGTTGTCAAGGCCCAATTAGTTTGCATGTCATTTTTCATGACAATCGGAAAAAGTGAACAGTAACTTCAAATATAAAAAACTGCAGGTGGGGTTGAAAAAGAAAAAGAGCCTTTTTTGACCTGTTATACTATATGATTGATTAAAACTGTAAGTCCCTAAAAATGAATATGATCCAAGGAATGCTAATAAAAATTTGACAAAAAAATCTGGAAAGAATATTGAAGAGATTTACGTTTAACTTTCAAAGATAAGATGAAATGTTTTTTTTGTTGAGTTTTTTTTCTTCAGTCACGTTTGGAACCGTCTAAAACTGAAATTATGTCACAAGTTCAAAAAAAAATAATTTATCAAGGCTTGAAAATTGTTAAGCTGTTCAATTTGGAACAACTAGCGCGCAATGTAATTAAATTAGTTAAGTCATTTTAACGCGTAAATAGCAAATTTGTCCTTTCGTTCCAAACTCTTTTATGGTGAGTTGCTTGGATTAAAATATAATAGGCGAAAACAGCATATCTTTAAAGTGACATATCACTCGACGTAATGCGATGACTTTTTTTAGTACCTGATTTTAGGTGCACAACAAAAAAAGGAAAGAAAGAATAAAAAGTTTCTCCCCAATGTCAACTGTCGGCTCTTTTCCAGTTCCCCCTTTCAAAATAACGAGTTTTATGTTTGTTTTACGTGTTATTACGGCTAAACGCGTGATGTTACGCTGCAAAGTTTGAAGAACAAATCTGTTCACAGCTGCCGATTTGTTCACTCAGCCAAATTTCATTGCATTATGACAACGTTAAATAGACTTTTCAAAATTGAATTTGAAAGTGGGGGGGGGGGGGGGGTGAGAAACTGGAAAAGAGCCCAATTGTCGAAGCAAAAAGCCACAATTAGACATGAATCATCTAAATATTCTACTCTCTCACAGGTTGGTAACAAAAATAACAAAAGAAAGTTTCAATCAACAGTTGAATTAGAGAGCAACAGAAGATTAGAAATATATCTTCCAATTATATGATTTTTTCTAACGATATTTTCATGTTTTTCTAGTAATTTTCCTTCAAAAATTGTTGTCCAATTTTAAAGACTGTGGTCGGAACATTCTATGCTTTTTGCACATTAATCGGCAACCCTTGTTTCCTTTCCCCTATTAAAGAAAGCCAATTTTGAAGAACCGAAAGCAAGCGCCCCTGGATTTTATTTGCACTAGTAAAAAAAATAAGTTTTTGAGAAGTAGACGGCGGCGGTGGGGGGATCGGGAGGAGTTGATTATATAAATGAGCCCTAACTCTAATGACATTGATGCTCCTTGCCTTTCATTCACTCAATAAAACAATCAATTGTTACAATAGGAATACTTAAATTACAAAGCGAAATTTTAACCTGTCATAAGTACTTTCAAAAAAATACTCATAACCATATTTAATTACATAAACTTGAGTCAAAAGTATGCACAAAAACAGCAGATAAAAATACACAAAAACATGGTTTTTAATTGTTATGCATGAAATTCAAATGAAGTTTATAAAAATATGAATTAACAGAAACCGTAACAACTTGTTGAACAAAAGATTAAATTATAATAGCGCCCAAAAACTTCGATGACGAAAATGTGGATTGTAATGATTCCTTTTTCTAACCCTTACTGTTTTCCATTAGAAAAAACTTCGGTGCTCAAATCATCGGCTCTTTTCCAGTCCCCCTTTCAAAATACCAAGTTTTCTGTTTGTCTTACGTGTTATTACGGCTAAATGCGTGATGCTATGCTGTAAAGTTTGAAGAACAAATCTGTTCACAGTTGTCGATTAGTTCACCACGCCAAATTTCATTGCATTATGACAACGTTAAATAAAAATTTCAAAATTGAATTTGAAAGGAGGAACTGGAAAAGAGCCCTGAAATCTTTAAAAATACCTTCAATAAATTACTGCTCTCTTGTATAAGCTTGCCATGACTCATAAATGGAGTTGATTTTGCCAGATGTGTTTAGCATACTTCCATTTTGCCTCTCTTGTTTGGCCTCCGTTCTCTCACACACACTGCATTCTATAGGTACAAAGACAATCGGCTCAATTGTCATGGGGGTGTCTGTTGTCGTCGTGGAAGTAGTCGTGGTTGTTGGCTTCGAGGTCGTTGTCGGTTCTGTGGTTGACGTTGTCGGTTCCGTTGTTGTCGTTGTCGACTCAGTTGTTGTCGATGACATAGTCGTTGCTGTTGTCGGTTCAGTTGTTGTTGTTGTCATTGTGGCCTCAGTTGTCGCCGTTGTCGTTGTCGGTTCAGTTGTTGTTGTAGGTTTTGTTGTCGGTGTGGTTGTCGACTCGGTTGTTGTCGTTGTGGCATTCATTTCCGAGATGTCGTCGCATATATCACAATTAATTTCAGGCGGCTTCTGAGTTGTTTTCTTGCTATGAACTGTAGTCTCGTAGTTTACTTGAACCTCATTTTCTGAACCTCCATTTCTCTCTTTCGTTTCTTGTTTGTTGCACTTGTTAAACTTGTCGCAGCTGGTCGCTCGGGGACATTGGAAGTCGAACATGCAAAACATACCCCTTGTATCAGTGTCATCGTGCAAACTGCGAGATGTATGTAGAAACATCATCCAATTTAGGAGGAAAATAGCAAAAACCTAAAACACAAGCTCAACATAACTAAATTAGAAAGCCCCTTTTTTGCATCCTTTCGTTTTCCATTTTTTTCTCCCAGCCTTGTAAGAGAATATTTTGAAAAGAGAGCTTTTTTCCACCACCCCACCATAGAGCCCCCCCCCCCCCCCACACACACCCACACACATCACATAAGCATCATTTTAATGGTGAAACGAGAAGTTTTTACAAGATTGAACATGCAGACCAAATAAGTTTGTCATGGCTTAATCAGTTTGCATGCCAACTTTCGTAACAATCGGATGTTGTGAACAACATTTCACTAGTAAAATTTTGCAGGTGGGGAGGGGGGAGGAAAAAGAGCCGAAAAGGGGAAATGAGAGATGTAAATATGAAGAGATTGATTTTTGTTCCAGGCGGTGTCTTCAAAATAGAACAACCTATACTTGTAAAGTTTTCAAAATTAGTTGAATTTTGATTGATTGTCAGACTGTTATTTGATACTTACATTACGAGCCATGTTTGGGGTTTTAACAAAACAATAAAAAGATCGCAGTCAGTTTTTTTTCGAAGCTAAACTATATAGCTGAGCGGGAAAAGTTGCCGCCTTTGAAAAATAAGCGGGAAAAAAATCAATTTTAAGCGAATCAACTAAGGATAAAGAAAACAGCAGTTTTTGATGATAAAAAATGGCTCTTTCCTATCATAAACGGGCACGGTACAAAAAATTCTCTTTAATACTACTGCAGGAAAATTATTAGGCTCTTTTCCAGTTCACCCTTTCATTTTTTCTGAAATTCATTACATGAAAGTCTTTTTAGAATAATTTTTAATGTTATAAACTGCATTAAAGCGTGTCAGCGTGAACAGCTGAACAAATTTTCATAACATTTCTAACATGCAAATTGCCGTGTGAACAATTTTTGAACATCTCTGTTTTGTAATTTAACAAGGGGGGAAACTGGAAAAGAGCCAATTATTAAATTTTTTAACTTTTCCAAAGCGGTTTTCTAAAATTGCGCACTTCACAAAATTATCAATTTTACGGAGCGATGACTGATTCAACTAGGCAGGATATGAGAACCACACGACTTAATTGATCATTTGGCGTTTTCACCTCTCATCCCCCGCCCCCTCATTTCAATTTGTGTTATTCGATAGATGTTTTAAAAGCAAATTTGACTAAGCGAGCTAAGTTATCATATGAGATATGCAGAGTAAATCTATTCAAATTTAGTAATTTGTTCAGCATGTTAAGTTTTGTTGTTCCGCTTTTTTGCATTTTGGCACTGCTTGAAAATATTTCCGAGGAGAAGGATTAAGTGGATACTGAGAAATCCAAATATTGTGCACTTAAAAGCCTTCCATGTGAAACAAGTAAAAAGTATGTCGAAAAAAATATCTCCAATTTAACCCGAGATTTTTCATAAATAGTTTCTTAAGTGTTTTTTGGAATATTTTTCAGTTCAACGTATTAGTTTTTTTGGCTCTTTTCCAGTCCCCCCTTGATATTTTCTGAAATTCAATCTGAAAATGAAGTGAAATTCAAGAAATATTTTTCAAATTGGGGCTCAGGACAACAATACCTTTCGAATGATTTAAAAACTCCGTCAAAAATGACCAGTCAAAAAGTCGAAATTTGTCTGAAGAAAAAAAAACCCACCCGAGCACAATTGTTCCGTTACTTTCGTATCGATAGTCGGAACAAAAACTAGACAGTTCGTCCCTTAAAAGCTTAAGTTAAAAAACACGTGAATAAAACTTTTTATCAAAATAAAACACTAGGATCACTAGGATATTCAAGCGAGTTTCTCTCGTGGCCTTTTCTCTTGGAAACAGGTGGAGATTTTCAGTATCTTAATTGAACAATTCTTCGTTCTTTGTCGGGTAAGTTCGTCCTTTGGCGCATGGAAATGTCCCATTTTAATTTTATTGTTTGATTAGGTCATCTTACTTTGATCAATGCTACACTCCTCAGTTTTGTCTGTAAGTTCCGTCTACTTAACAAATTGATTTCCTAGACAACTTCTAAGCAGTAGATGAGTAATTTTGAAACTAGGACTGGTTGAGCCTTCAATGATTTGGAGTTTTCACCCAGACTAACATAGAATTTTTTCAGCTTATTTTAAATTTAGAACCGCTGCTTGTATCTTACCTGCCGAAAACTGACCAACGAAAAGTTTTCGTTCGAGACATATTTTATAAATCTCTGTAAATTTAGGGGATGACTTCTCTAGTTTTTTTTTTCTCTATCTCTCTCTCTTTCTCTCTCTCTCTCTCTCTCTCTCTCTCTTAACGATACCGCAAAGTGGTTCCTTGAGTTGCGAATTCTGCGGCGTGACCGAGAATCACTAATATGTACAATCTCGAAAGGGTTAAAACGCTGCCATTTATTCTGATCTGTATTTTGTTGCCTGCCCCTTTTAGTCATTTTTCTTGTCGCTGCGTCGCTCTAATTCACATTCTCACTCGCAATAATTTCCAATATAAGTCCAAATACATTGGGCTCTGAATGGTAGCAATATAATTTAATATTTTAATCAAAAGTTAAGTGTTTATCCACACATTTGACTAATTCTAATTCAACTTTCACACAATTTAGCTAATTAATTCTCCTGCTCTCTAACTTTTGAAATCAACTGTCATCTGGTTAACTATGACAAACGACTTTATTCTGACTAAGCAATAACTGTTCTCTGAGTAAATGCAAGATTTAACCGTTACCTCTCACAGCGCAGTTGTTCTGCCTAAGGTAGACTACCCGTAACTTTTCCGCTATGTTTGAGCTTCAGTTATAGATCTAGTCATGATCGTCCCTACAAGTCCTGGCAGGTAAACTTGCTCATGGCGTTAAGCGGAGTTTTCCCTGAAGACATAATTTTTGAATTCCATATTCAATATAGGTATCCCAACTAAGTTGCGTATGTAGCAAGTCCAGTTTCACCTCCTATCTAAGTTAAATTCATTTAAACAACTTACCAAGTTGTTTGAATCACGTGCCCCAGTTCTGAATCAGGTCTTGAGCAGATCTGCTTTTGTGATGGAATCCATACCTGCCTCAGTCCTGATTCAGACATGTCCATGTCCAAACGAAACATGCACCATGTCTGGACAAGATCTGAAATAGGCAAGATTTTACGATGCTCAGATCTGGTTTCCAAGTTTTTGTAAGGTACGGGTACTGAGGTGAACTTATATTTCAACGCGCTTACAATCTCTACCTCTAAGATAGCGAGAACGGGTAGGAGTTTCAGGGGGTAGGGGTGGGTCGGTTGAGTGTACTCGCCAGTTGACGTTCGCACAACAACTGATCGAGCAACGCTGTTGCTGTCGTAGTGACCAGGTAATGACCACGGTGAGTGGCATCGTCTATTATCCACAAAAGTTTGTCATTATTTCGATCACATTCTGATGAAGTGTGCCTCTTAATACGTTTTTTGAGAGTCGCCACTTAGTCTCTGAGCCAACAGGTAAAACCGCTTCCCCATTTATCGCTTAAGTGATCAAAGTCAATATCTAATTTCAACGGCGGAAAACTCACGCAGATTTGCCCATAAAAAATAGTTCGTTGTCGACTCTTCGAGATCGTTGGCGTGAGGGTTAAACAATTTGTCTACAAGGCGAAACTTGATTTGGTGGACCTCCTCCGTTAGTTTTCTACCCCCTAAATTGTAGTAAAAAACTCTTTTCGCAGTGAGGAGACTAAACTCTCCCGAGCGCTACCGTGATGTGGATGCTGGGCTGTTTACTTCCAAGTTGCTCCTTTGTGAATTGTGAACGTATGAAGGACTCTCCATTTGTTCTTCCTTTGTTCTTTTGTTTTCTTCGATCGCTCCATAATTTTTTACTATGTTCGAAGACTTTGTCCCTGGATTCCCGAGACCTGCACACACAAAATTGTTCGCGTATTCCGCACAAAGTTTTCTTTGCTATGATTTTATAAACTTTTTTCGAACAAAAAACTTTTTCATCGACTAAAGACGACAGCCAAACATTCTAAGATTTGACCGAACTCGATCAATTTTGTTTTATATTTTGTTCATATCCACTAATATTCATGTTTTTAGTTGCTACTGTTTCAGTCACAAGTTTCAGTCAAAATGACGAGTGTTTTAAAGCAAGCAGAATATGCTAACCTTCTGAGAACATTGAAAACATTCATATCGGTTAACGATAGAATAACATGGCATACAAGGTTTGTGAATTACATGAAGAAGGAGAATTCATCAAAATAATTCTCACGGATCAGCAAATCATAATAACGTCTAAAATTTTACTAACATTTAATTGAGTCCGCAAACAATTCGCGCAGATCAATGAAACATCAAAAATAAAGTTAATCAAAAATAAAAATAATAAAAGTTTGAAATGCGAGGAAAGGTGTGAAAATGAATCTTTTTCATACCTTTCCCCGCATTTCAATTTTTTTTATTATCATAATTATTTTACTTGTTATTATGGCGCGATGTTATATATAAAGTGTGAAGCTTACATTTGTTAGTTTGTTCAAAGGCGAAGACTCGTTGCAATTTGACAACGCTGAAACATTTTTACAGTTTGGCAGGTCGTTAAGACCCAAAAAATTGTGCCTGTTGTAAACTGATTTCTTAATATAGCAAAAATCAAAATGATGCACGTCAGATTATTAAAACATTTTTCTTGTAAGCCTCCATGCAAATTGACAGCCGGATAGCTGAAAGGGCGATGATGATTTTGAAACAAAAGAAGACTGCTCGTATCAGGGCGAAGCCCTGAATGTTCCGACTGTCTTTAAAAGTTTAAGGAGCAGTAATGAGTTAAGTATGCTATTCTTATCTCATAGAGTAATTTCGGATAGGGTACACCGTCTGCTCGTCACACTATCTTATTTTCGGCCGGATAGATTCGTGCAACTTCTTAGTCTAATACCGATCCTAATCTTACTCTTATTACTACTAGTCTCAGGGTGTTTAACTAGTCTCTGCTAGGCTCAATAGATCTAGAGTATACTGGTATTGTTGAGGCTGCTGAAGTACTCGGGAGAGGCAACTATTTTCTAAGTTAAATTCAAATCTCTCTGGTGCTGAAATTACAAGTAATTTCAGCACTTACAAATAAGTGGGTAGTTAGTTAGATGGATTGTGATTGGTTAATATTAAATACTTTATAATGATTAAATGTCTAAATTATAAAAATAATGAAACATAGTTTAGATCAGGTTCCACCCATCCGGGGTTTACAGAATTGTTGAGTTTTATCTCTTTTCTTCTGCAATTGAAGGATGGATGATGAACGTTGGTATGTGGCGAACATCATTTTTTCCCTGTTTCCTCGAGAAGAGAGGTCCTTGACTAGAACCAATGTCTTAAGGAAGGTCCAGGACGCTGAAGTTAATCTTCTTTTATCGTTCAACAACGAATGTGATCCCCAATAAATGAAATCGTTTTAGATTCCAGAATCCAAAATGCTCTGCTATGTCATTTCTGCTTGCATTTGTGGAGGGTTGTTTGTGATCAACCTCGTCTGGGAATGGCGTGAAGTTCGTGTTTGGAAGGGATGCCTTGTTACTCGGATCTGTACGTATACTTGAACATCGAGGTGGTCATTGGTCTGGTTCAATGAGGTCCTTTGCTGCGAAGTCAAGTCGTACTCCAAATCCTTTGAGTTCTGATTGTGTGCGGCATGTCGGTTGTGGTTGGTAGCCATTCTTGTTCAGGTTGTGATGGGATCGTCTAGTCTTTGGATGTTCGTCTTTGCTGTTATGTGTGATCTATATACTGCATATTATGATTTACATATTATAATTTTCGTTAATTGTTTTTTAGTTATGATCTTGGTTAAATGTTTTCACAAAAGCTTTTTATTTTAGTTCAGTTATTTTGAAGATTTACTCACCCTTGAGTACCTTTTATTAAAAATAAAAGTGTGGTCACAAAGCGTGGTGTAGCCCTGTGGGTTAGGCCGACTATAGAGCATGCTCAGGACGTCCTCTCTGGTGGGTTAGGCCAGGAGTGGGAGTATGATTTCGTGCTGTTTCTTTGAGGGGTCCTGTTTTGTGTTAACATTATATGGTGGTTTTTTCTGGGCTTTCTTATGTTGTTTATGGTTGTGTCCTTTTTTCAAAAATCAAATTGTTTTTGGTATGGGTTTGTCTTTCGACTTTTTTGTGTTTTATTATTTCTTTCGTTGACTTTATAATAGTCTTCAAAAGAATAAATTATCCAGTATTAAGCTGGGTTAATCCGGTTCGGGTACCGTTGGTGTTCTTTTCTTATTCATGCTGTTATTTTATGATTTGTGGTGTTTAGTCATTTGCGTTGGTTAGTTTAAAATAGTGTATAACTCCATTCCAACCGGGTTAAAGGAAAGTTGGAAACTTGTTATCATTAGTTAGAGTTGTTGTTATTGAAAGCTTGAAACATAAAATCATTATTTCAAACAATTCTTCGTGGGCGAGCTGTGCAAATATGGATGGAATTCTTGTGCGAATGAATGAAAAGGTTAGTACTACTTTCACAGTTTATAAATTTACTGCTTGAATTTTAATTTTATTACATTTGGGGAAATTTGAAGTTATAAATTTTCATCGTATGTAAGTTTACTGCTTAGTGGGGAAAAATTTATATATTAATTTATTACATTTGTATGAATTTTAAGACATCGTATAGTGCAAATGGTTTAGATTATTAAAATTGTTTTAGCAAATAAGTTTAATGAATTGTAGTTTCTAAAAGTTTTATTTTTTTGTATTTTTTCATTTGCAGATGATGGTGATGAGAAGGCTAGAAAACTGAAATGGAACATTAAAAAGAATGGTTAGTAACTTTATATTTATTAGTGAATGTAATTGAAATATACTTATCTAATCTTCGGGGAAAAAGCCATGGGGGAAGAGGTCTTGGATTAGTTCAGATGATGTTAATAATTTAGCTAATATACGAATGATATTTTTAGTTTCTAGCAGTGGCCAAAACAATTGAAGTGCTTTGATGATATTTAGTTCTTCGGTGCGGGACGAGGAAGGGTCGGGTTTGTTTGTCCTGAAAAGTGTTGATGATGGGGCAAAATATATACATTTGGTGGACGGAGTCGTAATTACGGAGGATGCCGTGAAGGTTAGTATTTTTTATACAATAAGTGAAATTAAGAAAAAACGGTGATGTGTACTTTGAGTTGATGAATTGAAATTTAATTGAGTTGATGGTGGGGTTGTCGTGAGGGTGTATGTAAGTGAAAATGATTTTGTATAAAACGATAATACGTGTAAGTATGTGTTTGTTTAGTGCGTAACATAATATCGTGGGAGCAGTGCAGATCTCGTTCCTGTGGTGTAAAAAAGTGGAAGGTTAGTGTAAATAATTTAAATTTATCTTGGAAGCTTTGATAGGCTTGTGTGTCAATGAGGGCTTCGGAAATGATGTGATCGTGTTTTTTGTCAGCAATATTAAGTGTAAATAGATATGGTGTTGAGATGAAAAATTTTTCTGTTAGTTTGGGTTAGCAAAGCGGTCATCATCTAAAAATTGGTCTTGGTTAGGGCGTTTGATGTTGTGATCGTAATATTCAATAGTGAAGTCGTTAGCGCGAGGTGCGGTGAATTCTTTTAGTAGTTTTTTGAATCCTATATATGTGAATTGTCGTAGTGTTAGTGCTGTTGTTAGTCTGTATAGCATATCTTTACATTGTTCATTATCAGTTATGTTGTTATAAAGTGGTAGGTAAAGAGGGTTAGTATAGTGATAGTATGATGTCCAATGAAGTGTTGGCATTAAGACGTATTCGTCAACAACATTTCTGGTGTCATCATTAGTAGTAGGTGTATTCAATGTGTATTGAGGGAATGATGGTAGATTAGTTTGGAGAAATTGTTTAGTATTTTTATGTTTTGGATGATCAACACATTCTTTAGCTGTGCCTGGTCTGGTTGTGAATGGGTGATTTGGAATTTTCGTTTGAAAGTGCGATAAGCTCTGTTAGTGCTAGTGGATGTTTCTGTGGAGGTGAATGATTGGGCTAATGATTGGGTATAGTCTGATAGTGGTGTTGGTGTTGGTGGACCGGATGATGTTGTCATGGATGATAGGTGATTTATGGTAAGAGTATGGGGATGGATAATTTGTTGTTGGAGCGTAATATAATTTTCTAATTCGGGGGAGATTTGTGGGATATCGGGGGAGATTTGTGGGAATTGTTGGCTGATCGGTCAGAAAGGGATGAACTATATGTTGGCGTAACTTGGGATGCATGAGAGGGAGTGGAAAGGGATGGTAGTGGTTGACTGGCGTTGATGGGTCTAAAAGAGGGCTGTGAAAAGATTGAGGGGTTGTTTTGGGAGTAGGTGGAAGGAGAGGGTTCGGAGTCGGGAAATTCGTCGGGAGTTTCAAGGTCTGAATTGATAAATTGTGAAATTGTGTGAAAAACTGAAGCGTCTGAGTTAGTGTCCGAACTCGTGCTAGATGGTATGTTAATTACAAAATCAGGTGGGGGGAAAGCGAAAAGTGGTATAATTGGGACTGGGTTTTGGAAATTTTCTGGGTGGGAGTTTGAGCGGTGCAGGGATCCAAGTTGTCTGCTCATCGTGAGCTATAAAAATGATTTTTTTGAGATTGAAAAGTGGTGGTGTGGGGTTGTTCTATAATTTGTTCGTAATTACTATCATTTTGTGAATGATTTGTCGTTATATGTCGAATAGGGCTGTGTATTGAATGTGGTCGAAAATTGGGGTTATTTGTAATTGCTAGATTTCGAAAATTTCTGGGAACTAAAGATAAGGGTTGATTTTGTGGTAGGGCTGGTACTTGTGGTGCTGTTGGGACTATGTCTACATTGTTGTGTTCTTCGTCGTATGTATTTGGTCTTGTGGCTAGTTTTGTATTATATTCTTTGATTTGTGCGTCTAGAATTATTTTGTTTATGGATGATGAAAATATTATACGTGCTACACTTGCTTGGCGGTTAACTTGTGTGTGTATAGCGCATGTATTATAGATTCCTTTCAGTAGTGAGAAAAGAAATCCTATAAAAATAAACATAGCGTATAAAATAGTCAATCTTTCTAAGATGTAGTAGGGCCATCCTAGAAAAGCGAGTATTTCGTTTTTTAAGGTTAGAAAACTGAAATTATTTATGGGTGAAATATCCTGTGGTCTGTATTTTTCGCCGTGTAAATATTTATAGTCTTTAATGTCTTTAAAATATCCGCTGTAATCTTGAGTGTATATGTCTGCAAATCCTGCAGTTTCTGCAAGTTTTTTTCAGTTTTGATCGATTGGTTGTCTTTGTATAATATCCATTTGTGTGAGTAGTTCTTGGAATTTTTGTGTTCTAATATGGTATTGTATATCAGATTTAGAATAAATTCCAATGGATTGTAGATCTATATTTGGGTTTCGAGCAATGGCCCTTATGCTTTCTGGGGAAAACTTTTTAATGGTTGCATTAATGTAGGGTATGGTGTTAATAGGTAGTATTTATCTTCGTCAGGGTTTAGCTGTACTACATTGTGGCTATTTTCTGATCCACATGGGACTGCGGTGTCCCAAAAATATGTTCTTCTTGAGAGTGTGTCAACAAAATGTACTTTGTTTTTGTAGAATATGGGTATTCTTTAGTAACAACGTTTATCTTCAAAAACGGATAACGGTGATACTTTTTTGGTGCAAGTATAAAACATAAAATGTTTCCTTCATAATCAAGAAAATTTGATCTTTTTCCTGATAATAAATATCCTGCGTAGGGTATTTTTAATACTGCTAATGCAAGTGATTGTAATATTTGTGTTCTTTCTAATTCGCATAGTTGGTGTAGTGTTTCTAATTCAGAAAGTGACATTTCTTGAAAAATTCTACTAATTGTGTAGTCTAATTTCATATCTAAATGAATGTCATAATGTATGTTTCCAAAGTATGTTGTGTTCATAAATGATAATTCTTGTAATCGTGTACTTTGTCTGTCAATTGGTGTTAGTTTTCCACCTGGTGATTAACTTTAATTTTTCCAGTGGTCATGTCGAAACCTTGTTCGTAATGCAAGTATTTCGGAGTATTGTGTTTTGTAAAGTGGGTTTACATATTTACAAGCTAATTCTGTTCCTTGGTAGATTTGAAATTGTGTTAGTTTGTTTTCAATATTGTTTAAATTTTTGAAATCATTACTTCGTTTGTGATGTGTGTTCACTTGTCCGTATGGGATGGATTCAATGAAATATTTTTCATGAAATTTTATCATTTGAGCGTATATTTTTGCCATTTGAAATGTTGTGCATGTATCTTCGGGAAACCAAACAATTGTTGCTTGGGTTCTTGTTGTAGGATCGCAATATCCTTGATCATTTTTACAAGTTAATCGAATTCCTTGATAGATCATTGTGTTATCTTCTGAATCTCGTGTGAGTTGTACTTTTTCAAGTTGTATTTTCTAATCAAAAAACATTATTTCTTGATATCCTCTATTTTTTGTATCTGCTTTACAATTTGAGGGGTTGTTCATTCCAATGTGTGGTATCCAATGTTTATTGTCGGGATCATAAGTTAAACGTCCGTGTGCGCCCTTAAAGGGGTGTTTTTGTCTAATTTTATATATCCTTGATAGCGTTCAAATTCTGCTTGGTGAACAGAATCGCTGAAGACTTGGAAATGTACTATTTGACCTTCTGAGTGTTTGTTATTTGTGACGTTTAACCTGTGTAACTCGACTTTACAATCATCGGGATTGAGATTTAAAAGTCTTTCTATATTGCTTTGGTAAAATGATTCGTGATCAAGTCTGTTTTTATTTCCATTCGAAACATGTGAGCAATGTACTTTCTTTTCGGAAAACGTTGCTGTAAGTTTATATCCGGTTACTGTCGTTGCTCGGGCTTTTGAGTATAGTGTTGCTATTATGTTTGTAGTTTCTATAGCTTGTGGTTCTGTTTCGCATTGTGTTACTTGATTTATTGCATATTTTTGTAATGTTTTTTGTTCATTTTCTTCACAATCATAGTGTGTTACTAGTAAGTCTTGAGGTCCTGTACGAGGAGATGGATTTGTGTTCTGTTCGGAAAAAATAAGAAAAAAAAAGATTTGTGTTGAAATGTTAATATCCTTAAAATATGCATGTGTACGATAGTCCTGAATATGGGTTATAAAATGTTATATATCCGATTGTGGTTTTTGTATATCTATTGTATTTATATGTTACTTCTGTTGTATTAAATGGTGGTGGTAGTGTTTGAGTTGTGATGTTTGAGGGGCTTAGTGGATAAGGATGTTGAACGATGTTATTAAGTTTAACTGTAGTTTCAAACTTTAGTTGAAGGCTGTTTTGATTTAATATATGAACGTTATGTTCTCGGATCTCTTCGTGGATATCTTGTCTATATTGTAGTCTATTAAGTGCCCAACTGTGAAGTCAGTGGCTTTCGTTATGTTGTCCTAACAATGGTGGTGGTGCTATAAATGTATTCCAATCTAAAATGAGAGGTATATTTGTGGGTTGTTCACTATATCTAGTTTCAATATCGTGTGAGATATTTAAAGGAAAGAATGTTGGTGAAATTTGACTTAGGGACGGTGTTGATGGAAGTGATAGTGTTTCTGGTAAAGATGATAATGTTGTATCTGATGAAGTATCTATTGGGTCGTTAACTAAGTTTGGTTCTCCTTGTGAATAGGATTGAGATGTCCAATAAGGTAGACGTTCGTTTGGGTTAGATGGATTAAAAGGGTTTTCACGTATTTGTGCTGAGGTTGATGTTGATCCTAGTTGTTCTGATTGAATGTTGGGAGTTAGCGTTGCTGTATCTGGTAGTGTTATATTAGAGTTTTCTGAAGTTGATGGAGTTGGAGATTGAGTTATGCTAAAGGTGATTCTAGGAGTTTTAAAATTTCTATTTCTTCTTGGATGTATTATTTGTCTATTTACTTCGATTGTATTTTGATTTTGGCTAATGTGTTGGGTTCGGTTTAAATCTTGTTGCAGTGTAGGGTATAAATTATATGTTGGTTCACTTAGTGATGCTTGTCTTTGAACTGGTTCTAGAGGTTCAGATAAGCGGGCGTGTCGTTCAAAAGTATATGGGTTATCTTAAAAAGAAATTCGTGTGGATGTTTGGGGGTTCTGGGTAGCTGTTGGTACTGTTGGGTTTTCCTGGGAAGTTGTCGGTGAAGACTGATTTGGGGGTGTTTGGTTAGCAATTTTGGAAATGTGTTTGTATAGATTTGAGAACTTAGTGAGAGGATTTATGTTTGGTGTAGTATTCTTCGATGAATAGAATTAAAAGAATCGTGGCTAATGCGAACATTACTATTGCCTTTTTTATGCTTTTACATAGTGTCATAATTAGGGATGATAAAAAGTGAGAAAAATTATGAATAGGAGAAGAATATCTGTTAAAGATATTCTTCTCCTATTCTTTTGAAAAAATTGTTTGTATCATTTAAATAGATTTTAAATTATCGTACCTGTAGATGTGGTCAATGAGTAGAGAAAGTTGGTAATATAGTGCAAATAGGGTGTAGAAAATTAAAATTAGGTTACTAAGATTTTTATAAAAATTTCAAAAACGTAAATGAAAAATATTATCAAAAGTTTAGAAATTAGAAAAAGTTTTAAGAGAAAGTTTAAGATTAAACATTTTTATAATGGTGACTGTAGAGAAGAGAAACATT
Source organism: Symsagittifera roscoffensis (assembly GCF_963678635.1). NCBI lineage: Eukaryota > Metazoa > Xenacoelomorpha > Acoela > Convolutidae > Symsagittifera > Symsagittifera roscoffensis. The sequence continues at coordinate 4,761,808 of NC_087068.1, read as the reverse complement.
TAATAAAATGATTTGTTCGTCGAATATTTTTTGAATTTCTGGGGCTAAATTCAAGTGTGGTCGGATTATTTATTGATTTTTTGACAAGTGGGTTGAGTTACTTGAAAAATTAATGAGGGCTTATTTTATGGTGCTCGGGAGGTCTTCTTTACTTTAATTTTATTTGGTGGGTAATCTGAGATATTTTTGAGAAAATTGTACTTTAGGCCAAATGATCATGGTTCATTTTTTCTTTAGGCTAATTTGCCATTTTCGGTTGGAGGGTTTTTGGGGGTAATTTTGGGAAAATATTGTTGATCTTTGGGTTATTAGATAGGGGAGGGTTGTAATATTACCGTGATATTTGTTTTAGTTGTCAAAATTTAGCAAGTTGCTTATTTTTGACCTGGAGATTGTAAAGTTATAGTTACAGATATGCCTGGAGATTAATGTCTATCGGCTAAGAGGTTGGTAGTTAGAGATTCGGAAGTGGTTGATTTGAGTGAATCTGATTGGTTCATTTTGAACTAGAAACTTTATGTCTATTCAGCATGTTATTTGGAAAAAATGAAAGTGAAAATGTCTGAGATGTATATGGAGGTTGAAATGTGTGAAGAAGAAAATGATTTCATTTTTGAAGTTCAACTTTCTTTAGTATTTTAGATTGTGGGATGAATGTTTTATACTTTTTACGTGGTTGGTTTCTAAGTCTTGATGATTCTCTATGTGTAGATTTTTCTTTTTGTTCTTGTGGCAAGATTTTTTCTATCATCTTTCTCTTTTTTCTTTCTTTCTCTAAATTATCTGAATTTAGTGTTTTTGTCTCTTTGTGAAACTTGTCTTCTTTTTGAATTTGTGTATGTTGATTTTTATTCGTTTCATTTAGTTCTGGCTCTATTTGGGTGCTTTTTTGGATGACTTTTAAACCGGTGAAAGAATATAGTTGGGTTAATTCGCCTAAAGCATATTCTTTCGGATAATAAGGTAATAAATTTTTTCTGTGTTGAACAATTTCTTTTTTTGTTGTGTCCATAAGTTTATAAGTAACTTCAGTTGGCTTATCAATTATTTGGTAGGGTCCTTTTCTAAATGGTTGCAATTTTTTAGAGATTCCTTTTTTTGTTTAAAAATTTGGTATTAAAACAAATGTTCCTAGTTTTAAATTGGTGGCTGGCGTAAATCGCTGATTAATTTGGTTATTAATAATTTGTCGTTGTAACAATTTCTTTGTTACTTTTTGGTAGATTTCGTCATGCTTTTTATCTCTGTTTGAAATCCATTCGGTGTGTGTACCGGAGACTAGTTTGAGAATTTGTGGGTGATGAAAATGATCTTCATCATGTGTATGTATTGGTAGGTTATAGCATATTGAATCTTTAGTCGGTTTGCAACATTTTTGTGCGTTTTTATGTGCATTTGCTGTGAACATGATTGGTTTTCTTGGTTTTTGGTTGAAAACTATTCCATATGGTGACATTCCTAAGGTTGTCGTTATTTGTGAATTGTATGCTAATGGGAATAATTTCACATCTGTTGACCATTCTGTGTTTTTTGTGTCATTTCCATTTATGATACATCTAAGATATTCTTGTAATGAACGATTCATACCTTCGACTAACCCATTTGTCCAAGGTGCATGAGATGTACGTAGTTTATGTTTAATAATTTATAGGTGACATAGTGTGATTATTTCATTATTAATGAATTCCGTACCATTGTCTGTTACTAAAATTTCTGGTAGTCCAAATTTTGCTATCCAGTGTTCGTAGAGTGTTGTGTAAGCGTAATAAGCCTTACAATGTGGTACTGGGTTGAGTGCTACATAATGTGTAAATGCGTCAACAATGACCAAAATTATTGAGTTTCCTTCAGAAGATGGGGAAATTGGTCCTTTGGTGTCAAGTGATATTCTGTGATTAAAGTATAGACTTTTTCCTTTAAATCTTGATTTTGTGCTATTTGTTTCTGATCTGGGTAAGGTTTGTTTGGTTGACATATTATACAATCATTGCATAATACTTTTATCCAAATTGGGGCGTTTGGAAAAAAAATTGTGTAAAATTTGAATATGTTTTTTTCTGATCCGGAGTGTCCTTTTGAATTTTGTGTATGAGTGATATTGAATGCTATTAATATCATACTTAAGGGAAGACAGGGGACTTTAGAATCATCTAATTGATATTCTAAAAGATCTGTATTTTCATTTATTGTTGTGTTATTAAATCTTTGGAAATATCGAAGAAGTGTTTTATTTCCTAGAATTGTGGTATCAGCTTTTGTTGGTTTTGTTTTATATCTGTGCCATGATTTGAGTTGTCGTATTACTGGGTCTAATTTTTGATATCGTTTTAGAAGCTCAAGTGTAATTTTTTCTGTTGGTGGGAGAAAAATATTGTCAATTTCTGTTTTTGATAGGGGAATTGTATCAAGTGGTTCATGAAGATTAAAAACTTGGTTTATTGTATTTTTTGTGTCTTTTGCTTGTGGTCCTGATAAATTTATTTTATCAGTTAGGTTTTTTTTTTCAATTAGTGGAAAAAGATCCTTTTTATGTGATTTTTGTTTGACTTTCTTTTGTTGAATATTATCTTTTATCCATTGTGAGTGTGGAATAGGTTTAAATGTTGATGTACCTAATAAATCAACTTCATAGTGATTTTTTTGACAATCTAGATAAAGTGGGAAATGTTGTAGATTATTTATTTGTGATTGATCTATATCAGTTTTCACTGCGTATTTGCATTCTAATCGGGGTGATGTTTCGTCTTTTGCGAGATAAATTTAATATTTTTTGGTATTTCGACTGTAGTTTTTCGTGTAAGTAGTTCTGGTGGTGTATTTCTACTTAAGGTGTCTGGTAATGCAAGGTTTTTTTTCCTGCTGTCCAAACTATGTGTAACTTTGGGAATTTCATTAGAATTAGATGAAATCTATATACTCTATGATTTGGGTTTGACTTTTGTGTAAAAAGAAATATAATTGGTTTATGATCTGTGAATAAAACTGTTGGATGTTTTGATTCAAGTATTAGAAATTCATATTCTGTAAGTGTATAAATTATAGCTGTACACTCTCTCATTAGTGTGGAGATTCGTAATTCGGCTTGTGTAAAGAGTCGTGAATTTGCTGATAATAAATTCATTTTATTCGTTCCACTATGTGATTGTAGTAATGCTGCGACGATGCCAAAATGGTTGTTTTGGGTCTGGAATTGTGTTTGATATTTGTTCCGTTAAGATTTTTTAATTTCTTCAAATCGTGTTTGATGTTCAGTAGTTCATTCAAAATTATTCTGTTGTCTAAGGATGTTATAGAAAGGTCTTAAGTATAATTGAATTTTATAAACGTATTTACTTAAGAAATTTAACATTCCGAGGAATTCTTGAATTTTCTTTTTATTTGTTGGTGGTTGAAGTTTTTGAATTGCGTCAATGCGTGATTTTAATGGAGTAATAGTATTTCGTTCGATGTTATGTCCTAATAATTTTACTCGTGTTAGAAAGAACTGTGATTTATCTGGGGCTGCTTTCAGATTTTCGTTCTGAAGAATTTTATGATATTGTTCTAAAACTGTAAACATTTCGTCTTTAGTTTGTGATTGCATAAAGACATCGTCTAAATATGTGATTGCATTTTTCTTTAATATTAGTGGTCAAAAAATTTTGCTCATGAAGGCTGAAAAAGCTGCTGGTCCTATGGATATGCCATAGAATAATCGATTAAATTCGTATTGTTGATTTCCAATAACGAATTGTGTTAAACGTCGTGACTGTTCGTCTAAAGGCATTTGGTTGTATGCACTGTTCATGTCTGCGGTTGTGAAAAACTTTCCATTAATTTTTGTTAAAATTACTTGTATGGGTTCAATAGGCCAATTGCATTTAGATTCATCAATTAGTTAATTGAGATATCTAGCGTCTAATACTATCTTTAGTGATTCGCCTTTTGCCAAAATGATAACGGGGTTGATAAATGTGTTACCTTTTGGTTGTTCTTCTTTATTTACTGGTTACTGGTGAGATAATTTCATATTGTTCTAGAATATTTCATAATCTATTGACTTTGTCGTGTAAGTGGATTGGTACTTTGCTTGCTCTTTGTTTTTTGAAGACTGCGTCTGGTTTCAATGGGAGTTGTAGGGATGAACTGACTCTTCCCACGTCAAATTTTGATGTTTCGTAGACTGATGAATAATTTAATAGCTGTTGTGCTAGCTTATCAAATTAATTTTGTGTTATCTGTGAATGTTGAAAATTGAATATAGTTAAAAATTTTTGTTGGTCTTTTGTATAATTTGTTATATCTAAAGTTGGTTTAAAACATGGGGTTTTAGAGAAATAGTCTGTATTTTGTTTTTCATTACTTATTATATTATTTATAGATAATTCTTCATCAAGAATTTTGGATTGGCAAATGTCAAGTAATTGTAATATATTATTGACTCTGTATGCTATTTCTTTTACAGGTGAAGTTGTTGCGTTTGTTTCGCAATATCCTAATAATCCTAGGGGTAATGTTATTTTGTTTGGTGTGTTATTATATACATGTAGTGAAATAATATCGGAATTAATGTTATTTTCATATTTTATTGATGATATTGTTATTTTGAAAAATTTGTGAATTGGTCTGAATTCAAAATCTGACATAAAGAGTTGTTGTCTATTTTGATTTGTGTTATATTGATGAACTTGTTTTATGGAGAATTTATAGTAGTTCTTGATAGTGGTTTCAGGTGTCTTCGTTCTTGATTATAAATTGGGTAGAACTTTGAGAAAAATGGTGATTGTTTATTTAGTCTTTGGAAAAATGTTAAAGCGGTGTTCTTTATTTTTGTATAATTATCTTTTATGTGTAATTTACTATTTAATATTTTTATGGTTGGCATATACTTAGTAATAAATGATATGCCTATAATATTATGCTTAATATTGGTAATGTGAAATGTTTGTATTAATGGTTTATTTAGAATTTTGTTTTGTTCCATTGTTTTTGTGGGAATAAGGAATAATTGGATTTTTCCATAGTTTGTTAACATCGATCCTTGTGCTGTTGTTAACTTACTAGATGTTTCTAAAGGTTTTAAATTTGGATGTAATAATCTGATTTCATTCCATGTAGGAATATTGATGATATTTGATTCTGCGCCTGAGTCAATGAAAAAATCAATTTCCAGATCTGGTGGTTGAAATTCTTTATTTTTGGGGTTTTTTAAGAGGAATGGAATTGTCCAAATTTTTTCTCGTGGCTGTTCTTTTTGTATTTTTTGATATATGTGATTTGTAGTTAAGCACTTTAATTTGTCTTTGTCAGGTGAATTTTCCGTGTTAATTTTATGTACTTCCTGGGTGGTTTGTGTATCATTACTATTTGGTCCTAAATAGTAGTTATTGATAAGTTCTAATTGATTTTCATATATGTGTGAACTAAAAGGTTCTTCATATGTGACTGATTCGTGGTCGTTTTCGACAGATATCATATTAATTAAAATATTATTACCTGTATCACTTTCACTGTCTGTTGATTCGCAGTTTATGTGATTTACTTGTAACTCGATATTTTCTGTATTATCGATACCTGGGGGGTCTTGAGTTATGTCTTCATTTGTTTGTACTTGATTAATTTGTCTTTGGTGTTTTGGTGTATTGCTTCTATGTCGATACTGAGAATTGTGGTGACGATTATTATTCCTATGAGGTGATTGGGAATTTGGGAACAAGGAATAATTGGATTTTTCCATAATTTTTTAATGTCGATCCTTGTGCTGTTGCTAATTTACTAGATATTTCTAGAGGTTTTGAATTTGGATGTAATAATCGGATTTCATTCCATATAGGGATAATAATGATATTTGATTCTGCGCCTGAGTCGATTAAAAAATCAATTTCAAGATCTGGTGGTTGAAATTCTTTACTTTTCGGGCATTCTAAGAGAAATGGAATTGTCCAATTTTTTTTCCCGTGGCTGTTCTTTTTGTATATTTTGGTATATGTGATTTGTAGTTTAATTTCGTACTCTGTCTTTGTCAGTTGAAATTTCCGTGTTAATTTTGTTTACTTTTTGAGTAGTTTGTGTATCATTACTAATTGGTCCCATGTAATAATTATTTAGAAGTTCTAATTGATTTTCGTATATATATGAACTAAAGGGTGGTTACTATGTGATGGATTCATAATCGTTTTCGACAGATATCATACTTACTGAAAAATTATTATCTGTATCACTTTCACTGTCTGTTGATTCACAATTTATGTGATTTACTTGTAATTCGATATTTTCTGTGTTACCGATACCTGGGGGGTGTGAAGTCTTCATTTGTTTGTATTTGGTTGATTTGTCTTTGATGTTTAAGTGTATGACTTTTATATTGATGTCGAGAATCGGGATGACGATTCTTGTTCCTATGAGGTGATTGGGAATAATTTCTATATCGGTTGTTGTAACTTGAATTTCGATTTTGTGAATTATTACTTGATCTATTGTGTTGATTGTCATTTGATCTTTGATAGTTTGATCTGTTGTATGAGTTATTCCGTGATCTATTGTTTGGATAACTATTATTACGATTGTTGGAATAGCTTCTATTTCTATTGTTTGAATAGTTTCTACTTCTATTATTTGAAAAGTTTCTATTTCTATTATATGATGAATTTCGTGATTGATTGTTTGAATAACGTCTATTTCTGATTGAGTGGGAACTGGATGCTGAAACAAATTGTGTTGAGTTTGAATTTGATCGTGGGTAGTTGTTTCGACTATTTGTTCGACTATATCTATTTTGTGAAAAATTTCGTGAATTTCTTTGTTCGGGTGATCTACCTCTATAACTAGAGTTATATGGTGATTGATTTCGAGAATAGTTTTGATTGCTTGGAAGTGGTTTTCCAGAGCTATTATTACTATATACATTTTTATTTGGTAGATTTTGATCTTTCTTCATGTATTGATAAAATGACTTATTTGGTTCTTTGTGTTTTTGAGGTTTATTTTGATTGTCTTGCTGTTTTTGTCTACATTCAGAGATACTGTGTCCGTATCGTCTACAAAAAGTACACCATTTCTTAAAAGATGGTTTGCCTTTCCAATTTGGGTTCTTTTCATAGATGTTTAAAATTTCAGTGATTTTTTCAGATAGGTCTACATCTGATTCCTGTATATTGTTAACGTGCGTAGTTTGTGTTTCAATACGATTAAGATATTGCAATTTTAAATTTTCGGTTTCTTCGAGTTTCATTGTAATCTCTGCTTGTTCTAATTTATCGACTAGTTTTCTGAAATCTAAATCTGGTTCTCGAATTGAGGAAGGATGAGATGCTCTTTTCTTTATAGCAATTTTTCTTTACTGTGGTGTTAAGGTCATCATTAATATTTCTGTCATTTTTGTATTGGTATAGTCATGTGTATTAAGTGAATATGCTTTTCGAACTAGTGTTTCAATTCTAACAGCTAACCGTTTTATTGTTTCGTTTAGTAATCTGCGAATTTCATTGCATAAAACTCTTTGATGTTGTTTGTTTCTTTCAGAATCAAACATTTTTGAAAATTCTTGTGTGAATCTTTTCCAATCTGACTTTATTTCTATAGGTAGTACTGAAAACCATTTTTGTGCTGCTCCATCTAATGTTGTTTGTATTAACGCTGTGCGGCGATGTATCCAATTTTGATGGAGTGGTGTATTTATTGGTTCAGGTCCTATATTTAAAATTAAATTTGCTGTGACTGCGTTTAAGTAATCTTCTGCTGAGTATTCAGGGTCTGTTTCTGTAAATACCATGAGTGGTTTATTTGATGTTATTGATGATGCTCCCATGAGATATGGGTTCATCGTCATTTGTAGTGATTCTGCGGCGTTTGGTATTTGTGAAAAATTTGTCAATTGATTTTTTGTGATTTCATGTTGTTGTAGATAATATGGTAATGGGATTTCATTTTGCATTTGATTTGGTTGGTACGAATGCATTGTCATTAGATTTTGTGGTTGTATCGGTTGAAAAGATTGTGTATTATATGGATTTGGTATTTGTGGTTGTTGATTTTGTGTATTAAGTGGATTTTCAGGAAAAATTTTTTTATATTGAGTGCGTCGTGGTTTTTGTGTACAATACTCTTGTATGTATGGCTCAAAAATATCTGGTAAATGATCATCGTCAGATGATACATAATCCATATGATGAAATGTTTGTTGTTTATTTTTATTTTGTTGGAAGAATGGGTAATTTTCACTATAATCCTGTGTAGGATGCTGATTAGGTTGAAGTTTTACTTAATTGTTTGTTGTCGTTGGTTTATCCCAATAATGAGAATATACATGATTATTATTAGGTTTTCGTGGGGAGTAGTGTGCTCTTAGTGGATGTGTATAATTATAATTGTGTTCTTTAAAATTATTTATCGTGAATGTCCTTCTTGGTTTTGGTGGTCTTGTCATTGGTCTATATGTTTGATAATCCTTTTGTGAAAATTTAGGGGCTAGAGTGGCTGAAGGTTTTACAGTTGATTGTAATGTTATTTGTGGTGATGTTGCTATAGAGTTTCATTGTAATCTCTGCTTGTTCTAATTTATCGACTAGTTTTCTGAAATCTAAATCTGGTTCTCGAATTGAGGAAGGATGAGATGCTCTTTTCTTTATAGCAATTTTTCTTTACTGTGGTGTTAAGGTCATCATTAATATTTCTGTCATTTTTGTATTGGTATAGTCATGTGTATTAAGTGAATATGCTTTTCGAACTAGTGTTTCAATTCTAACAGCTAACCGTTTTATTGTTTCGTTTAGTAATCTGCGAATTTCATTGCATAAAACTCTTTGATGTTGTTTGTTTCTTTCAGAATCAAACATTTTTGAAAATTCTTGTGTGAATCTTTTCCAATCTGACTTTATTTCTATAGGTAGTACTGAAAACCATTTTTGTGCTGCTCCATCTAATGTTGTTTGTATTAACGCTGTGCGGCGATGTATCCAATTTTGATGGAGTGGTGTATTTATTGGTTCAGGTCCTATATTTAAAATTAAATTTGCTGTGACTGCGTTTAAGTAATCTTCTGCTGAGTATTCAGGGTCTGTTTCTGTAAATACCATGAGTGGTTTATTTGATGTTATTGATGATGCTCCCATGAGATATGGGTTCATCGTCATTTGTAGTGATTCTGCGGCGTTTGGTATTTGTGAAAAATTTGTCAATTGATTTTTTGTGATTTCATGTTGTTGTAGATAATATGGTAATGGGATTTCATTTTGCATTTGATTTGGTTGGTACGAATGCATTGTCATTAGATTTTGTGGTTGTATCGGTTGAAAAGATTGTGTATTATATGGATTTGGTATTTGTGGTTGTTGATTTTGTGTATTAAGTGGATTTTCAGGAAAAATTTTTTTATATTGAGTGCGTCGTGGTTTTTGTGTACAATACTCTTGTATGTATGGCTCAAAAATATCTGGTAAATGATCATCGTCAGATGATACATAATCCATATGATGAAATGTTTGTTGTTTATTTTTATTTTGTTGGGGTAATTTTCACTATAATCCTGTGTAGGATGCTGATTAGGTTGAAGTTTTACTTAATTGTTTGTTGTCGTTGGTTTATCCCAATAATGAGAATATACATGATTATTATTAGGTTTTCGTGGGGAGTAGTGTGCTCTTAGTGGATGTGTATAATTATAATTGTGTTCTTTAAAATTATTTATCGTGAATGTCCTTCTTGGTTTTGGTGGTCTTGTCATTGGTCTATATGTTTGATAATCCTTTTGTGAAAATTTAGGGGCTAGAGTGGCTGAAGGTTTTACAGTTGATTGTAATGTTATTTGTGGTGATGTTGCTTTATTGTTTTTTGGTGTTGTTAAATTTGGATGTATTGGTGAGATACTTTGTTGCGTAGTTGTTATTGTCGTGTGGACAATTTCTTCATTTATGAACTGTGATGGTGTTTGAATATCCTGCTGTATAAGATTTGCAGGTCCATTGAGGTTTTCATTATTTAAAACCGTTGAATTCAAACTGTTGTTTTGTGTATCGGGCAAAAATGTATTATAAGTTAAAGGTGTGGCGTCAACTGTTAATGGTATAATTTTTATAAAATTTGGGTGAACAGATATTGTGTCTATCGCTTGACTTGAAATATCATTTGGGAAGTTTATAAATAATGGATGAGACCAATCGGGGTCCCAAACACAATCTGATTGTTCGTGAATGACT